>NC_089506.1:129828968-130152468 GCF_036850995.1 Saccopteryx leptura
GTGCCGGCTCCTTAGAGAGGCCCAGTTACCATCTACCACGAAATGGAGAGATCTTGCCCCTTTCTCAAGTCACTCCGTGGGCAAGGGAGCCCTGTGTGCTGCCGGCTAGAGTGTTCTCTGGTATATGGTGCGCACCCCAGAAAGGTCTGTTAGAGGGGAGTGAGAATGCTCTCTGGGCAGGACCAGTGCTCCCTCACATGCTTTCAAGCAACTCCATTGCATCTGGCCAGCTGCCAGACTGGACAAACAATTCTGATATTTGCTTAAATTCTCACAGGGTTCCAAGAGCTACCCCCTTGCCAATACTCTATAAAATAAGGAGCAGCTGTGTGCAGAGCAGCTTCCAAAAAGTCAAGGTCACAGAGTGGCTGGATGAAGGCTCAGTAAAAACTATGCAGTAATCAAAGTTCATTTTTAGTGCATTCAGTCTATACTTTGGAGGCCTTTTCTCTATTTGTTTATTTGCTCCCCCAAGCTTTTGAGCTCTCTCTTTGGCAACCTTTGGGTAGGTCCTGGGAATGCAAAGACAAATGAGACATTGCTCTTGCCCTTGAGAGGCAGAAGTAGATGGGAAGACAGATCCATGCACAACTACCTAACATACAGAGATAAGTGTGGTAAGTATAAGATTCTAAGATAAGTGTAATGGAAAAGTGTATAAAAGTGGAACAGAAGTACAAAGGAGAGATAATGACTGGGGGGAGGGGCTAAAGTGAAAAGTTCACCGAAGATGGGACATTTAACCTGGGACTTAACATTTAAGTCAAGCAGGAAAGAAGGGGAAGAACATTTTAGGCACAGGCACTAACATGTACAAAGATAAAGTCAGCATGAACTTGTTCTGACAACAGGGAGGAGTTAGCTCTGTATGAAGCACAGGGCATTTTTTATTTAGAAGGGCCAGATATGAAGGATTCTTTATGTTGGGCAGAAGTTTGGACTTTTTCCTGCTTGGAAAGCAATCAGAGGTTTTTAAACACAGATGTGGCCTGTTGGGTTGGGGCTTTACAAAGATGCCTTTGACAGCAACGTGAAGTAGTCTGTAAGTTACCTTAGGAGACCAGATGAGGGGTATGTCAGACCCAGAGCATTGGGGCTGGATTGGAAACCCATTGAAAAGACACACTTAGCAGAAATGAATGCCTATTCTATCAGAAATGGTTGAATGCAGAACAGGAGGGAAAGAGATCTGGCTGTAAATTGAGTATCTGGGTAGGTAGATATTTTCTCCAAAGTCTTTTAGTAGGAGAAGATTGAATTTACCTAGCCCTTTAGATGAACTACTAATACACGTTAACTCTCCAATTGACATTTTAGTCCATTTTTAAAAAATAGTCTAAAAGAAACAACCACCCGACACTGAGGACACACATTTGGTCCAGTGCTCTGTGATCTGTGTTTGAAATTCTCAGTGATGCTGTCCTTGAATTTGTTAACTCCAGTCAGACAATAGATTCTTCCTACTCATCAAAAGTCATGCTGGTACAATGTCAAGAAACAAACAAACAAAAAAATCAAGAAGTGAAATAAAAGCAGCCAAGGCTCCATTGAAGAAAAATTGGCCCAGGCACTGAAGACGGCTCCATGGCTTCCACCTCAGGTGCTAAAATGACTCTGCTGCAACGGAACAACTCCCCAGATGGGCAGAGCATCGCCCCCTGGTGGGCATGTCAGGTGGAATCTGGTCGGGCACATGCGGGAGTCTGTCTGACTGCCTCCCTGCTTCTAACTTTGGAAAAATACAAATACACACACACACACACACACACACACATCACTTGATGTCAGAGTTGTTTCTTGATCACTGTTTCCAACAGATTATTTTTAGAGATATATTTGAATATTTGAAATTTTAGGTTCTGGGTTTTTGTTTTTTTTTTCAGAGTGAGGTCTTTTTTAAAAATAGTGATCATGATTAATGTTTAAAACAACAGAAAACCTTAGTGTTAGTCCAATTATATGAATCCCCTTTTTAATACTATTATAGTATAATAGAACTATTATATGTACATAAAAATCATTTTAATAGAATAAAGAAAAAAAAAAAGAAACAACCATCACCAAGTCCTCTTCTTTTTTTGGACAAAGAGGCTTTTTGGTACTTGAAATCATGTGTACTCATCTGTCACACTTATGTTGGTGGCCTTGTTCACAGGGCAGTCCAGTCCCTGGGGCCAGGCTGCTGGAGTGGTCCTCACTTTAACTCCCATGATTCCCTAGCAGGGTAAGGAGGATGTCTCAGGTAAGCCCCTGTTAAAAGACCCCTGGAGGCAGTGAGTGGGAAATAGCTGTTGATGGTCAGGGCAGCCTGTCATAGCCAAGTCACAGCCTTCCATTGCGTGGGGAAGAGTCCTAAAGCCAATGTTGTTGTCACGGCTCCATCTTCATTTTTATCAGCTGGATGTGGATGAAGCTTCATTGTCATATACTTAAGCTTATGCTCAGATCTTTGGCTAACCGATGTTTTCCATGACTTTTTGACAGTTATTTTTGTTCAATAATGAATAATAAAGTGAGATTTACCATCTGTATATGACAGCATTTGTTTTATTTTGACATTTTGTTTCTGGACAGCAAAGGTTTTATAATTAACTTTTCCCTCTGCCAAAAACATTGCTGAAAAACCACTCCCCCCCCCTCCCCCCCCCCCCCCCCCCCCCGTAAAAAAAAGTTTCATAGTTTCCTTTACTAGTTGAAATCATCTTATTTGGATTTGGAAGTTTTCATAAGTCAGTCAGGAAATGAAACAAAATTTTCTCTTGAAAATTAATTCTTAACAATAACAAAAATTAACTTTTGCCCAAAGAAAATTAGAAGGGAAAATGAAAAGAAACATGTTTGATATGGTGGTGGTTTCATTATTCTTTAAAAAAAATTATACTGAGGTACAATTGGTATATAATACTATATAAGTTGATATATATATATTATTCAAAATTGGTACATAACATTATAAAGTTCCATTGTAATTTAGCATCTGTATGCATTACAAAGTAATCACCACCCAAAAGTCTAGTTAGTTATTATGTTTCACAATACAATTGACCTCTTTTAATTTCTGTCAGATGTAAGTGAGCAATATAGGAAACCCCCTTTTCTACTTTGTTTCAAATGAGCTTATTTGATTCTTGCTGTTACTCTGATCAGCTTTGTATCCAACCCCTTGGAATACTGGGAGACTGCTAGAACTGAAGGACAGTGCCCTATTTCTCAAAGGCCTAAGCCTATAGTAGGTTCTGCCCCTTCTCTGGTTAGTGCCAACCATCAGACTGGCGCTGCCTGTGGAAATACAAGCCTCTTCCCCCCTGCAAAGCTGAATCGCTCTCCTCATGTGGCCATGTCTGTGGTTGGCTCTGTAACTGGGAAGCCCAAGAGAACAGGTTGCCGGCGTGTCAGTTACCAGTGCTTTCTCTCTGGAGTGCTCTGAAAAAAGGACAGAGGAAGTCACATTGATAACTAATGATAAAATGGTTCATCATTGCTAATGGCAAAAACATTACACTGAGCTAATAGCAAAAACAGTCATACTCACTGCATGAGCACCCTCCCTTAAAACTATGAGGAAACACCTTCCAGCTCCAATAGTAGCAGCAGTAGCCAAATTCTCTTTCCAGCCTAGAGTATTTTTTCTTCTAAGCCATACCTGAGGGGCTGCTCCCGGAATCAGGTTCCAGACACAGCATCATCTCCACTGCTACTTCCTACCACCATCACGATCCAACAGTTTTGTATTGAGCACTAACAAAAATGTGCAACTGAAGGAGACATTTTAATACCTCAAAAGTGATCTATTCAAAATGGAGACAACAGACATCTTCTACAAAATTGATCCAGTATCATTTATAACAATCCAGACAACAAGGCAAATTAATAGTGCTGTCTCAGCCATTCTTGTTCGCAAAGGTAGGTAAGCATTTCTTTCCAGTGTATGTTTGTATCACATGAATGGCACCTTCTTTTAAATTTTGATGTGTTGGTTATGGGTGACATACTTTGAGGAGTATAAGGAACACGGAGGAATCCCTCTGTCTAAAGAGGGTGGCCTTGTTTTGAACATACAGGTCAGCTCATGTGAAATAGAATGTGTCTTTAATACACTGGGTTGGATGACTTTTTAGACCTTGGGTTTTTGTCTAGAAGAGATGTGAGGCTTAAGGACAGATTCTTATAAGTCTGTGACAGCAATAAGACTGTCCACCCACCGATGTGTTGAAGAATCATAACCACCATCTAATCAGGCATAAGAGTCCCTGCCCTTCAGGAAGCAGAGAAGAATGGAGGACCTGGTATGTTTGGGGCTTTGTCAGAGGCCAACTTGGCAGTAGACCCTTAAATTTCTTCTCCACCAAAAAGCAAGGTGGCTCTCCTGTAAAGGGAGTCATTGCCTTGAAAAAGCTCTCCCTCTGCTGTATTTGAAGGACACGTGTCCGCTTGGCTGTGGTTGACTGCTTAGAGTTTTCACAGGAAAGTGAAGCTTTCTGTAGCCTATAGGTATGAAACCCCCTCTCCATCAAGGACATCAGGAACATGGCACTCTGGGAGCAGAAAGTACCCAGAAAGTCACACAGACCTTGTCTGAAGCCTAGATTTGCCACATATTGGTTTAGCCTCTTCACATCTCATTATTTAAGCAACAAAATCAGGCGTCCCCAAACTACGGCCCGTGGGCCCATGTGACCCCCTGAGGCCATTTATCCGCCCCCCCCCCCCCCCCCCCCCGCCGCACTTCTGGAAGGGGCACCTCTTTCATTGGTGGTCAGTGAGAGGAGCACTGTATGTGGCGGCCCTCCAACGGTCTGAGGGACAGTGAACTGGCCCCCTGTGTAAAAAGTTTGGGGACCCCTGAACAAAAGGGTTATAACACTAGGCTATTTGGATTATTATAAACATTAGCTACCAGTATTTAGTGCTTAGTTTGTGCTGCATACCCAATCAAGCAATGATCATAAATGGGTCATCCTTACCATAATACATAAGGTAGCAATTATTATCTCCACATTAAAGATCAACCAAGGCAGCTTGTTTCCCGCATTACATGGCTTGTGAGTGGCTGGTGTGGCTGGCATCAGTCTGTCAGATTCAAGACTCTGTAAGAGATAATATGAAATTAAAGTGGTGCCTGGCACACAGTAGGGGCTTAACACATTAGTTGTCTTTCCGTCCATGGGTTCCCTGTGGCTCTGATAGATTTTGATTTCTGTGTTAGATTTGTGTATGTAAGGTTCTGTAGAGCAAGTCTGCATTACTGCCCTCATGTGGTTCGTTTGGACAATGCTGGTTTAAAAAAACTATATAAAGTATAATATACTACAAGCAAACAAGTGTTATTTGAAATATGTCTTTAGACTCACCAAAGTGCATGGATACTTTTGAAGATAATATGATTCTGCAGCCTCCTTGAGAAATAATCACTTTTTACTTTCTACGGTTCAATTTAATTTCAAACTCTGAGCCCCAACCAGCCGGTAGGATACTTAACTTCAGTCACTCATGTACCTTCTGTCCTAGCTTCACCGCTGTCCTCCATTCCTTCAGCTGTCTGGAAGAAACACTTCTCTTCCTGGCACAGTGCGTGAGGGAGCTTTTTGTCTTGCCATCATCCTGTTGAGAAGAGAAGAATTTTTCTTGCAATTATTTTTTCCACCTGACTGCTCTGTTTACAGAGACATTGAGCCTACTGGAGAAATCTTCAACTTTCACACTTAAGAAAGAGTTTAAATCACCAGGGAGTAGAATGTTAGTTTAGTTTCCACTTTAAACTTAAGATGTTTTTTCCAGAAGGAAAAAAGTCCTCTGCCCCCACCTATCAGGTGAAACTCGCTTAAAGGTTTCTTGTCCTGTGCCTGGAGGGCCTGGCTGACCTGGATGCATTCTTTTATGTTATACAAGGTCGCTCGCAGGCATTTGAAACCAAGGCTCCATCCCAAGCAGTTACCCTCAGGGGACATCTTTGTTTTTTGCTGACCCTAAACACAGAGAATTGACAGCACTCTGGTCAGATTGGTGCCTTGCTGCAGTCTGATTATGTCTGTGATAGAGGGTAGTTTTGGGTAGGAAAAAGGTAGTTGGTACAGGAGAGGATAAGGAGGAGTTATCTTCTTTAGTTCTTAAGCACCATTTAATAACAACATACATAGAAGTCTTCTGTTCCTGAACATTGTCCTAATGCCAATGCCTCATTGTGTTTCAGATAACGGAGGGCAGACTTTGGCTGGGGGCAATAACTGGCCCCTCCGAGGAAGGAAGTGGACCCTGTGGGAAGGCGGCATTCGAGGGGTGGGCTTTGTGGCAAGCCCCTTGCTGAAGCAGAAGGGAGTGACGAGCCGGGAACTCATCCACATTTCCGACTGGCTGCCCACTCTCGTGAGCCTGGCCGGGGGGAGCACGAGGGGGACCAAGCCTCTGGACGGCTTCGACGTGTGGAAAACCATCAGGTACCTACCTGCACATCTTCCTCTGGTCCGCCCAGAACACATACTCCAAGAACAGCTTGACTCACCTAAGTGAGACTGCTAGCTATTGTGTGAAAATGATACTTCAGCTTATAAATAAATGATTTTTAAGAAAGCAATGCCTTTAGAAATATTGTAAATATTTTTCAAGTTTTTGAATCATAGATTTCTTTGAGATTGAAAGATGTGAACCTATAGAAAAAAGTACCTAAACAAATGCACAAGAAAATTATTTTTATGATATAGACATTGATTACACTTTTTTTCCTTATTGTATATGTTATGTGTTTCCTCTTATGTGTGTATGTCAGCTCTGACTCCTGGCTACTCTTTGAGTGAGTGATGTCCACAGTGTTTTGTCCTCAACAACTTAAAGCTTCTTTTATGAAGTCAATTCATCTTATATTTAATCTTCCTCTTTTCCTGCTGCCTTCTGTTTTACCCAGAATTATTGTCTTTTCCAAAGTACCCTGCCTTCTCATGATGCACCCAAAGTAGAATAGCTTCGATTCTGTTGCTTTTGCCTCCAGTGAGGTTTCAGGTTTAATTGGCTCTAGAACTCACTTCTTTGTCTTTCTGGCAGTCCAGGGTACCCATAGGGCTTTCTTCCAACTTCAGGTTTCAAATGAATCAGTGTTTTTCCTATCAGCCTTCTTCACTGTCCAACATTTGCATCCGTAGTAGTTACGGTGGTACAAATGACCTTAGCCTTGATCTCTTAGGGCACATGACCTTTCCTAATTCTCCCATTGCTGCCCTTCCACATCCCAGGCTTCTCTTAATTTCACATAGAAAAATGTGAAAAACATTCTTTGCAAACCTGTGCCTCTCTCTCATTTTTAATGCAAAAATTAATACCTACTTCATGATAAAAATAATAAAAATTTCCGAGCAAAGCAGAACTTGTCACCAGCTTTCAACTGGAAGGCTACTGAAGTCTGATCTAAAAGAGTAGGAGGAAGTTTTGAGAGTGGATTTGATGTAACAACATGTGTCAGGCTTGACATCTAATCAGTGTTGATATTTTTGTTGTGGTGTTTTGGTGCCAGATGTGTTGTAAAACCTGGCTTGCAAAAGCACACAATAGCAAATGGAGTCAAAGCTGCCAAATGAAAGTAGGCTTGAGTTGAGAAATAGTTGGATTCGTTTTGAGTAATATCCTCTGCCCTCAAGTTCACTGAGTTTATTATCTTTGGCAAAGTCCAAGTCATTGATGTTCATCCATATTGCCAAACCTTGGATTGTAAGTCCACGTGTCAATTTTAAGATTATCTTGATCAGCAGTAACCTTTAAAAGTTTGCCACATGTTTGCTTCTCCTGCAGAAAAATTGGAAAAAGTTAGGTCCCGTTAACTCCAGACTTGCAGAAAGTCTCTGGCGCTGTTAGAAGGGCACTGTATTCCTACTGGCTTGTCTCCTGTGCATTGGGAGCTCTTTCTTCTTGGATACATGGCACTGTTAGAAGGGCATTGTATTCCTACTGGCTTGTCTCCTGTGCATTGGGAGCTCTTTCTTCTTGGATACATGGCACTGTTAGGAGGGCACTGCACTCCTCCTGGCTTGTCTCCTGTGCATTGGGAGCTCTTGATTCTTGGATACATGGCACTGTTAGAAGGGCACTGCACTCCTCCTGGCTTGTCTCCTGGGGATTGGGAGCTCTTGATTCTTGGATACATGGCACTGTTAGAAGGGCACTGCACTCCTCCTGGCTTGTCTCCTGGGGATTGGGAGCTCTTTCTTCTTGGATACATACACATTGTTGACTGCAGGGCTTTACCCAAAAGATATGGTGAAAAAGACTGTCCAAGTATGTTAAACCATGAGAAAGTACAGGTTCCTTTTCCATTTTTTTAAAAAATAAAATTTCTGCACAGGTTTAATCAAGCATTTTAAGACTTTCCTCTGGAAATCCAGTGAATTTCCCTTTAGTAAGTGAAGAACCATTCTTGTTTTGCTCCCCTTCCTTGACAAAAAGATCCTGAAAGAAATGACTTGGCCCCTAGCAGCCCTGATGAAGTTGCTGCTTCTCACATTAGAAAGCCTTCGTTTCACAGCAGAGGCAGATCGTTTGGCTCCCAGACCCCCAGTAGAGAAAGCGGTTGGTCAGGATGACAACTGAGGCTTCCTTTCCAAAGCAGCAAAACCGGTGCACAGCCAAGTACCAGACATGCTCAATCTGTGCCCAGAGCCCTGCAACTTTTCTTTCTTGCCAGGTATTTACTTGGGAATACCATTTTCAAGATGATGATAGCTTTTGAAAATTTAACAAAGGTCTCATGAAGTAGGAACGCCAGCAACGGATGAACAACAGAGTAGGCTGTGCTGAGAGCATCAGGAGTTTCACTGATTGCCTCGATATCAATTCTCTTAGACCTGCTTTTTAAAGTATTAAAATGTTAGATGAAATAGCAGTTCTGGAGTGAGTGACATTATTTGCAATAGAAACGCCTTCAACTGCTTCTGTTTTTTTTCTGTTCCAAGCCCCAGACCATGTGTGTCATTTATAGGGGACATGATGTTTCCAAGTCCGTATGGGTGTTTTGTTTTTCAACTTGATAAGCAGCCTATAGGTTGTTTTAAGACATTTCAAAGGATTCATACCTCATAATACTTCTTTTTATTTATTTATTTTATCTGTAATTAAACTTAATATAAACAAAAGCAGAGCCTCTAATTATAAATGGTAAGAATGGTTTTGTTTCCTCATTAATGGGAAACTGTTCTAGACATTATAACAACAGTGATAATGAAATATCTGATATTTCATCTGATGATGTAAAATACATTAAAATTTTAATGTGACATTATAAAGACTGTTTCCTCCATGGATTCAGTTTCAAGAAGAAAGTTAAAGAAAAAAATGAATCAATTTTTACCCCGCTTTCACAGATACCATGAAGCCCAATGAGGCAAAATGGTTAGTTGAGCCAAAGGTTAAGAACCTCTGAACTAAAATGATACCTTTTTTAATTAATTTTAATTTATTTATGAAGCTAGAAAGCTTTTGCACACCAAAAGACAGTATGAACAAAAATAAAAATACAACCCACACAATGGGAGAACATATTCGCCAGTACATCTGATAAGGGGTTAATAACAAAAATTTGTAAAGAACTTCTAAATCTCGACACCAGGAAGGTAAACATCTAATTAAAAAATGGGAAAAAGAGGCCCTGGCCGGTTGGCTCAGCGGTAGAGTGTCGGCCTGGCGTGCGGGGGACCCGGGTTCGATTCCCGGCCAGGGCACATATGAGAAGCGCCCATTTGCTTCTCCAGCCCCCCCCTTCCTCTCTGTCTCTCTCTTCCCCTCTCGCAGCCAAGGCTCCATTGGAGCAAAGATGGCCCGGCGCTGGGGATGGCTCCTTGGCCTCTGCCCCAGGCGCTAGAGTGGCTCTGGTCGCGACAGAGCGATGCCCCGGAGGGGCAGAGCATCGCCCCCTGGTGGGCAGAGCGTTGCCCCTGGTGGGCATGCCGGGTGGATCCTGGTCGGGCGCATGCGGGAGTCTGTCTGACTGTCTCTCCCCGTTTCCAGCTTCAGAAAAATACAAAAAAAAAAAAAAAAAAAATGAGAAAAAGAACTGAACAAACATTTTTCCAAAGAGGACATACAGATGACCATTAGGCATATGAAAAAATGCTCAACATCACTAATCATTAGAGAAATGCAAATTAAAACCACAATGAGGCCCTGGCCGGTTGGCTCAGCGGTAGAGTGTCGGCCTAGCGTGCGGAGGACCCTGGTTCGATTCCCAGCCAGGGCACACAGGAGAAGCGCCCATTTACTTCTCAACCCCTCCGCCGCACCTTCCTCTCTCTCTCTCTTCCCCTCCCGCAGCCAAGGCTCCATTGGAGCAAAGATGGCCCTGTGGCCTCTGCCTCAGGCGCTAGAGTGGCTCTGGTCACAACATGGCGACACCCAGGATGGGCAGAGCATCGCCCCCTGGTGGGCAGAGCGTCGCCCCCATGGTGGGCGTGCCGGGTGGATCCCGGTCGGGCGCATGTGGGAGTCTGTCTGACTGTCTCTCCCTGTTTCCAGCTTCAGAAAAATTCAAAAAAACAAAACAAAACAAAAAAACCCACAATGAGATATTCAGATATTACCTCACACCAGTCAGAATGGCGCTCATCAACAAAACAACACAGAATAAGTGCTGGCGAGGATGTGGAGAAAAGGGAACCCTCCTGCACTGCTGGTGAGAATGCAGACTGGTGCAGCCACTGTGGAAAACAGTATGGGGTTTCCTCAAAAAATTAAAAACAGAACTGCCTTTTGACCCAGCTATCCCACTTTTAGGAATATATCCTAAGAACACCAAATCACTGATTCAAAAGGAGAAATGCACCCCCATGTTTATGGCAGCATTGTTTATAATAGCCAAGATCTGGAAATGGCTCAAGTGTCCGTCAGTGGACGAGTGGATTAAAAAGCAGTGGTATATATATGCAATGGAATGTTATGTGGCCGTGAAAAGAAGAAAATCTTATCTTTTGCAATGTCATGGATCGACACTTGAATTCATGTAAACACAATAAATTAAAATTAATAAAAGATTTAAAACAAAACAAAACATGACTTCAAGTGTCCCACTGAGTATAACACCCTCATCCCCCACACTCCCGTGTCTCCATTTACACCCCCTTTGCCCCCCTACCCCTACCCCTCTGGGATTTGCTGTCCTGTTATCTGTATCTATGTGTTATGTATATATAATTGTACTAATTCCTTCACCTTCTCTGATCCCATCCCCTCATCCCTCTTCCCTCTGACTGCTGTCCCTCTGCTCCCTGTGACCCTGCCTCTGTCTCTATTCCGTTCCTCAGTTCACTTTGTTCATTAGAATCCACATATAAGTGAGATCATATGATACTTTATTCCAAATATTACTAAGACAATCAGACTGATTATGGGGTAGTTATTATTGATGTTAATTTTATTATTGAATAATATTTCCTTTTTAGTGAAAATTTTGTGGTATTACTTTAATTGTTTTAAGTTCTTAGTAGCTCTGCGATCTGTCTTGGTCCTGTTTTAATCCTGTTACAATCATTGTCTTTTTAGGGTTTACTTAAATGCCTGGTAGAAATAATTGCCCACCTCTCCCCATTATATTTCCTTTGCAAAATTTTGCCTTAGGTGCATCTGATCAGTGCTCAGCTAAATGCTCTCAGGGCCCTGTGTGAATCTTTTTGTGTGCAGTTTGATCTTCTCAGGCACACCATCCTATAGATTCTTTAGCTCCCTTGGTCTCCCTGGACTCTCACTGTCTCTTCAACGCAGGCAGTCCACTGGGCTCTGCCTCAGTTCCCTTCCCTGCGGAGGGCTTGGAAACTCTCTCAAGATAATGAGCTAGAACAGAAGACTCACTGCCTTTGTTTGCTAAAACTCAGGAATCACTGTCTTTTGCCTGATAGCCAGTGTTTTGAAAACTGTTGTTTTATATATTCTATTTTTCTTTGGGTTGTTTTGAGTTGGGGGGTAAGTCCAGTCTGACTGTTACTTGGTCTTGGCTAGAAGCAGAATACCCAAAGAAAATTTTATTGTCTTTATTTTCCTGCTTGTTTTCTACATTTAAGTGTTTGATAATTCAATCTAGCATCATAGACCTAGTATTCTGAAATGAAGTATTATAAATCTTTTTGTGTGTGTGTGTGACAGAGAGAGAGAGGGACAGATAGGGACAAACAGGAAGGGAGAGAGATGAGAAACATCAATTCTTCGTTTTGGCTCCTTAGTCTCCTTAGTTTTTCACTGATTGCTTTCTCACATGTGCCTTGGGAGGGGGGCTGCAGCAGAGCGAGTTGCACCTTGCTCAAGCCAGTGACCTTGGGCTCAAGCCAGTGACCTTGGGCTCAAGCCAACGACCTTGGGGTTTCAAACTTGGGTCCTCTGTGTCCCAGTCCGAAGCTCTATCCACTGTGCCACCTCTGGTCAGGCTAAAATATTATAAATCTTTTAACTCTTCTTTTTAAAAATGGGTTTTTTTCTTCTGCATTCACCTTTGTAATCACATATAGAGAAATAATATATATATCTGAATATTTGTAATTATATGTTATAGATACCTGTATGTACAGATGTATAGCTATTATCTCTATGTTTAATTACCTTTAATATTACCAACACTTCTTTTATTACATTTCTTCCCATTCTTCAGTTCTTAATTTTAATTCATCTTTTGATTAGTTGGTTAATACTTTAAAGCTGTTTTTAGTAAGGGTACATATATGATGAGTTCTTTTCATCTTTGCATATGAAAAAATCTATTACCTTCAAACATAAATAATTTAACAAAGAATTCTTGTCAAATCTTTTCTTCTCAGCATTCTATAGATATTGCTTTTTTGTCTTTTTATAAGTACTATTTCAGCAAAGTGCAACAGTTTTACCTGCAAAAGAAAAAAAAGTTCTTTTCCTTTGTTCTTTTCTTTTTACTTTATCTATATGAGAAGATGGATGTTAGCTAACCCTACTATGGTAATCATTTCACAATGCTGGATGCCTTAAACTTACACAGTGATTATGTCAATTACTTCTCAGTACAATAAGAAAATTTTAATCTTTTTTAAAACCTTTATAAATGCTGAGATTGCAATCTTACAAGGAAGAATTTATGTCAAAATTTTTGGTTAGTATAATGGTGGGAAAGGTGCAAATGATTTCTTTTAACCCATGTATTTAGAAGTATGTTACTTAATTTCTAAATATTTCAGATTTTCCCTAATGTTATTATTGATTTCTAGTTTAATTCTATTTTGGTCAGGGAACATATTATTGTTTTACTTCTTTTATTTATTTTTAAATTTAATTATTTAAATTTTATTTTTTAATTTATTGTGTTGACATGGTTTCAAGTGTCCCATTCAATATAACACCCTGTACTTGGGCCCAGATGCGGTCTTTCTTGGTGTCTGTGCCATGTGGACTTGAAAAGAATGTTCATTCTGTCATCAGTAGGTGCAGTGTTAGGTTTTCCTTTATGATCCCATCAGAAAATATTTTATTTTAGTAGATTAGTTTACAGGTATTGCTATGTCTGGTATTTTTATTCTTAGCTTTGTCATAATGTTTTGTGTTATATTTACTTTTATCTTTGACTTTTTGTTTGTTAGTTCTTTTAATATTTAAAATGATTTATAGTTTATTCCAGTGTTCGCCATTATACTAATCACTTTATGTAATTCTTTTTTTTTTTTTCCCTGAAGTTGGAACCGGGGAGGCAGTCAGACAGACTCCCGCATGCTCCCGACCAGGATTCACCCAGCATGCCCACCAGGGGGCGATGCTCTGCCCAGCTGGGGTGTTGCTCTATTGCAACCAGGGCCATTCTAGCACCTGAGGCAGAGGCCATGAAGCCATCCTCAGCGCCCGGGCAAACTTTGCTCCAATGGAGCCTTGGCTGCGGGAGGGGAAGAGAGAGACAGAGAGGAAGGAGAGGGGGAGGGGTGGAGAAGCAGATGGGTGCTTCTCCTGTGTGCCCTGGCCAGGAATTGAACCCAGGACTCCTGCACGCCAGGCCGACGCTCTACCACTGAGCCAACCAGCCAGGGCTATGCAATTTTTTTTTTTTTAATTTAGATTCTGCTCTTTGGTTTGTCACCTTTAAGTGACATCATTGACTCCCACTTTTTACCTATAAAGAAATCAACTCGCTTATTAAACTTTACCCTTTCTCTCGCCCTTCTCTGCCAATTTTATTTTTAGTTATATTAGTTCTACTTTGTCAAAGCATATAATACATATAATACTGTTCTTCTATCCTTGTCCATAACTTTATTTTAGTCTCAGATATACAATATGTTACATGCTAACCATTTGTCCATTTCTAAAGTGTTCTCAATTATCTCTTTTTTTTATTTATTTATTAAATTTAATTCAGTGACATTGATAAATCAGGGTACATATGTTGAGAGAAAACATCTCTAGATTATTTTGACATTTGATTGTGCTGTATACCCCTCCCCCAAAGTTAAATTGTCTTCTGTCACCTTCTATCTGGTTTTCTTGTGCCCCTCCCCTCCCCCAACCCCTCTCTCCTTCACCCCATCTCCCCTCCCCCCACCCCCTACCCCTGTTGCCATCACATTCTTGTTCATGTCTCTGAGTCTCATTTTTATTTCCCTTCTATGTATGGATTCATATAGTTCTTAGTTTTTTTTCTGATTTACTTATTTCACTCCGTATAATGTTATCAAGGTCCATCCATGTTATTGTAAATGATCCGATGTCATCATTTCTTATGGCTGAGTAGTACTCCATAGTATATATGTACCCAAGCTTTTTAATCCACTCGTCCTCTGACGGACACTTGGGCTGTTTCCAGATCTTCGCTATTGTGAACAATGCTGCCACGAACATGGGGGTGCATTTCTCCTTTTGGAGCCGTTCTTTGGTGTCCTTGGGGTATATTCCTAAAAGTGGGATAGCTGGGTCAAAAGGCAGTTCGATTTTCAGTTTTTTGAGGAATCTCCATACTGTTTTCCACAGAGGCTGCACCAGTCTGCATTCCCACCAGCAGTGCACGAGGGTTCCCTTTTCTCCACATCCTCGCCAGCACTTATTCTGTGTTGTTTTGTTGATGAGCGCCATTCTGACTGGTGTGAGGTGATATCTCATTGTGGTTTTAATTTGCATTTCTCTAATGATTAGTGATGTTGAACATTTTTTCATATGCCTGTTGGCCATCTGTATGTCCTCTTTGGAGAAGTGTCTATTCATCTCTTTTGCCCATTTTTTGATTGGATTGTTTGTCTTCCTGGTGTTGAGATTTACGAGTTCTTTATAAATTTTGGTTATTAACCCCTTATCAGACGTATTGTCAAATATGTTCTCCCATTGTGTAGTTTGTCTTTTTATTCTGTTCTTGTTGTCTTTAGCTGTGCAGAAGCTTTTTAGTTTGATATAGTCCCATTTGTTTATCCTGTCTTTTATTTTACTTCCCCATGGAGATAAATCAGCAAATATATTGCTCCGAGAGATGTCGGAGAGCTTACTGCCTATGTTTTCTTCTACGATGCTTATGGTTTCACGGCCTACATTTAAGTCTTTTATCCATTTGGAGTTTATTTTTGTGAGTGGTGTAAACTGGTGATCTAGTTTCATTTTTTTGCAGGTAGCAGTCCAATTTTCCCAACACCATTTGTTAAAGAGGCTGTCTTTACTCCATTGTATTTCCTTGCCTCCTTTGTCAAATATCAGTTGTCCATAGAACTGTGGGTTTATTTCTGGGTTCTCTGTTCTGTTCCATTGATCTATATGCCTGTTCTTATGCCAGTACCAGGTTGTTTTGAGTACAATGGCCTTGTAGTATAACTTGATATCAGGAAGTTTGATACCTCCCACTTTAGTCTTCTTTTTTAAGATTGCTGAGGCTATTCGTGTCCTCTTTTGGTTCCATATAAATTTTTGGAATATGTGTTCTATATCTTTGAAGTATGTCATTGGTATTTAAATTGGTATTGCATTGAATTTATAGATTGCTTTGGGTAATATAGAAATTTTAATGATGTTTATTCTTCCTAACCATGAACACGGTATATGCTTCCACTTGTTTGTATCTTCCTTGATTTCTTTTATCAATGCTTTTTAATTTTCCGAGTACAAGTCTTTAGTCTCCTTGGTTAAGTTTATTCCTAGGTACTTTATTTTCTTGGTTGTAATTGTGAAGGGGATTGTTTCCTTAATTTCTCTTTCTGACTGTTCATTGTTGGTGTATAAAAATGCCTCTGATTTCTGAGTATTGATTTTATATCCTGCCATTTGCTGAATTCATTTATCAGGTCCAGTAGCTTTTTGACAGACTTTAGGATTTTCTATATACAATATCATATCATCTGCAAATAATGATAGTTTTACTTCTTCTTTTCCCACTTGAATTCCTTTTATTTCTTCTTCTTGTCTGATAGCTGTGGCTAGGACTTCCAGGACCATGTTAAAGAAGAGTGGTGAAAGGGGGCACCCCTGTCTTGTTCCTGATCTTAAGGGTATTGCTTTTAATTTTTGCCCATTGAGTATGATGTTGGCTGTGGGTTTGTCATAGATGGCCTTTATCATGTTGAGGTATGTTCCCTGTATTCCCACTTTGCTGAGAGTTTGATCATGAATGGGTGCTGGATTTTATCAAATGCTTTTTCTGCATCTATTGAAATTATCATATGGTTTTTCTCCTTCTTTTTGTTTATGTGATGAATCACATTGATTGATTTACGAATATTGTACCAGCCTTGTTTCCCCAGAATAAATCCCACTTGATCATGGTGTATGATTTTTTTCAATATTGTTGGATCCGGTTTGCTAATATTTTGTTGAAGATTTTAGCATCTATATTCATCAGAGATATTGGCCTATAATTTTCTTTCTTTGTGTTGTCTTTGCCTGGTTTTGGAATCAGAATTATGCTCGCCTCATAAAAGGAGCTTGGAAGTCTTCCTTCCTCTTGAATTTTTTGAAATAGTTTGAGAAGGATAGGAGTTATTTCTTCTTTGAATATTTGGTAGAATTCCGTTGTGAAGCCATCGGGCCCTGCACTTTTCTTTGTTGGGAGTTTTTTGATAACTGTTTCGATCTCATTTGGTGTAATCGGTCTGTTTAGGTTTTCTGATTCTTCCAGATTGATTTTTGGAAGATTGTATGTTTCAAGGAATTTGTCCATTTCATCTAGGTTGTCTAGTTTTTTGGCATACAGTTCTTCATAGTATTTTCTTACAATATTTTGTATTTCTGTTGTGTCAGTTGTTATTTCTTCTCTCTCATTTCTAATTTTATTTATTTGAGTCCTCTCTCTCTTTTTCTTGGTGAGTCTACTTAAAGGTTCATCAATCTTGTTTACCTTTTCAAAGAACCAGCTCCTAGTTTCATTGATCCTCTGTATTGTTTCTTTAGCCTCTATGTCATTTATTTCTGCTCTGATCTTTATTATTTCCTTCCTTCTACTACATTTGGGCTTTACTTGCTGTTCTTTTTCTAATTCTTTTAGATGCAGGGTTAAGTTGTTTATTTGAGCTTTTTCTAGCTTCTGAAAGTGTGCCTGTAGTGCTATGAACTTCCCTCTCAGCACTGCTTTCGCTGTGTCCCATAAATTTTGAGTTGTTGTATGCTCATTGTCATTTGTTTCTAGGAATTTTTTTATTTCTTCTTTGATCTCATTCTTAATCCATTCATTATTTAACACCCTGCTATTTAGTTTCCATGTGTTTGAGAATTTTTGAGCTTTTCTGTTGTGATTCATTTCTAGTTTCATGCCGTTGTGATCGGAGAAAGTGCTTGATATGATTTCAGTCTTCTTAAATTTGTTGAGAACACTTTTGTGCCCTAACATCTGGTCTATCCTAGAGAATGTACCATGAGCACTTGAAAAGAATGTATATTCTGCTGCTTTAGGGTGAAAGGATCTGAAGATATCTATAAATCGAGTTGATCTAGTGTTTCCAATAAGTCTGCTGTTTCTTTGTTAATTTTCTTTCTTGAGGCTCTATCTAGTGATGTTAGTGGGGTATTGAAATCCCCTACTATTATAGTATTGCTGTTGATCTCGCCCTTTATATATTGGGTGCTCCTATATTAGGTGCATAGATATTTATAATATTTATATCTTCCTGTTGGATTAATTCCTTTTTCATTATGTAGTGGCCTTCTTTATCTCTTACTATATCCTTTGTTTTATTTTTTTTATTTTTTTTCATTTTTCTGAAGCTGGAAACAGGGAGAGACAGTCAGACAGACTCCCGCATGCGCCCGACCGGGATCCACCCGGCACGCCCACCATGGGGCGATGCTCTGCCCATCCTGGGCGTCGCCATGTTGCTACCAGAGCCACTCTAGCGCCTGAGGCAGAGGCCACAGAGCCATCCCCAGCGCCCGGGCCATCTTTGCTCCAGTGGAGCCTCGGCTGCGGGAGGGGAAGAGAGAGACAGAGAGGAAAGTGCGGCGGAGGGGTGGAGAAGCAAATGGGCGCTTCTCCTGTGTGCCCTGGCCGGGAATCGAACCCGGGTCCTCCGCACGCTAGGCCGACGCTCTACCGCTGAGCCAACCGGCCAGGGCCTATATCCTTTGTTTTAAAGTCCAATTTGTCTGATATAAGTATTGCTACCCCAGCTTTTTTTTCATTTCCGTTTGCATGAAACGTTTTTTTCCATCCTTTTACCTTCAATCTATGTGTGTCTTTTGTTCTAAGGTATGTCTCTTGTAGAAAACATATGTATGGGTCCTGTTTTCTTATCCACGCAGCTACCCTATGTCTTTTGATTGGATCATTTAATCCATTTACATTTAAGGTTATTATTGATATGTAGTTGTTTATTGCCATTTTCTTCTTTAAAGGTGTATTCCTTTTTTTGCTGTATTCTTTTCCCACTTTGATCTGTTTACAACAGGCCCCTTAACATTTCCTGCAGCATTGGTTTGGTTGTAATGAATTCCTTGAGTTGTTTTTTGTCTGGGAAGCTTTTTATTTCTCCTTCGATTTTAAACGATAGCCTTGCTGGATAAAGTAGTCTTGGTTGTAGGTTCTTGTTCTGCATTACTTTGAATATTTCTTGCCATTCCCTTCTGGCCTCAAGTGTTTCTGTTGAGAAGTCAGATGTCATCCTTATGGGGGCTCCTTTGTAAGTGATAACTTTTTTTTCTCTTGCAGCTTTTAATATTTTCTCTTTATTGCTTAGCTTTGGTATTTTAATTATGATGTGTCTTGGTGTAGGTTTCTTTGGGTTTCTCTTTAATGGAGTCCTCTGTGCTTCTTGGATTTGTGAGAGTTTCTCTTGCATTAATTTAGGGAAGTTTTCAGCTATGATATGATTGAACAAAGTCTCTATCCCTTGTTCTTTTTCTTCTTCTTCAGGAACCCCTATGATGCGGATGTTATTTCTCTTCATGTTGTCACAGAGCTCTCTAAGAGTTTCCTCTGACTTTTTGAGTCTCTTTTCTCTTTTCTTCTCTGCTTTCATGCCTTCATTCCAGTTGTCCTCTAACTCGCTGATTCGATCCTCTGCTCTATCTATCCTGTTTTTAATTCCTTCCATTGTGGTCTTTATTTCTGATATTGTATTTGTCATCTCCAACTGATTCTTTTTTATACTTGCTATTTCTTTATTTAGGTTTTCATACTGACCCTCCATTGTTGTTCTAAGATCCCTAAGCATCCTTACAATCATTATTTTGAACTCTGCATCTGGAAGTTTGATTATTTTCATATCACTCAGTTCATCTCTCGAAGGTGTCTCTTGTGGTTTCATTTGGATTGCACTCCTTTGTCTTCTCATCCTCTCTTTTTGGGTGTTTTATTTATAGAGTTGGTTGAGTCTAGGCTTGGTGTTGTCTGCCTCCAGTTTTCAGTTGTGTTATTTCTAGGTCTTCTTGGGTTGGTATCAACTGTTATCTGTAATCCACTTTCGGATTTGGGCAGCTTTGAGGTCTTGATTTGTTTGTTTTCTTAACAGGTGATAGTCTTGTTTGCTGATCTCAGCAGGGGGCTTCCTTGAAACTGTATCCAGGAATGTGATGGGTGTAACCTGAGACTCTGAATGCCTCTTTAGCCAGCTAATCTCACTGGGGGCAGGGTGTTTTCTCAGCTTTAGTAGGGGGAGGTGTATCTCAGACCTCCATGGAGACCTGAGTTACTGCCCCTCCTCCCCACTTCTTGTTTTCAGCTGTGTGTTCTTGCGCTGATTGGAGCTGGATAGATGTCCAGAGATCTCTGATCCGGAAGCACTTCAGCTCTGTTTTGTGAAAGGTTCAGTCCCTCCCCATCTATGGCCGCCTCCAGCATGGATGAGTCAGCCCTTTTAGCTCGTCTCTTGCATTCCTTAGCCCCTCACAGTCTGTCCCTCTCCCTGTCCTCTCCACCTGGGAGATAAGCTGGTCCTTTCAATGCACCTCGCTCCCTGGTCGCCAGGCAAGTGGCTGTGAGCAGTAGTTTCTGCTCCCCTCCCTCCGAGATCCTCTCTGGGCTCTCAGCCCCACCCACCCCCCTCCGTTCCGGCAAGCAGAGGAGGTTCAGGGGCTCCCTACCAGGACTCCTGTGGTTTCTTCTTTGCTCCTTGGTTTTTGAGAGCCGTTCTTGCAGTTCAGAGTTGGTTACTCATGCTAATTTTTCCTAAATTGATTTGTATTCCAGTTTGGTGGTGAGAGCTGGGCGTCTGTGCATCCGCCTACTCCGCTGCCATCTTTTTCTCTCCTCAATTATCTCTTAGTTGGAGGAATTTATTCTTTAATAGGTTTCTCAGGATTCTTAGGATTCTTTCACATCTATTTAAAACATTTTCTGCAACCTTGAAAACTGAAAAACAGTTCAACTGATATAAAATTCTTGTCTCCTGGTCTCCCCGTGACTTTCTTGACTCCACTCTTGACTAGGTTTGTGTGCTGCTTTTGATAAGTTTGATGCCAACCTGATTTTAGGTCTTTTGCAAGTGAGTTGGTCCTTTTGCCTTGAGGCCCAAAAGATTTTTTATAATCATTATTATTATTATTTAAAGTCTACGACTTTTACTAGATGTGTCTCAAAGGTAGCCATGCTGGGTCAGTGTCCCCAGATACACAGTACGTTCTTTTAGTCTGTAAACATCGAGGTCTTTTATTTCAGAGATTTTTGAATTATAGTTTTAAATATTATGTTCCATTGTTTTGTGTTTCCTCTATAGATATTATTGAATCTTATTTTCATGTTCTGTTTCTATCAGTTTCTCTCTGATCCTTTTTACTTTTTAATTTTGAATTATTTATCTTTTCTCCTTTTATCTTTATTATGCTGCTTTCATATGCCTTCAGTTGTAGACTATCCCTTTGTTTCTGAGTGTTTTTTCTTTTAGTTTCTTCCCTTAGTTTACTATCTGAGTTTTTACATTTTGGATTCATGGTATTTTTTTTATATTGGCAGTTCTGATTTAATCATAATTAATTCATATTTGAATATCATGTTACAGTTTTTTCCTGCTTTTTTCCATCCATAGTAGAAGAATGTTTTCATTTGCTGAAAGCTTTAATATCTCATTTGCTCTTTTTTTAACTCCTGTGGTGACATTGTTTAACTGCTGGTCCTTTCTATTATTGTTATTGATGTTTACATATGTTAGCTTTTCCTGGACTCATAACAGCAGGTGATTTGTGGAGTGGAATTTGGATAGTTTATTTATTTCTCAGTTTAAGAGCACCTTCTTCTATTGCTACAGAGAAGTGTAGTTTCTTTAATCAGTGCTGTTCCTTTCTGTCTTTCCCTCTGATCCCATGATATCGTGTTGTTCCAGAAGAACCTTCATCTGTTGCCTCTTCTTCCTTTCCCTTTATCACCCACCTTCTAAAGACACCTGGTAGTCAATTGCTCCTCTCGAATCAGGGCCTGCTCCAGACTGCCACATTGATCCTGTCTTTTGCAAGCCACTTCCTTCAACTCCCTAGTTGCCAGCTCTCTGACCCCCCAGCTGTCAGACCTGAGTCTGCATCTTTCTGAGGTTTATTTTACTAGACACAATCTGGATGCCTTCTCTCTTTTGCACATCCCAGCCTGACTCTCCAGGGTGGGCACCAGCTCTGCCCTCTCTGGTCTCTCTGATAGACATTTCCCCACCCCCACCCAGGGTTTAAATACATGTTCAGGCTCCTGCTTATATTGTAGGTTTGATGTTGGTTGATTTTCCCATCTTTCATTTTCAGTATGGTTTTTTCAAAAGAATGTGTGGAGAAATTCAAATTTAGATGGCTACCAGTATTCTCTGCAAAGCTGGACACTCAGATGTTTTTGATCTCTCCCTCTGGTTTAGGAAAAAAGAGCACTGAAAACTGTAGATGAAGCATTATAAGTACGGTTAATGAAATAAAGAGGATAGGGAACTCCAACTAGTAGCTCCGTCTTTAAAGGCTGCCAAGTGACTATATGTTTTTAAGTTAAAGCAAAATGTTTAAAGAATGGTGAGTTACTTTATTCTTTTTTATTCCAAATTCACCCTTTTTGACAAAAGAGCATCTATCCTACACCCGTGTGTGTAGTGCTCTGCGGGCCATTTTAGATCTTTTTGTGGTAAGGTGCTGCGTTCTAGGACACTGCATATCATGCTAGTTTCTTCTGTTTACTCCTGAGTAGTCTGGTGTTTGCTGCCCGGTGGACAGAGGGAGGGATGCAGCTGGGGTGAGGGAGGAAGAGTGGGACCGCTCAGCTTTGAAAACAGCTAACTGGACACCATTCCCTTTGTGTGTGTGTGGCGCTGCCCGAGTCCTCTAACTAAAGATGGACAAAATGTATCTTTTTCTTCTTGCTTTAGGATCAGGTTTTAATTCTTATGATAGAATCCAAGAACCTGTTGTTCATCTCTTCAGCGTTGGCATTAGTGAAAATTCCCTTGGGATTTAGGCATTTGTCTTCCCTTTATTTTCCAGCACTGTTGCCAGTTTTCACCTCTTGTAACTCTTTATGACATTTATAATGGAAATTGGAATAAAAGCATGTTAGGCCCTGCTGGTCTGCCTAGATGCTAATCCAGAAGTTCTACCCATGGTTGCACAGTAATGAATAGGAAAAAGTTATATTAAGGGCATGATTCCATTCCTTTTTATAATGTTACTTCTTAAGTAGCCTACTTAAAGTTTTTAATAAGATTACTTAATGTACATGAAAAATTTTCTCATATATAATAACTCTATATCAAATAAATTCCCCCATCAAATATAGTCACAATTTTATCATTCCCATGCCTACACTTGTTATTTACAGTAATGTTTATATGTTGAAATGGTTTTTTAAGGAGCATGGAATTTACATAAACCCAGTATCACTCACACCAACATAACAAAGAACAAAGTACTGTAACAGATTAATTAATAGTATAATGGTTAAAAATGTGAACTCTGTGGTTAGATCTAGTTCAAATCCTACCTCCTCCATTTATTTTTTTGTGTGATCTTGGGCAAGTTACTTAACATCTCGAAGCATCAGTTTCCTCATGTGTAAAAAGCACTATTAATGGCACCTGCCTCACGTGCACTGACCTGAGGGTTTAGTGGAAGGGTATGTGTAGAACCTGCAGCACAGGCCTGGAGCCGGCTCTGAGCTTGACGTGAAGACGATGAAGGTGGTGGCGATGCTTACAAAGGGCTAGCAGGATGGACGTTGTGCGTATTTCTTGAATTTTTTAAATTAGTAACTTCTTTTGTCAAAATTTCATTTCAGAAAATATTGCCCAGGCTATTTCTACTTCTAAAAATTTGATACCATCTTACAGGGTGTGTCTTTTTATGACAGATAGTCAGCAGCTAGTGGCAAAAGAAGTATGGAATGTAATAGCATTTCATTTATTTATGGGAAATGTTTTACTGCCCCGCCCTTCAACTAGTTGGAAAATGAAAGTAAAAATATTGGAAACTCTATTTATAAATGGACAGTGCTGTGATCTCAGTGTCTGGAACTGTAGACTTTTAGAAAATATTTATAGCATATTGGAGACTAGTCACTGACCAGCTTCTAATTTTAGTTTTATCTAAATTAATCCAGAAAATATGAAATTTTTAGTAAATTAAAATTGAATATGGAAATGTATCAGTCTTTAAGACAAGAGGATAGAGAAAAACAGTTAACTCTTAATAGAAGCATTTGAAGTCAGTGGAGATATTTGTTAACGGTGCCTTAATAATAAACTAAATGAGTAAAAGTATAATATATTCAAGGAGATACTGAGGCTGTGTCTGCATTTCACTAAGAAGACGATTTACTATAGTGGTTAGGAGTGGGGAATTCGTGAGTCAGTCTGCTTGAGTTCTAAACCCAGTTCTATCACCTGCTTAATTAACCATGTGATCTTGTAATTCACCTAACTGCAGTGTGATAAGGTTGTATCTATATCATAGTGTCAAAAATTAAATGAGATAATGCATTTAAAATGGTACATAATAAATGCTAACCATTATTATTCTAACTATCCTAGCCAAAAACCCTCAAAATAACTCCAGTTTGATTATTACAGACATGCATGAAACATGTCTATTTCACTGGTGTAGAGGTAGGTCTCTGTCATTAAGTGGTCATTGTGAACTGTATGCCTTAGCCATTAATGTTATGCTGGGCAGGAGGTGAGCATTGTGCAGTAAGGATCCTTGAAAAGTCCCATAGGTGCCTACCTTTTTTTTTTTTTTTTTTTTTTTGCATTTTTCTGAAGCTGGAAATGGGGAGGCAGTCAGACAGACTCCTGCATGTGCCCGACCAGGATCTACCCACTAGGGGGCGATGTTCTGCCCATCTGGGGTGTCGCTTTATTGCAACCAGAGCCATTCTAGCACCTGAGGCAGAGGCCATGGAGCCATCCTCAGCGCCCGGGCCAACTCTGGTCCAATGGAGCCTTAGCTGCGGGAGGGGAAGAGAGAGACAGAGAGGAAGGAGAGGGGGAGGGGTGGAGAAGCAGATGGGCGCTTCTCCTGTGTGCCCTGGCCAGGAATCGAACCCTGGATTCCCGTACCTTATAGGGGCTAATTCCAGAGCTCTCCTTTGTTCCTGTCCACTTGGATCCCAAACAGTGGCCATAAAGACACCTCTTACCTTGGTTCACCTAAAAACAAGGACCTTGTGTGATTGTTGAAAAATCACATACTATAAACATTACCAATCATTATTCAAAGGTTTCATTTCACAAATGGAATCAGCAGTCCAGTGAAGATAGTGTTACTCATACAGCCAAACTATGTCATTTGCCTAAATCTAAAAATAAGGAAAATTCCTAGATAACAGATTGCAATAAATATATATATCTTTTTTTCATGTAACCCATAATGAGTAGACTTAGCTATATTTGACACTGATACTTTTCTAAAAAGAGACTCACATGGGAGAGAGTATCATAACATGTCTTAGAAATTAAAATTACAGCTATATCAATGTGTTTCATAAGGAGAACTCTTGCCAGCAAGAATGGATAGTAATATTAATGTCCATTGTATCTATGTATTATTCTCGTATCTGCACCTCAGGTTGTAGTCTTGTTTATGTGGGGTTTTCTTTTCATGTCTGCAGAATCAGAATATGCATTTTGTGATGAAAGTTGATGTTTTAAGTGACCAGTTTATTTAGCCTTTAACATATACCAGGCACTGTGCTGATGGCTTTATACATATGTTGCCTCATTTAATTCTCATAACAACCCTTAAGTCAGTACTTTTATCCACAGTCTGCTAGTGAGAAAACCAAGGCCCAAAAACAGCCAGTAGATTGTGTATTTGAGATGCACACTCTGAAAGGCTGAGCTCTTAAACACAGTGCTGTTCTGCATAGGAGAAAGCGAGGCCTTCAGAACTGGGCAGAAGTAAGACCATAAACTGTTGAAGCAATTAACACTATCCACTTTGTAGTGCTTTGGTTGTATGGAAATGAATCTTTGGAATAATAAAATACAATAATATTTGTAGCATTATATATAAGTACATGTAGAAGCATATAGAAGATAGAAGCTAACTTATGTTGTAATATAGCAATAACCAATCCCGTAAGTATTTTATGAGTTTAATGAGGCCTCATTTTATTCTGTAAGACTGTGGTGATCACATATTTGATATTGTTAAAAATTGTGTTATGAGCATGCAAAACACTTTTTTTTCATACAACCCACTTTGGTACATATACTTTCGAGGAAGAAATTGTATCATATTCTAAAACTTTTGTTCTGCAAATGATACTATCAAGAAAGCAAAAAGACAATCCATGGAATTGGAGAAAATATTAATAAATTATACATCTAATGAGGGACTCGCACCAGAAAATAAAAAATAATGGTGATGATAGTTGAAGTTTCTTTGTTTTGTTTTTAATTAATTTAATTTTGTTTTACTATTTCCTTACTTGGCAAATACAATAATGCCAATCACAACTCAGGTATTTTTGAAATTATATGGTCCTTATAATCCTAAACCACTGCTGTAGACCACTAGCTGTGAGTTTGGGGTGTGAGTATATTGAGCCACCTGAAAACATGGTCTCTTTATTACATCAGGAGCCTGAACTGGTTGTTCAGGTATGTACAAATCCCAAGGTGATAACAGTACTTGGCAACTTTCTACTGGATTATCAGGTGGTCTACAGGTCTATCCCAATGACTGAGATCGTATCTAATACCTTCCATAAGGCTGAGTATATACTAACAAAATGACCTGGATATTTCATACCCCACATACATTTGATGGTTTTTATGCTCCCCATTTTTAAAGAACATTATTTTGAGAGTCATACAACCATTATTTGGCCAATAACATACTATGTGCCTTCCACATCTGTAACATGAGGAGGTTGGACTGAGTGTTCTCCAAGTTTTTTTTTCAGCACTGTTGTAGTGTGTGATTGTATTTGCATGTACCCTCTTTTTTTAATGTTGAAGAGGTATGTATATTTCACATGTATTTGTATTAAATGACTTCTAGCCATGTGGCCAATTGGGACATGGAAGACATTAGTTTTTCTCACTTATTTGCTGCTGTTGAACTACAGCCACATTGTCTATTGCAAAAGGTCAGAAGACTCACTTTTTAAATATGCTTGACATTGACGTTCTTATATAAATGTTCAGTCATTGTTATAATGTAGATAAATGATGACTACTTGAAGATAGGTGCACCAACCACAGAGTTTGGAGATCTCTGAATTCTTGACATAGTTGTTAACTGGCAGGTTTGTTATTTCCTACAAGTATAAGGATAGGAAGTATTAAAATCATCCATATGTATTTGAGAGAGAAAATTAATGTTTCCTAAAAAATTCTTTTCTAGTGAAGGAAGCCCGTCTCCCAGAGTGGAGCTGCTGCACAACATCGACCCTGCCTTCGTGGACATTTCCCCGTGTGAGTGCCCTGTTCATTGCTGCCGACTGCATCTGTCTGGTTCCCAAAGACAGTTTTATTACCTAGCGTGTCTCTAGCCTTGCTTTCTCTTTTCCCCTGTGAACTTTCCATGGAGGTAAGCACTCTCCCGAGCACCTGGAGTCCCGGTCTCACTGGCGTTGGTGCCCCGGAGGCTGGGTTCTGTTCTCAGCTCTGCAACTTGCTAACTGTATGGCCTGTGAGGTTTTCACTCTCCGTGCCTCAGCTTTTGCATTTGTGATGGGAGAACCCATCGACCTCAGAGGTTCCTTTTCACTGTAAATGTCATATTGTTGTTTCCTTCTTCCAGAAAACCCGAGGTCAAATTAACCATCATATTATCTAATCGAGCTAGCCAGGTGCTGCCCAGCACTCACTGTATCTCACAGGTACGACTTACTGAGCAACCGTGGAAGTAACTTAGCATGGTTCTGTCTCTGCTTGAATGAACCCATAGGTAGCTCTATGAATTCTTCAGGGAAAGAGGCCATTTCATGCTCTCAGATCCCAGCGGGCTGTGGTGGTCCTGTATAACACCATGCTAGCGGCCCTGGGGTTTGAGCCTGGAAGGCATTACCTGTTACACCCTTTGCCCAAGTTCTATCATAATGCCTCATCTTGAGACAGACTTCAGGAAATAGTGCTCTTACATTTCCTTCCTTCACTTGGGTGCTCACAACCCCTCCTTTCTAAACATAGTGCTGCCCTTACTCAGGCTTTCCTCACATCTTTGTCCTCTCCAGTCTATGCTAACGAGGTTTCCTTGCTCAGAGAATGATCCCCCAGTGGCATCAGGCATCTGAGACCCAGCTCACTTCACCAGCCTCACTCCAGGCTCCCTTGCCATGTTCTCACCCTTCTAGACACTTGCCATTTCCAAACATGCAGATAATTGTACTTTATGTCCTAAAAATGCTTTTCCCTTTGCCTGAAACAACTTTCCCTGCCTCTCCACAATTTTTGCTCATCCCTGAAAACCCAGCCCAAATGTCCCATCTCTGTGCCTGCTCTCCAGGAGACCCAGGAAGAAGCAGTCACCCTTCCTCTGTTCACCCTTCGCAGTGTCTCTGGTTAGCATCCATTGAATTCTCTTGTAAGAGCTTTTCTTTCCCACTAGGCTGAGAGCTCCTGGAAGTCAGTCTCTCTGTCTTACGAATCTTTCCGTCCTCATAAGTTAACACAAAGACCCAGCACTTAAGCACGCCTAATGATTACTTGATGACTGAGTGGAGACGAGTTGGAATGGAATAAAGACCAAAGTGGACTTAGAAAGGAGAAGTCGCTGAGACAAGTAGAAATGGCTACATTATGGAAAATTTTCTATTTCTGATGGTGTAAATTTTTGTGAATGAGAGAGGCAGAGGTAATTATATGTCCAGTATGGTAACCACTAGCCATATGTGGCTATTGAACACTTGAAATGTGGCTAATTGTGGGTTGAAATGTGCTATAAATATTAAAAACACATAAGATTTTGAAGACTTAATATGAAAAAGTAGAATATATCATATTTACTACTTGTTGAAATGGCATACTTTGTATATGTTGAGTTAAACGTATTATTAATATGAATTTTACCTGTTTCTTTTTCCTTTTTAATGTGGCTAATAGAAAACTTTTAATTACCTATGTTTCTCTTGGCCTAGAGGAATTATTATAGAAGGTGATAGGAAATGAGCCTGACCAGTGGTAGCACACTGGATAAAGCATCAGCCTGGAACACTGAGGTCCCTGGTCCGAAGCCCTGAGGTCACTGGCTCTAAGCTTGGGCTCATCAGCCCTGGCTTGGTGGCTTGAGTTGGGGGACTCAACCCTATATCCCAAAGCTTGCCAACTTGAGCCCAAAAGTCACTGGCATGAGCAAGGGGACAGTGGCTTGGCCCCAGGCAAGGCACATATGAGAAGCTCAGTGTACAACTGAAGTGACAGCAGCTACGAGCTGATGCTTCTCTCCTTCCTGTCTTTTCTCTCTGTCTCAACAACAACAGTAAAAAGTGCTGGGAGATGATTTGATCAGCTACATAAGAGAACCACAGACTGTGATAGTTCCTGTGAGGCCACTGATCGTGGCTGTTAAACTGTTCTCTGCCCCAGTACACCTAAGGGCTATGACATGTTCCATTCCGTAACTGGATCACTAGAGCAGTGATTCTTACCCAAGGGCCAGTGCTATAAGAATCTCTCAGAAGGAAA
The DNA here is from genome assembly GCF_036850995.1 of Saccopteryx leptura. Taxonomy (NCBI): domain Eukaryota; kingdom Metazoa; phylum Chordata; class Mammalia; order Chiroptera; family Emballonuridae; genus Saccopteryx; species Saccopteryx leptura. Next base: position 129,858,428 of record NC_089506.1, read on the forward strand.
TGAGGAGAAGCAGGGATGGCTTTTAAAATTTCTGAGTAATTTTATGCACTGCATAAACCCAATATAACATTCAGCAATATGCTGATATGCTGCCCACATTATGATTGTAAACTGTTCTTACCCACTAACTTCATCTATAAATGAAACGCCCCGAGCCCCCTTCACTCACCAAGATATATTTTGCCTTGCTGTCAGAATTGGGAGCTTATGAATTCTATTCCTATGTCACCTGGCCATAGTGCTGCTTACTGTGATTTTCACTGTCTTCCCTAAAGTGTCCCTAGCTCTGGTGTAAAAGTTAACAAAGGCATGGAAATCAGAATAAAGAATTATGTTAGCTTTGCCACCCATAGACCATAAAGTCTTGAGCAAGGCCCTTCACTTTGTTTGGAGTTGGTTTCACACATATAAACTGGTGTACTTATTAAGACCCTTGTTGCTGTCACAGATTCCGGGACGCTTTCTCCTTCTGCCCCACCTTCCCCACTTCTGGAAGCCGCTCCAGGCTTTCCCTGCTAGCTTGGGCCTCTTGCTCTGATTTCTGTGTATAGTAAGGGACAATGTCAGGTCTTGACATCAATGTAGAACTACATTCACAATTTGACCACAAAAACTGGACAGCATCCTGTGCTGTCTATGCCTGCAAGCAGCAAAATGCCGCCTCTTGCTCATACATGGGCAACACTAGGGGCCTTTTCTCCCAGTTTTCATACTTTATGTTAATGGTCACATAGACAGACTGTAAAAACCATGAAAAAATAAGCCCCAAGTAAAGCAAGCAGTAATTGTGTTCCCCAGACCTCCTTGATAGACAAATATATTTCTGAACCACCCATCTCTGGGTTTAGCCCATCCTGACTTCCCCTGTGAGTCCCAGGCACCGGCTCTTCTTGCTGTTTCTTGGGGCTCCTGCCTTCCTGGCAAGTTCTCTTTCATTGTTTCACTGGTCACTGGTCCTCTCGGTGCCTCAAATCAGCTGCCATTTTCCTCCCCCACCCCCTGCCCCATGGACAGTGTCACACGTGTGGCTGCAGCTGCTTTCCTGTGTGCTTTGAGAACACTTTTTATTCATCTTAAGGGGCTTTGTTCTGAGATAATCTTGGCAGACATGTTTTGGGCTCTGTTCACTCTGACCTTTTTGTCTTGTCTCCTTCCTAAGAATAAACCCTAAGGATTATTGACTCCACTGTGTCTTGAAGATATTTCTTTCTAGCAGGCTGACCTACAATTGGGGTCTTTCTCTGGCAGTGCCAGCTGGGCTGTGAGGAAACCTGTGAGAGAGCCGACAGGAATGGGAGAGGGCCGTTTAAGCTGACTTATGGGGAAGCCCAGAAACATCCAAAGTGATGGGGAGCACCCGTGATCCCAAGTTAGGCCCCGGGATGCTGTGGATGTAGGTTAGCCCAGTGTAGTTCTGAAGAGCTCCAACTCCAACTTCCGTGCTTCCTCGATGTTCTCGCTAGCCTGCCGCAGACCAGGAGTAAAACTTATTTCAAAGGCATTAGCTTAACGCACAGGCCTCAGGCTTGATCTGGGCTGTTCTGAGGTAATGACCCTACTCCATCTGCAGCCACAACTCACATTGGCAGTCAGATGTGGCATTCTGTGCATTGTTAGCCTTCTCACGTACATCTGGTTGTGTAGTGTGCAATATATACCTGACACACATGCACACATACAAAGACTCAGATTCTGCTGATAGAGCTTGATTATAGCTGAAGGGCACTGACAGATGTTAGCATTTTCCACACCACCAAAGGCCGTCTTCAAAGTGATTCTGTCCAGCTCTGTTACTATTTCATTTAAAGGGCCTCCTCTCTTTAAAGGTTATAATGAGATGTTATTTCTACTCGTGATTACAGGGTAAAAGAGCACTCCTCCCTCCCTCTCCTCTCTCGCGCATGATCATTATCTGTAGTGAAATTGCCAAATCTATACTCGAGGTCCGAGAGTTGTCCAGATTTGCATGCTTGGAGCCACCATTTCCCTCTTTAGAGAAATATTCAAGTGTATTTCTTGATATTAGGGTGCCATTTCCAAGATAACTTATTCAGTAGATGCTGGCTGTCTGCTCACAACGTGCTAGGAACTGTTGTAGGGACTAGAGGTCAGTAGGCTGTAAGCCTTGGCAGAAACTGGTCTGGAACAGGGCATGAACACAGCCTCTGGCTTCCCTGCCTGACAGCTGTTTGTGGTTTCCAACTGCCCACAGCTGCAGGCAGACTCCTTGGCCTGCCTCCTGCCGTCTCGCGGCCGGAGCACCCCTCAGCGCTGCTGCAGTGCCTTCCGTCACCATCAGCTTCCTCTGCTTCTCTGGTCCTTGTTTAGGGCCCAATTCACATTCCTACTTTTCCTTGACTCCCCCAAAGTTGAGTCCCTTGAGTTTCTCTGGAGCATCATAGGACACTGAGCTCTTGCTGCCTCATAATGTAATTATTCATATTTATATGTCTTCCCTACTCAGAGCCATAAGCCCCAAGGAAGGCAGATTTCATCTGTCCAGCTCTCTCGATGCCTTACGTATCAGAGATTTTATACATGCTGAAAAAATGCATGCTAATAAATCAATTGTTTCAGTAGGCTATCATCCACTGATTGAATTAGAATAATTCTAGCAAGAGGAATAACATCATACAGTATTTTCAAAGCACTTTCATTTCTTTCTGTACATATTTGAGAAGTAGCAATGCAGAGGCAACTTTCTACCATTCTGCCTGAAATCAGATATTGAACAGAGTCAAGAAAAAGTTAGGTGGGATTTATGAGGCACACCGACACTCAGTGATGAGATTGCTCATCATTGCATACAATGCCAGAGGGTAGAAGGTACTTGGTGTTCAGTTCATTCATCCTCTTTATAATCTAAAAGGAGAAATTGAGGCATTGGTCACACACAGCTAATAAATAACAGAGCTGGAAGCCAGGGCTTTCCAGGTCCCAGCCTCAGACATAAGTCATGTCCTACTGAATACAGCAGTCCCCATGCTTCCTCTTCTGCACTGGTTCTGCAGGAAAAGGGCACCCAGACCTTAGCTATGGCCAGGCCAGTCAAATAATGACATGTTGATAAAGCATTATACACTTAAATGAGGCTGGAAAAATGAGTCTACAGTGACACTAGCCTTGTGGTTTCACATAGCTAGATGATAGCAGTTTCTATTTGGGTTTTTTTCTTTTACCCAAAGCTTTTTTTAAAAGGATTAATTTATTTTTAATTGGATACAGTATTATGTCAGTTTCAGGTGTACAACATAGTAATTCAACATTTATGTACTTTACAAAATGATCACCGCAGTAAGTCTAGTAACCATCTGTTACCATACGTAGTTATTACGATGTTATTGACTCTATTCCTTATGCTGTATATTATATCTTTATGACTTAGCAGCTTCTATTTGTGAAGCTAGTTATAGAAACCTCTCAGTGCCTTGTAGTAATTACATTTGAGGTTGTTGATGGAATAAGGGAGCAAGGTGTAGAGACAGGGCAGTGTAGCCTCATGGAGCATGCAGAGTTATGGAGTTTCCAGAAGGCTTGGGTTTCAATCCCAGCTTTGATTTGTTACCTGCGAGCCTATGGATAATTTCATTGAGTTCTGTTTCATCACCTATAAATTGAGGGCAAATACTGTCAATATGTCTAAACAGTAGTCAACAGAAATTATATTCTGGCTGTTGGGATTGGAAGGGGCGAATATGTGTACTTTTATTTTCTGTATTTCTACAGGTTTAATTTTTCGTAATGAGAACATGTAATTTTCATTATCAGAATGATAATGGTGCATGCCCTCAATTACAGAGTCTGAGCACAGATAACTCTGCTCCTTTTTCATGTTCAAATTCTGCCTCCTTCATTTTGGGGAGTGCTAAAGTGTGTTTGGAAATGTGGCTTTTTGATGCCAAAGGCAGTCTCCCAAGTGCCATGGCCCATCCCCCCTGCTTCATGGTACATCTCAAGTAACAGACCCCAAACCTTCCCTGTTAACATTCAGTGCTGGCGTACTGGCTTTTATCCTGAGAAAATAGATAAAACAAACCAAATCCACAGCACTTTAAAAACACTAGTTAAGGCCCTGGCCGGTTGGCTCAGTGGTAGAGCGTCGGCCTAGCGTGCGGAGGACCCGGGTTCGATTCCCGGCCAGGGCACACAGGAGAAGCGCCCATTTGCTTCTCCACCCCTCCGCCGCGCTTTCCTCTCTGTCTCTCTCTTCCTCTCCCGCAGCCAAGGCTCCATTGGAGCAAAGATGGCCCGGGCGCTGGGGTTGGCTCCTTGGCCTCTGCCCCAGGCGCTAGAGTGGCTCTGGTCGCGACAGAGCGATGCCCCGGAGGGGCAGAGCATCGCCCCCTGGTGGGCAGAGCGTCGCCCCATGGTGGGCGTGCCGGGTGGATCCCGGTCGGGCGCATGCGGGAGTCTGTCTGACTGTCTCTCCCTGTTTCCAGCTTCAGAAAAATGAAAAAAAACAAAAAAAAAACAAAAACACTAGTTAAGGCCCTGGCCAGTTGGCTCAGCAGTAGAGCATCGGCCTAGCGTGCGGAGAACCCGGGTTCGATTCCCGGCCAGGGCACACAGGAGAAGTGCCCATTTGCTTCTCCACTCCTCCCCCTCTCCTTCCTCTCTGTCTCTCTCTTCCCCTCCCGCAGCCAAGGCTCCATTGGAGCAAAGATGGCCCGGGCGCTGGGGATGGCTCTGTGGCCTCTGCCTCAGGCGCTAGAGTGGCTCTGGTCGCAACATGGCGACGCCCAGGATGGGCAGAGCGTCGCCCCTGGTGGGCGTGCCGGGTGGATCCCAGTCGGGCGCATGCGGGAGTCTGTCTGACTATCTCTCCCTGTTTCCAGCTTCAGAAAAAAAAACAAAAACAAAAACAAAAACACTAGTTAATACTCTCCACAGGCCTAGGCTATACAGAAATGGCAAATCCCACTACCCCAATTTGCTGTTTGGAGAAATTAAGGCAAGCAACTTTTTTAAGGCTTCCCATGGCCAGATAACTGAAGTTGACTTGAAGGGCCTGGGCGGACCCAGCTCTGGGTGAAGGGTGTCTGGCCACAGCCAGCTGCCTTGCTGACTTCTCTCCTGCACACCATGTGGTTACTTGCCCAGAACCCCATTTACACACCAGCTTTTTATTTTTCCCCCCAGGGTTACAATGATACCAAGTTTTCCTGTTTCCAACTGACCACTTATTTATTTGCTTACTTTGATTTAATTTTGATTGAGCCTAGAAATTTTAGCCATGGTTTCTAAGAGTAGCCTTGTAATCCTAGCTGGTTAAAAGCTCTGTGCTGATTTTGACACTCAACACAAAAGTAGACAACCCTTTACCAGTCCCTTTCAGAACTGGGTCACCCCACTCTCCACATGGAGCCTACTTCAGACCCAGCTCTGTTCAAGATTTTGGGATCTCTCCTTCCTTTCTCTCCTAGGCTAGACCAGCATCTTCCTACCTCACTTCCCTAATCTTAAAATCTTAAAATTTGTACAGATTAATGTATATACTTTTCTTGAAATAGACAACCATAAAATTCTGGAATAAAACATAAAACCTCACTAAATTTTGTGGGACATAGCCAAGAAAATTAAAATGAGTAATTTCACTTTCTAAATATTTACTAACATGGTCATGGTTTTTCAGGGGCCAATAGGGTGCTTATGTCTAAGGCTAAAATAAAACTTGTAAAAACACTTCTGAGAAGCAGGCTGCAGAGAGCGTAGTACGTGCCTGCCTTCGGTAACCCACAAGGTAAGATGTGCGTAACCGGCATGCATGGACTGAAGTCTGTTACCCCTTCGGTAACCCACAAGGTAAGATGTGCGTAACCGGCATGCATGGACTGAAGTCTGTTACCCCTTCGGTAACCCACAAGGTAAGATGTGCGTAACCGGCATGCATGGACTGAAGTCTGTTACCCCTTCGGTAACCCACAAGGTAAGATGTGAGTAACCGGCATGCATGGACTGAAGTCTGTTACCCCTTCCGTAACCCACAAGGTAAGATGTGCGTAACCGGCATGCATGGACTGAAGTCTGTTACCCCTTCGGTAACCCACAAGGTAAGATGTGCGTAACCGGCATGCATGGACTGAAGTCTGTTACCCCTTCGGTAACCCACAAGGTAAGATGTGCGTAACCGGCATGCATGGACTGAAGTCTGTCACCCCTGGCAGCAGGTGCACAGGGACTGAATCCATGTTCCTGTTTCTTAAGAGTCTTTTGAATCCGAGGGGAAAAATATATGCCCAGGAGCTGATATTAACACAGTAATAAAATACATAGTTAAAATAACACAATTACAAAATAAAATAACAAGAAATGATAAGCATTCTAAATTAAATATACATATAGCACTAAGGAGAAATAAATGAGGCATCGGGAGATGTTAAGCTAGACTTCCACAGAAAGTATAGTTTTAAATTTGTTATTTTAACAGCTTTGGTTTTATCATTACTTGATTTTAATGTGAACAAAAGTAAATACTGTTTAACACTTTATTAATTTTCTACCAATGCTGGTACAAATTACTCTAAGCTTAGTGACTTAAAGCAACACAAGTTTATCGTACAATTCTGTTGAGTAAAAGTCTGTTCTGAGTCTCACGGGACAAAAACTCAAGAGTGTCAGCAAGGCAGTGTTCCTTTCTGGAGGCGAGGGTAGAATCTATTTCCTTGCCTTTTCTAGCCCAAAGAAGCTGCCCACCTTGCTTGGCCTGTGGCCTCCTTCCTCCATTAAGAGCCAGCAGTGGAGGGTTGAGTTCTGCTCAGCACGTCACAGCAGCCCTGCTTCCATCAGCACATCTCCTCCCCTGACTTCTTCCGCATTTAGGCCAACTCAGATCCAAGATGGTCTCCTCATGTCATCCTGTCAGGGCCAGCCGATTAGCAACCTTAATTGCATCTACCACCTTAATGTCACTTTGCAGGTAATTTAACATAGTTATGGGTTCTGGGATTAGGACATTGGCATCTTGGGGGGCCTTTATTCTGTCAACCACAGACACCTCTTGTTTCACTAGCTTTTATGAAAAATACAAAGCGTCGTTTATAACCTAGTTGGAGAGAAGAACAAAAACATATGAAAAACTTAAAAGAAATTCAATAACAGTTCAGGGCAACAGTGGTAGAAACAGTACTAGCTGTACTTGATTAATTGGCAGCTCATTTCCATAGACTCGATATCGCCCTGGGACGAGAGTGAAGGAGGGAAGCGAGCCTGCTCTGAGCCTGGGGGTAAGAGTTCCTGAGACAGAGAAGGGCATCTTGGGACAAAGAAGAATGTGAGTGAAGGGGTGAGGCAAGGCTGTGCTGGGGACAACGGAGGCGGGAAAGAAGAGGGGAAGGAGAAATTAGGGTCATGTGCCAGACTAAGGAGATTAGATTTGATCTTGTATGCATGGGAAGCTCCCTGTTTATTTTTTACATACAAGTTATATATAGGAGGGGTTTTGTGTAGAAATTTTGAAAAATACAGAAAAGCTCAGAGACAAAAGTAGAAATTATTCTAATTCAGGTCTGCTGCCCACCCCTCAAAGTAAGCATTGTTAATATTTTGGTGTTCTTTTCCTCTCTCCCCCCTTCACTTGCTAACTGACACACGCATTTACACAGATTCTTACAGAACTCAGATCATAGAATGTGTATTATTTCATTACCTAATTTTTAGCATAATTCAGTATAGGAATATTTCATCTTTAAAATTTTTGTGAAACACTTTTATTAATGATTGCCATGGTATTCTCTGACATGTAACTGCCATTCTAACATGGGGAAATACTTAACCATGACCCTATTTTTGCATTTGTTAGGATATTCTCAATTTTTCATTAATACAGATGAAGCTGCAATGACCATCCATTATTTTTAGAGGATAATGTCTAAAACAAAATTCCTGGGTCAAAGGGCATAAACATTTTGAAGATCATTTGATATATGTGGACCAGTTGCTTCCTTCCTTGAAATATTGTGTGAATTGATAGGTTTACCATCACTACAGAGGAGTGCTTATTTCTTAAAATACTGGTTAAAGGGTAGATTAGCATTTTTCTAAAATGTTCCAATTATGTAAATAAAAGAATGTATTGTTTTAATATTAATTTCTTTGATTACTGCTGAAACGAGGCTTATTTTTCATGCTTCTTGAATATTTGGGGCCATAAATATTAGTTTGTCTTTTTAAAAAAAAATTTCTTATAAATTTATAAGAACTTTATATATAAAATAATCATGGAGTAGCAAATTTTTTAAATTTTATTTTATGCTATCTTTTCAATTAAAATTTTATAGAATTCTTCTGTTTTTAAAAATATGTTCTAATTCTTAATTCTGAGTTTAAATATTCACTTATATTTTCTTCTAGTCCTACAAAAGTTTAATCTTTTATATTTGGCTTTTTAAAAAATGTGTCTTAGGTATAATAGAATTAATGCAAAGTAGTTTTACAGTTTTAAAATAGCAAAGTCAATATTGTAATGCCCACCATCTTGAAAAAGTTTAGATTTCAATTGAAATTGCATTGAATCTATAGCTAAGTTTGGAGAGTGTTGTCATTTTTAACAACATCAAGTCTTTCCACAAATGCTATATACTTCTACTTTGATGTAATCTTCTCTAATGACTTCCTCTAAAACATTACAATTTTCAAGATTTTTTTTTTTTAATTAAATGAGAGGCGGGGAAGCAGACTCTCACATGCGCCCTGACTGAGATCCACCCAACAAGCCCCCTACCAGGGTCGGGGGGTCAGTGCTCTGCCCATCTGGGGCCACTGCTCTGTTCCTCGGCAACCAAGCTATTTTAGCACCTGAGGCGAGGCCATGGTGCCATCCTCAATGCCCGAGGCCAGCTTGCTCAAACTATTAGAGCCATGACTGCGGGAGGGGAAGAGAGAGGGAGAGAGAAGGTGAAGGGAAAGGGGTGCAGAAGCAGACGGTTGCTTCTCCTGTGTGTCCTGACTGGGAATCTAACCCAGGCCTTCTACATGCCAGGCCAGTGCTCTACCACTGAGCTAACAAGCCAGGGTCAAGATTTTTTATTAAGTTTATTTTTAGGTACCTTATGCTTTTGTTGCTGCCATAAATGGTTCCCTTTTCTTTTTGAATTCTGTTAGTTTTTAGTGTATACGAATGCAGTTTACTTTTGAGATTTTATCTTATATGGAATAAATGACATTATTAAACCTTATTATCAAGTCTGATAATTTGTTGGTTTTGTATGTCAATAAGAAAATTATCTGTGAATAATGACAATTTGTTTGTTCCTTTCTAAGCCTATATCTTTTCCTTGTCTTATTGTACTGCTTTTCTTAGGACTGGAGATTTCAGTCAACTTTAGCATCTCCCTTCAAAATATGAGGGGTATCAGATACCTGTGCTAATTGCTCTCCTTTCTAAATGTTTCCACACAAGCAGTTTGAACAGGGTACAGACAAGATTAAACAAGGGAATTGTGAGGAATCACATGGGGATAGATAAAGAACAGAAACTAGGCACTGCCCCATCATGGCCTCATCCCCATACCAGCATTGCTTTCTTTAGAGTGCATGTCAACATCTGGCATAATGATATTTTAAATAATTAGTTGTTATCATCTTCCTCTCTCATTAAACTAAGCTCCAGGAGGACAGGCCTTTTTGTCTTATGTATTTGTTACTGTGCCCAAGCACCGAGGACAGTGGCACAGCAAAAAGCAGTTGTTGAATAAATGTCCTTTATTTAGTTTTTTTTTTTAAAAAAAAGAAACTTGGGAAAGACTTTAACAGATTTTTTAAAAAGAAATTAAATGTCAGAGGTGCTTGATTTGTGATAGCTAATATTTGTTTACAAAATAAGACAGAAAACTTAGATTTCACTTAATTGATGGCAAGTTTAAGAGATTTAAGTTTACTTGAGCCTGACACTAGTGTAATTTATGACTTAAGCAGGAAGTCACGATTATTTTGACTACTTACAAAAATTCATTTCAGAGGCTTTTTAATATCATTTTGTAAAAACTCCTCCCAGCCAATAATTGAGTGCATATCTGACTTTCAGCTTCCTTATCTAAAGAGAAAAGAAGAATAAAAGAGGGAGGAGAAACTCAGCTCAAGTACCACCTTTCTTATCATCTTTTGCCTGAGATACAGGAATTATTTGTAACGTATGTATTTCACTTAAAGAAAGTTGAGGGTTGGATTTTGACTATTTCTTGGACAAGTTAGAGTATTATACCCAATTTCTAACTAACTAATATTTAAAAATTTTAATGTTAGGGACCAGAAAAAAATGTAAACCTTTTTCTTTTTCTAATTCCACCACATTTTCACATTTATATGAGGTCGTTTTTCAGCAGCATTTACCCAGCAACACACTCAGATGAATGTACATTCTTGTGAAAAGAAAATACTGACAATGGAAACCAAGTTAGAAAACAGTGGAAGGAGAAGATATACATAAATCACCAGACACTTGGATGAGCATGTAAGCAAATCTGAGAATGGCATGTTTTTCATAATTTTATATTTTCCCTTTTAAAAATCACTTTCCATTTTGTTGATGGCTTGGCAGCTCCAAGGATGACATCAACCTTTCTTTTGTGAGGTATCTGCTTTCTTTTAGATAACTTCATGCCACTTCTTCAAGTGTTGGTGATTAAGTTGAATTAAAGAAAAACAAAACTAAGTTTAAGTTTAAATTCTCCTAACTGCCAAACCAAACTCAGTTCTGACCTTGGCATGCTTTCAGCACTCTTGAAAACTTACCATATTTCCTTATGTATAAGACGCACGCTTTTTCAAAAATTGGGTGCGTTTTATACAGTGTTTGTAGATTTTTTTACTTGCATTTCCTGCTTTTTCACGCTTGTTGCTTTTGCATTCCTTGTTTCGCACTTGTTCCCAGTATATTACAGTAGGTTACATTTTGCCACATTTTGCCCAGGAAAGATTTTTATTCAGTGCTGAATTCAGGTTAAAACGATCCAGTTTGTAAAAGTGAATGGAAATCATGCTGCTGATCGTAAAATTGGTCCTCCTCCAACTGAGAACTCAATCCGAGACTGGCTACGGGAAGAAGAAACCCTACTGAAAACCTCATGACAGAGGAAGGCCATGAGAGGCAAGTCAGCAAAATGGCCTGATTTAGAGGGAATTGAAGACATGGATTGAAGAGCAAAGGGCATTGGAATTCCTGTGTTGACAGAGATGGTTCAGCATGAGGCAAGAAGAATTGCTGATGGAAAAGAAGTTACTGATTTCAAAGGAGGACACAATTGGTGCTTCAGGTTCATGAAACAGAATGGACTAAGCATGTGTACATGCACCAGACTTGCCCAAAAGATGCCTGAAAGCTATGAGCAGAAGGTCCTTGAATATCATCATTTTGTCATTCAATGTCAAAAGACACATCAGTTTGAGTTGAGAAAAATTACAAATATGGACAAAGTCCTCCTTCCATTTGATGTCCCACATAACAGAACTATTGATAAGAAGGGGGGTGAAAACTGTAACTGTGAAGACAAGTGGACATGGAAAGAGCCACTATACAGCTGATCTAGCTTGTTGTGCTGATGGAACCAAGCCGCCTCCTATGCTGATTTTCAAATGTAAAACAATGCCAAAAGAAGACATTCCTCAAAGAGTGATTGTCTACATTCATGACAAGGATTAGATGGATCAGGATGAGATGAAGATCTGGTTTGAGAAAATGTGCAGGAGACCAAATGGGCTCTTACAGAAACCTGTCCTATTGGTGCTTGATCAGTTCAGGGCACACATAACAAAAAACACAAAGAAGATTGCTGCAGAGCAAAAATCAAAACTTGCCATCTTACCTGGAGGCCTGATATCCCAGCTCCAACCACTTGATGTCAGTATTAACAAACCCTTCAAAGCTGCCATGAGAGACAAATGGAACCATAGATGAAGTCTTCTGGGGACAATTTGACACCAGCAGGAAGAGTGAGAAACCCAACTATAGGAGAAGTTTGTACCTGGGAGAAAAGATCCTGAGATAATATCAAGATTGAGATCATTGTCAAGTCATTTAAGAAGTGTGGCATTTCAGATGCCATAGATGGAACTGAGGATGAGGCAATAAAAGAAGATAGTGATTTGTCATCAAATACAGATGAGGACAAGCTAATGGATGGGAGTTTTGACAGTGATCAGGAGTTGTATGAATTTTATGATGAAGAAAACAAGTTCAATAACTTTATGTAATACATTTTTTTTTTCAAATTTCAGGCCCCAAAACTAAGGTGCATCTTATACATGGGAGCATCTTATACATGGGGAGATACGGTATGTTGTCCATAGGCTGCTTTGTTCTTAGAAGCAGCTGTAAGCAAGTGAGAGAAAAACACACTCTTTAGAGTCACACTGTATCTGTCAAAACGCACGATGTTATCAGTGCAGTCATTCCAGCCACACAGGTGCTTTCAGACTATCAGCCTCTTTTTGCCCCCTTAAACAGGCCCCAAGTCAAGAGGATAATGATCTGGGTGATGTTTTCCTGCTTCAAAACATCACAGATAGTTGCCTGAACTATAGTCTCTCTCAGCAGTCAAGGGCAGATTCTGGCCATCAATCAATAAGGCGGTGAAGAAATTAGGCTATTAATGGGGAAGGAAAAAGTAGTCTGTGAACAGTACTAACAAGCTTCCTGCATCACTTGAGAAGCCACCTGTGACCACTAGGTAGAAAACACTTGCATTTTAAAGGTATGGACTGTCACCTTACTCTAAACCAGTGCTTCTCAAACTTGAATGAGCATATAGATGACCTGCTTCAGGAGGCCGGGGTGGAACCTGTTCAGTGTTTCTAACCAGCTGCCAGTGGTGCCAGTGCTGCTGGTCCTCTGACCATATTTTGAGTAGCCAGCCCGTAGTCTAGAAAGGTCTTTCACCCAATTTTTAAAATATTTGTATGAATATTTGATTTGAAGCTAATCAGATATTTGTAAGGGATGCAGTTAATGATAGGGATGTGAGATCTTAAATTTCAGAACTGTTTTATAAGTGTTTACAATCCCCACTACTGCAAAGTTACTACTTAGGCTAGTTGGACAACAGTTTACATTATCTTTCTCATTTTCCAAATGCCAAATTGTTTTCTGATTTTAAAGTGATCTGGCATTTGATGAAAAAAATTCAAAATATGTTCAAGCCATCAAGGCCTGAAGATTTCAGAGCTCATCTCAGAAGCTTGGCTCCTTTTTCCTTTTGTTTCATTCTGTCAACATTCAGAAAGAAAGTCTAAACCTCCAAAAATGGCAGTGAACTAAACAGCTGCCTCCCAGGAAGTGGTACCCAAGTCAAGAATGAGGTAGCTAACTTCTCCTACTTAAATTCCCTGAGACCTTGCTTGGGTGGTGGGTTCTGACTCTTTTCAAGTACCTCTTTGGGCCCTGCAGAGTATGGAGGTTGGGGCTAGTCAAACCATCCAGCCCCCAGAGAGAATACGTAGAGAAACTTGGTGACCAAGGGTGCTACTTCTGTGTGGAAAGTATATAAATTCCCCAGGCTCATGCTGATGTAAACCCCCCAGGCTCATGCCGATGTAAACCCCCCAGGCTCATGCCGATGTAAACCCCCCAGGCTCATGCCTATGTAACCCCCCAGGCTCATGCCGATGTAACCCCCCAGGCTCATGCCTATGTAAATGGCTGAGAGGTTACTCTGGGGTTGGTTTTGACATCCCTGCATCCACGTGGCTCTCAAAGCCGTAGCTGGGACCTGGTGGTCAGCCATTCTGACCTTGAGGCACACAAAACACCCTTCCTCAGAGTCGCTGTGCGAGCGCTTCGTGCATCCTGGACTCAGGAGGCTTCCCTCACCTCTCAAAAAGAATGACATAAACAAATTCAGAGACTCTGAAAAACAAGTCTAATCACTTACTGTATTCAGAAGGAAGATGGTAGTTTTATGTTTCTGTTATAAAAAAGAAAACTATTACTTTTTTTTCCCCATGAGTTGGTAACTTTGGAACATTGTAAGAGGACTCAGTACAGGTTTCCTTTCAAGTATTTAAAGATTGAGAACAAAACATTATGTGCCATATTTAAATGGGAAGAAAACTACAATATAAAATTTATATTCACTATCACCTAAATTATATAGAAAATACAGGCATCAAAATAGGATTAAAAAAAATAAACCAAAATGTTATGATGGTCCATTAGCTTTGTAGTAAGAAGATGGATGCTTTTTTTTTTTTTTTTTTTTTTGTATTTTTCTGAAGTTGGAAACAGGGAGGTAGTCAGACAGACAGACTCCTGCATACGGCCGACCGGGATCCACCCGGCATGCCCACCAGGGGGCGATGCTCTGCCCATCTGGGGCGTTGCTCTGCTGCAACCAGAGCCACTCTAGCGCCTGAGGCAGAGGCCATGGAGCCATCCCCAGCGCCCGGGCCATCTTTGCTCCAATGGAGCCTTGGCTGCGGGAGGGGAAGAGAGAGACAGAGAGGAAGGAGGGGGGGGGCGGAGAAGCAGATGAGCGCTTCTCCTGTGTGCCCTGGCCGGGAATCGAACCTAGGACTCCTGCACGCCAGGCTGACGCTCTACCACTGAGCCAACTGGCCAGGGCGATGAATGCTTTTTATTACCTTTTTCATTCTGTTAAGTACAAACCAGAATTTCTACAAGTTTGTGTTATTTTTACATTTAGAAAGAAAGAACAGCTCTGGCCAGTTAGCTCTGTTAATAGAGCATCTTCCCAGTACACCAAGGTGGCAGGTTCAATTCCCTGGTCAAGGCACATACCAGTCAACCGAGTGCATAAATAAGTGAACAACAAATCAGTGTTTCTCTCTCTCTTTCATTCTCTCTCTCTAAAATCAATAAGTTAAAAAAATTAATAGTACAAAAACAAAAAAAGAAACAAAGCAATGGTGTGATCAGGCTGAAAGTCCCTGAGCCCGTGCATCCTCCCCCCAAACACACATGTCTAATCTCTGTTCAGGGACTTGGGTCTGTAGTTAATTGTTCAATGTTTTTATGTGGTGTGGATCTGTGTACTGCCTCAGTGACAGGGATAAATTAGAGTGTCTCAGTAAAGACCAAACTCATCAATTTTTCCAAAATCTGCGTTTGATTAATTCTACAAAGGTCCAGGTCAAAGTTATTCCTCAAACGTTATTATTTTAATAAAGAAGCCTGAAGTTTCCACATTTGTCAGGAAATTCATTATCACTGTGAAATAGCCAAAGGTCACAAAATGTCCCCTTCCACAATCAAACAGCATATAAGAAAAATTTCTTTTTCTCAACAATTCATTACCCCGGCAGAACCAAGAGAAACCTCTGACATTTCAGATTCTTTTACTTCGGGGGAAATAAATGTTTCATAGATCATGGAGAAAAATGACAAACAAATTAATGAAAAGCAAATATACTCCTGCAGTGTACGCAGCCTGCCAGACCAAACACAAGTCAGAGCCGGCGTTTATTCTCAGGTCTTTCCGACTCTGAATAGTGACAGTTTTTATAATGGCATCAGCACTTTAGTTACAGAAAGATGTACGCACTCCAAAGAAATACAAATTAAAGAAACATGCAGTGGAAAAACAGAAATTCTATCATTTGATGCATATTTAACTGTAGTGGGAAAGTCATTGCTGGCAAAGCATTATTGAAATCTTGAGCTAATAAGTGGAAGCATTCTAGGAATTATTCCACCCTTTCCTCATCATGCTTTATACAAAATTGTAACGACTGAACTTAGCTCAATTTTCCCACATCCTAAAATTTCTTTCCTTTAATTCTGCCTCATTCTGGTCACCTTTCTTCATCTCTAAACTTTGTCAAGGAGAATTTATACGTGCTTTCTCCAGAACTTCAACTTACATTCATTTATAAACTGAATTTAATGCCAAATACATTTTCATTTTTATTTTTTTAAAACAGTACAAATAAAGCCAAAATTCTCTGAATCCCAGCCCCAGTCCCCTCCCCAAAAATGAGCACTGTAGATATGCTTAAATATACCACAAAGAAAACTAGATAGAGGGTGACGGAGGACAATCTGACTCTGGGCGAGGGGTATGCAACATAATTTAATGACAAGATAACCTAGACATGTTTTCTTTGAATATATGTACCCTGATTTATTAATGTCATCCCATTAACATTAATAAAAATTTATTTAAAAAAAAAGAAACATTAGAATAAAAAACAACTAAATTTTATCATATAATCAATAAATAAAAATATGTATGTAAATCTAATGACTTGTAATGAAAAAATATATTAAAAACATTAAGTTTTAAAAAAAATAAAAACAAAAAGAAAAAAATATATATATATAAAATAGGGGTTTATGGAGTTGTATGTGTATGTGTGTGTGTATATAAAATACTTTCTTCACATAAGGGGTGTTATATAAAATGTACTTTTTTCAACATATTTTAAATTCTCAAACTTCTGCCTTGGAGATCTTTCTAGGTCAGTACATATAGAACACTGGTTCTCAGCTAGGGGCAGTTCCTCCTGCCCCCTGCCCTGGGTACATTCAGCAATTTCTGGAGACATCTTTAGTGCTTACAAGCCAGGTGGTAGTGCTACTGGGATCTAGTCAGTAGAGGCCAGGGATGCTGCTAAACATCTACAGATGCACAGCAGAGCCCATGACAAAGAATTATCTACCCAATTGCTGATAAGCTGAGGTTAAGAAACCCTGATGTGGCTCTACTGTGTTGTTGTAACTGCTGCATAGTATTCTGTAGTTTATTTCACCAGTCATGTAACAACATACATTTAGGTGAATTTTTAAAAACATATTTATTTGTGCCCATTAGTGAGTGAGTGCTTCTTCCTGTACTTTTCAACCAACTGCAATTTATCTTCTTCCCCAAACAGCACTTCCCTCAGGTTACCTACCAGTAGTCTCCTAATTTCCAAATCCTTGGCTGGTTTTCAGGATGAGCTGACTTGGCCTTTCCGTGACATTCGTCACTGCGCACCACCCCTGGGAACACTTGGCCCCTTGGCCCCAAGACTGCCCGCCCCACTTCTCTACTTCTGTTGCCCCTTCTTAGTCTCCATGGCTGGCCCGCCAGCATGCCCTAAGCTCTTGCTGCCTCCGGCACCGTTTGGGCACGGGGAATGTGTGAACGGGGGGCAGTCCCTGTGCCAGACCCTCTGGTCTAGAGGACAAACAAGCACACAGATGAGCTGAGCAGAGGGACGCTTGCCCAAATCAGGGTGCATGTGGTTTGCTGAGTGATTGAATAAGTGATTAGATAAAGTATAAAAGATTCTAAAGGATAATAGAAAATGTTTTTCCTTTGTGGTTCAGAGTTTACTGCATATTTTATCTTCTTGACTACTCCCATAACATACATTTTAAAAAATCAAGAAAAATGCTTTTCTCACATTTTCCCTCCACCATTATGTTTTTTCTGCTTTTAAACAACAACTGCCCTGTTTCACTTCCACTCTGCAGGGCATGCACTCAGCCGGGGCAGGGACAAGATAGAATCAGAGAGGAAGTGACCCTGGCTGCCAGCCCCGGGGCGGAGTGGGGTGGGCACTCCAACCTCTCCACCCGACTGCTCATGCCTTTCCCCTTCTTCTCAGCCTTCTGGGGCTGTGGGGCCCTCAGCTCCCTGCGGGACCCCAGGAGTAAGCTGAGCTGTAGCTGCTCCCTGGCCTTTGTTCCCTGGATCATGGGACCTTAAACCCCCACCTGAAACCTGACAGTGAAGGAAATCTCAACTGTAAGTCCAGTTCTACTCAGATCAGAGTCCTAAAGCATGTGTGGAGGCTCTAGATACAAAGATAAATGGCACAGAGCCCCTGCTCCCAAGGGTCTGATGGGGCTGCTGCATGGGGACACACCTCAACATCGACTTAGAATACAAAGGAAAATAAACCAAGCCCCTGAAAAGGGGATTGAGCAAAGTTGTTTGAGGAAAAAGGAGCCTTAGCTACAATAGAGGCTCAAGCAAGGTGTTTGAAAATAATTTCTCCTCTCTCTCAGAAGTAAGAGCAGCTATGTTGGGAGAAGTCTTTTGATTTAAACACAAGGGAAGTGGGATTTCTGAAAGATTTCAGAAGAGCTGGATTCCATAGCACTGTTCTGCTGAGCACCAAGTAGTTTGGTTAAGGCTCTGGACCTTAGATGGGGAAATTATCCCAGATACTGATCTCGGGTCTCAATAAAAGCATCCAGGATAATGGCTATCTCAGTCCCAAATGCTCAAGTCTGAGCAACCCTGGTTGTATGCTGTTGGGCAGATAAAATGTATTATGCTCACTTTGTTAAAGAGGCCATCGCCCAGGTGTGTTGGAGATCGTTGTAACCTGGGGCTTGGTTTTGGGATTAAGCCTTTCCCACCCTTTTTGCTGTAGGGCGGTACAATCCAATCATGCCTCAGAGAAGTGACTTTGTATTAGAGACTACCCTATTTTGTATATTGGATTAAAGGTTGTGAAGCTACACTATAAAATGGGGGCAGAACGGGACTTGACGCTTGGTTCCTGAGATTAGCAAGAGAGAGCAGAGGAGAGCAGAAGGAGGCCACGTGGAGTAGGCCAGGAGAAGCAGCCAAGATGGCGGAGTACTGAGTGAGATGCCAGTCTGTGTAGAGTTTGTATCTGGGATAAGGAAGGAGATGGGGAACTGAGGAGAATAAGGTTGGTGAGCTAGAAACCTTTGATTCTAGGAAACTCGGATAAGTCAGTGGCTTTGTGAGCACTGAGTGTGACTGGGTTTTGGAGCCCAGTGTGTATTTTTACTTGCCCGCCAGGTGCAAGGTAGGATTAAAGGTTATGGCCCACCAGTTTTTGGCTCCATGGTTTCTTTACCGACTGTCCGAATCCAATGCGAACCTGCATAGGCCGGAAGGCTGCTGTGATAGTGGCCCTGGCCCTGGTTGCTGGCTTTACATATGCCAAGAATATTAATTTGACTCATTTCTGTTCAAGTTTATTTTACACAAGACGTGCTATCTAATTCTTAAAGGCACACTCACTGATTGTTCCAGATCTGTGTGCAGATGCTCTATATTTATATTTAGGCATATATCTAGGAAGGGATTGCTTATTTTGAAGCCAGGTGGGGTCCTGGGAGCATAAAGGATCTAGCTCAAGTATAGAGGCTTTTACCATGAACTATAAACCCTGGTAGACAAGGGGTAGAAAGGAAAATTTAACAGTTTCATGGAATTGGGGAGGACAGTGCAAATAAGGGAGAGAATAAAGTAGTTGCTTGAATGGGTCATTGAACAAGGACAAAAATAGTAAGAGCCATAACTATTGTTTATTTTGGGTCTCCTAATGCCCATTTTTTAATCTCTCCAGGTAGAGAGCTGATTGACACTTGAGTTGGGAGACAAGTAAAGTACTGGCACAAATGGTCCCAGGGAGCTACTGTATTCTTCCAGGTTGTTAACACAATTCAGTCGCTGTGGTTCTAGGGCTGAAATCACTGTTTCCCCATAGGGACTGCTCCCAGCTGCTAGAGGCTCTTCTCAGGTCCTTGCCCCATGATCTCCTTTGTCTCAGAGTCAAAGAGGAATCTTCTCTTGTCAAATCCCTGTCATGTCCACAATCTCTCTGACTTTTCTGTTATGAGTCAAAGAAAACTCTGTTTTTAAGACTCATGATTAGGTTGGACTGCCCAGATAATCCCCCTATCGTGAAGTCACTGGTTAGATCCGCCACATAAGTCACATGATCACAGAAGCCACACCTAGGGCCAAAGGTCCCGGGGCAGATAATTTGGTCAACAACAGCTGCCCAGTATGTGGTTATCTCTGACCTTGAAATGACAGCTGGTGATCCAGGGCCCACAGCCCAGAAAAGTGTTCCTAAGGGTGAATGTGATAGAGTTGGAGAATAACACAAGGAAAGGAAAAGTTCTCCAGGAGCCAAAGAAGGACTTTTAGTGGCAGAGTCAGATGACTGAGCTGAGCAATTAAGCTCCTTTCTTTTTTTTTTTTTCCTTCTTTTGCAAGTGAGAGAGGGAGACTGGAGACAGACTCCCGCATGTCCCCCAACCAGGATCTGCCCAGCAACCCCCGTCTGGGCCAATGCTCTGCCCATCTGGGGCCCGTGCTTGCAAATGAGCTATTTTTAGCACCTGAAGCAGAGGCTCCACAGAGCCATCTTTAGCTCCGGAGACTGTTGTACTCGAACCAAGTGAGCCATGGCTGCGGGACGAGAAGAGTGAGTGAGAGAGAAGGGGAGGTAGAAGGGTGGAAAAGCTCCTTCCCTGCTTTGTATCTGGGATATTGATTGCTTTTCATACATCTCACTATGACTCACAAGTTCAAGATAAGGGGAGAGCAGGTCTCAGAGAGCAGGGCCCCACAACTTTGCAGAGGGCCTTATCCAAATTACAAGACACTTTTCCTGTGCCAAGAAGCATGACTTGGCAAACGGAGGACAGGCTGTGTGTATTTTCAGCATACTTTTTTGCTCTGCGTATTTATTTTCCTTCAGAAGTGGGAAGCCCACGGACATCTAAGACTGCATTGACAGTTAGTGCAATTGAGGAAGTGGTCACAGAATTAAATATGAAAATGTTCTATCCACCTTTTGTGATATGGTGCCTTTGTTTAGTCATACAACCAGAATTTGAAGCTCATTCTTTTTTTTTTTTTTTTTTTTTTTTTGTATTTTTCTGAAGTTGGAAACAGGGAGGCAGTCAGACAGACTCCCGCATGCGCCCGACCGGGATCCACCTGGCACGCCCACCAGGGGGTGATGCTCTGCCCATCTGGGGTGTTGCTCTGCTGGGTGTTGCTCCATCCTCAGCGCCCGGGCCAACCTTTCTCCAATGGAGCCCTAGCTGCGGGAGGGGAAGAGAGAGACAGGGAGGAAGGAGAGGGGGAGGGGTGGAGAAGCAGATGGGTGCTTCTCCTGTGTGCCCTGGCCGGGAATCGATCCTGGGACTCCTGCACGCCAGGCCGACGCTCTACCACTGAGCCAACTGGCCAGGGCTGAAGCTCATTCTTTTTAAATTTTTGCTATCTAAGTGTTTTTATTGGAGAGTGTTTGATATTTAAATTTATTTATTTATTTATTTTTTTAGAAAGGAGAGAGAGAAGGGGAGAGAGAGAGAGGAGAGAGAGAAGGGGGGAGGAGCAGGAAGCATCAACTCCCATATGTGCCTTGACCAGACAAGCCCAAGGTTTCGAACCAGCTACCTCAGCATTTCCAGGTCAATGCTTTATCCACTGCGCCACCACAGGTCAGGCCAGAGAGTGTTTGATATTTATGTTTTATAATTTTTCTTCTCACTCAAGCAGTTTTGAACATCAGAATATCATTTCAGGAAATCTATTTAGTAAAATTAGAAGAAAATGAAGAGAACTCTCTTTTACTGATAGTCATAATAAATATAAAAATGAGGAAAATACAGATTTGTAGAGTACTGCATGACTCAATGATTTAGAGTACAAATCACTGCCACAGTTTTTTAAGTGATATTTATCTATCTATCTGTGTGGCTTCAGGTGCAGAAAGTTTAATTTGTAGAACTGCAAAAGTGGAAAAATTATTAGTGAAGATATATTTACTAATTCTTTCTGTGCACACTCATAATTTATAACATTTTTAATCACTGACATCAATTATTACATTCTTGTGTGCTCAGGACAATTCTGAGTCCTCTAAGCTGCATCAATGTTACGTCTAGTGTGAGTGTGACTGTGTGTACCTATTTGAACAGAGTGTACCTGTGACTTTGTTTCTGTAATGTGATCATATCAACTATTTGGAGTTATTTCAATCATACTAGCATTCATTTCTGCCAAATTGATCTTGACTGTCATATTGCCATTCCCAATCTATTACATATATATTTTTTATATGTACCGTATTTTCCTATGTATTAGATGCACTTTTTCCCGAAAAATTTGGGATCTAAAAATTGGGTGCGTCTTATTCAGTGGTTGTGGATTTTTTTACTTGTATTTCCCACTTTTTTGTGCTTGTTTTTGCGCTCATTGTTGAAGACAGTGATTCATCATCAGACACAGATGAGGACAAGCTAATGGCTGGGAGTTTTGACAGTGATGAGGAGTTGTATGAATTTTATGATGAATAAAACATGAGTTTAATAACTTTATGTAAAACTTTTTTTTTCAAGTTTTGGGCCCCAAAATTAAGGTGCATCTTATACATGGGGTTGTCTTATATATGGGGAGATATGGTAGATCACATTTGAAGGTTCCTTGAACAGCTTTCCCAGCCTGATTTCAGATTGGTTGCTCCTTGAAGGTTGTATCTGCTCTGCCTCCTATCCTCTCTCCCATTATCACTCTTCTCTTGTGCCAGGTGGGTGTCCTCCAGGACACCGTGCTTTCCTCCCAGGCCAGTGCCCGTGCGCCCTTGTGTTCCTCTTGTGTGCTTCTCACGACCTAGCAGACAGCTGAGCACTTGCCTGCTACTAGTAAGTCCCGACCTTCTCCTCCAGTGGCAGCTTCTGAGTGCTCTTGTGTTTCCAAATGGATTTGCTTGTGGCTCCCACTCTGCAGATACATTTGCATATGACCGCGGTGTCCTCTCTCCTGATTACAAGGATGTGGCACTTCTTCTAATCACTTAAACAGTCAAGTATATCTGAATTCACATCTTCCAGGTGGCGGTGGGCCAGAAATTCTGGGTATATAATCTCTGGTTCAGAGTTAGCTCAGTTGGCAGATAGCCTTCCAATTTTTTTGAAAAAAATTGTGGATGAAATGTGAATAGACTGTTGTTTTTCATCTGCATTAATAATTAGTATTTTCCAGATATTAAGTCTCTGATTTTTATATTGAGTTTTTAGGAATATAGTATGGTCAAGATTCTATAATATATTCATTGTTTCACACAATATATAGTTCCTGCGATAACTATAATTCCAAATGTTGATACACCCAAAAGAGAGTTTGCTTTTCCCTCTCACACATCTGTTTCGCTTTATGTGAGAGAAATTTCTCATGCCAGAATGGCTTTCAGTGGATATAGGCAATCTGCTTTATGATGAGCCTCTGCAGTTCACAGATGCAAATGTTTAAAGAGCAGCAAGGTTAACATGGTTATTTCTTCATCTGAAACGTCCCCAGTCACTACTTTTGTCCTCTTTTTAAAAAAAAATCTTACTGTGTTATACATCCATTGTGTGTAATCCTTATAGCTCTGCCTCATAATTCTCATATCAGAACTGAGTTAATCCTCAGTGGCTCCTGGGATGAATTTCCAGGTCCTATAGTTTATATTGCCAGTTTGATTGTGTCCTCTTGATAGAATTTAGGTTCCCAGGGAGGGACTGAGGGAAGCAGCTTTACTACCCAGAGCAGAACCCCACTAACCAAAAGAACAGCCCCTCCAAAAAAAGTTCTAGTCTACCAGTGTGTGTCCTCCATTGTTTAATCAACAAATATTTCTGAGCACTCATTGTTTCACTCTGCTGAGAAAAGTGGGCAAGGCAAGGGAAACTTATGGATGCTAACCTCAAAAAATGAGCGGTGCAGTGGGACCGATGGGACCTAAAATAACGATCAGGTGGCAGTGTGGGTATCAGACCACGCTCCTGCCTGTGCTTACCCTCAGCTCATCACACCCACAGCTCCATACATTTTTGTTTTTTTCAAATTCTGTGTCTAATATGACACTTGAGGACCAGAATTTTCTACAGAAATTTACCTAAGTTTTCTTGTATTTCTCAGTTGTTTTGTTGTGCAAAGCCTTCTCTATAGCAAGAAGTTTTTATGTTAACAACACTAGGTTAAAGACTCAAGGCGTCTGAGTCTTGGGGGAAATCCAACCACAATCATTTTCTGATATAACTAAACATGCGAGTCAGTGGTTGGAAGTTCCTGGCCCCCCAGCACAGGAAAGCCGAATGCATATCCCAGTTGAAGACGTTTAACTAAGGTCATCCAGTGGTGCGCACTGTTTGCAGAAGGAAGGCTGTATATTTTCTGAAAGCACGCCCTTAATAAAAACTCAAAAGCATTCAATACTATTGTAATTAAGTTTCATGATGGAAGGTGCAGCTCTGTTGCGGTCTGGAATTAGAACCGCATAGTGTGTACCCCAGAAAATGAGTTCATGTGGCAAAAATAGAATCTGCCAAACTGATGTCAGCAGAAATCTGGTCTGCTTTCTGAAATGGAATGTAGGAGTCCAAATTCTCTCCACAATCTCTTTCCAAACAAAATGAGGAACAAATAACTCACAGGCACCAACTTCATTTTTCCATTCAAAGCAAGAAGAGTTTTCACCATGCTGCTTCTGCCTGTCCTTTCCCAACAGCTCTCCCTGAAATGTGTGAACCAGTAGTGCTACAACTCATGAGACTTGCGTGCTGCTTTGGGGCATAGATAGATTTAACCCTAACGTTTTGGTCCCCATCCTGTCCTAACTCCCTGTATAGCAGTTTCCGTCTGTGTCTCTCCCTAGAGGAGAAATGACTGTCCTTCTCTGAGCACCTAAAGAAGAGACAGATTAATGTTCTGCCTTGGTAGGGGGTGAGAGGGGGAGTGGGCATGCAGCTGACAGGAAGTGTGAGAAGTGAGTAGAGGTTAGGAGAGCTAAGTTTGCTAAGGATAAACTGGGGAGCAACTTCTCTTTTGGGACAATAGATGGGCCACACTCGGCTGGATCAAGGGGTCCAGTGGGGTGCTCACCAGACCAAGATTTGATGGGGAAGGCCCATGAGCTCTGCTTATACAGCCTGAGCCTCTGCCAACATTCAGCTGCCACCAGTCCCTCTCTGAGGCTGAGTGTCCTGGGGTTGGCCAGAGTCACAAGGCCGGACAAGTGGGCGTGCAGTTTGAGAAGCATGTCAGTGGGATGGGCGCAGGGCCAGGCCCACAGGCCTGCTATGAGAGGAGCAAGGCAGGCCTGGCCCAGGTCTAAAGGGCAGGTTGCCAAAATGTGGTTATCAGAGCAGGAGCATTGGGGTGAAAGCCACGGGCAGCGAGTGTGGCCAGAGGCCGAACAGCAGCACAATGGCTCCCGCCTGCTCCTGGGGACTGGCTGGCTCAGCCTGACCACAGCAAGGGTTGCAGGGCCCCAGCTGAATGGCAGGGCATGCTGCCTGACCCGGGGCGGAGCCAGGGCTTACAGCCCGACCCCAATCCTGAACACGCTCTGAAGCAATGTCTCCACTTGTTCCTCATGCCTCGCTACTCCACAGGACTAGTCCTTCGTGGAGACGTAGGAGAGTCACCCATGATATGTGCCAAAGGGTCTGTCACCAGAAGCCTCTCCGCTGCCTGGAGGTGGGACTGAAATCCTCTCCCTAAGAGCTGCTCGCCTGCTGAACCCCCTCAGTGAGCGCCCATGCCTGCTCCAGCATAGAGCTGGACCTGAGTTCATGCTGGCAAGACCCTGCCCAGCTGGGCCCAGCCAAGGGGTCCCATCCCACTTCACCTCCTTCCAATCCGTTCCTCTCATGCTTAGCAATGCCACATTCTTCCTGCCCCCCTGCCCCCTCCCCAGATGTGACAGATGCTCTCCTGCCTTTGTGTTTTTCCTCATACTGTTCCTTTGTCTCTCTTGCCTTCTTTTGCCTATTCAAGTCTGGCTAATCTTTCGAGACCCAGTTCAAACGGAACCTTTCCTCAGTGAGACCTTCCCTGTGAGAGTCACCTCTCCGAGCAGGAAGGAGTGCACCTCATTGCTCCTCCCTCAGTGACCACTCAGGCTTACTCAGGCTCATGCACATTCCCTGTTAGGTTCCAAAGCTCTGAAAGACAGGGGCTTTGTATCCCCTCCCAGCACAGTGCCTGGAAGGTAGTTTGTAACCTACACATGTCTGTGCTGAAGCCTTTAGCACTCGTTAACTCATTAGCTCTGACTAGTGAAGAAAGTCGAAAACAGGCACGGGAAATAGTTAACAGTTCTGGATGCCTTTCTGTGTGATGTCCCCCCTCTCTCCATGTCCAACAGAACGTGAGCCAGGACCCCACTGGCCCGGGCAGGAGGGTTGCAGGGCTGTCCTGCTCCTCCGATGACACTGTGAACCGGGCAGAGGCCTCGGCTGATGCTGAGGACCGGAGTAACCCAGGTTCTCTGGGGGCCGAGTGAGAATGGGCTCTGTGGCCTGCACAAGTATTTGGTTTTCTGAAGCTGCCCGTGGCTCTGGAAATCAGGAAAATGTTCTAATATGCTTTAATCTGAATGCTTCTCTGGGCTGGGAAGTATAAATGCAGCATGCCGTGAATCCCTCCACCCAGCACAGGGTGTGGTCTGCGAGCCGTTCCAGGATGCGCCGGGCAGCTGTTTGCCATGGACAGTGTCTCCCAGCGCCACAGGAGGTAGTGCAGGCCCCATCAGAACAGCGTCCTGTAACTATGCGATGGCAGGCATTTAAACACTAACTGGATGTCTTAGTCCATTTAGGCTGCCTTAACAAAATAGCACAGTCTGGATAGCTTAGTAACAACAGAAGCTTATTCCTCACAGTTCTAGAGGCTGGGAAGTCCCAAGTTCAAGGTTACCAGCATGGTCACAGCCTAGTAAGGGCTTACTTCCTGGTTCACAGCCAGTGCCTTCTCTTCTATAAAGCACTGATTCCGTGCATGAAGGTACTCTCACGCCTGAAGCACCTCCCCAAACCCTCCTAATCCCATCAATTTTGTGGGTTAGGATTTCAACATATGAATGGGGGAGAGGGCAGTGCATAAACATTCAGAGTATAGCACTACATATGTTTATCTATTAGGGAATTACTATTAACATTCTCGGAAACATTGCTTATCTTTCTCATTAAATCACTACTGTGTGATAATAGTATTGTGATTATGGCTTTTCTCTAAAGAATTCTTGCCTTTTAGACATACATACTAAAAAAATTGCAGGTAAAATGTTATGATAGCTGGGATTTACTTTGAAACAATGTGGGGAGAAGGGAGAGGTGGGGAAAGATGGAAGATTGGCCATACGTGGGTAATTGTTGGAGTTGGGTGTTGGGTAACCTCGGTGTTCATTATACTCTTCAGTCTACTTTTGTGTGTGCTTGAAATTTTTCATAATAAGGTTATTTTAAGTATGTGGGAAAGAAGGTGGAAATAAAGTTCTTTTGTTCTCATCCCCTCAATTCTAGGTTTTGCTTTAATGATGACAGTTTGCCTTGCTCAAGGTCACCTCTGAGGGTCTCTTAGTTAGGGAAGAAGGCCCAGATAGATAACTGGCATCTTCACACCTCTAGCACCTTCTTAAAAGGTATTGCCTTCAGGTGTCTTAAATACATTTAAAAGGCTTTAAAAATAAAACACTCCTCCTTTTATTGATTCAGAAGGGCAGGTACAGCCTGAAGTCCTAGAAAAACGGGAAAACGGGTCTGCACTCTGAACTCTGGGCTTAGGCTCCTTCTGGGACGAAGCACGCACTTCTCCCGCATGAGTGAGGAGCCACTGCCTTCTTGATGACAGTTTATAGAAGGGAAACATGCTGTTTCCACTGGGCCTGTATCCCTGGGGAGCTGGCCTGAGCACTTTTCAAAGGAAAGATACATGACTCATGGGACTCTTCTACCTGGAAAGCAGCCGATGGAGATGTGTTATCCCATACGGCCTGGGACCGCCAGTCAGTCAGGAACACTGTGGAAGGCAGGTTGTGCTCTGAATTAATCTCTCAAATGTTTCTATTCTATCTCCCACACAGACTGAATGCTCTGAACATTTTCCAGAGTAGATTTTCATTGGCGTCATTTCCACCACACTCTTGTTTCCACTACACCTCCTACCCCCACCCCACCCCACCATGGAATGCTCTCTGCTCTCTTCATTGTCCTTGACACTTCTAGTTTTCATGGCCCAGCTTGCGACCTAGTTGCAGAAGTTGAGAAAGAAGAGCTAATTGGGGGTGATAGAGAGTGGACGAGTGAGTGTGTGTGCCAGCTAGTGAAGCCTTAACTGGAGTGAGTTCAGACCTAAGGGTTTCCCGGGATGCCTACCGCTTTGAGCTAACATCTTGTCTAGTTTCCTCTGCATGTTCCATTTTCTAGTGGTGTCATTTGGAGGAAGCTACCAAAGCCATATGTACCACATTCCAGATGCCATCAGAGCTGTGGGCAAGAGTAAATACAATGGATGACTAAGGGATCCAGGAGCTGCTGACAGTCAAGAATCATGAGGCAAACCTAACAAGTTGGAATATAATCAGTGTAAATGTAGAGTGTGTGTTCGGGGCCATCCCAAAGAACAGGGTGAGGAGGAATGGCTGACTAGAAATTTCATATAATGCAGTAGTATGATGTAGCTGCACAGACCTTCAAACAAATGTTTAAAAATCTAGTTGCATGAATAAAGAGGTTGAAAGCATCAGTACTGTAATGTATCCAGGAACCACATGTTTCTCACAAGCTACTGAATGTGGCCATCTCAGTGAATTTACCATCACTATGAAAGGTATTCATTCCTACTTCTCTGTTGGTGCCTGATCCTGAGTGTTGCGCGTAGAAGATAATCTGTACAGATCTTGCTAATTAATGGCCTCATGACATCCTTCAGATATAGAATTGTTATGCATGTCAGGGGACACTGTGACTCTGTTACTGTTTTCTCTTTCCTTTGTTACCAGTTAGTTTTCTTGTTGTTGTACCTTTTTTTTTTTTTTTTTTTTTTGCATTTTTCTGAAGCTGGAAACGGGGAGAGACAGTCAGACAGACTCCCGCATGCGCCCGACCGGGATCCACCCGGCACGCCCACCAGGGGCGACGCTCTGCCCACCAGGGGGCGATGCTCTGCCCCTCTGGGGCATCGCTCTGCCGCGACCAGAGCCATTCTAGCGCCTGGGGCAGAGGCCAAGGAGCCATCCCCAGCGCCCGGGCCATCTTTGCTCCAATGGAGCCTTGGCTGCAGGAGGGGAAGAGAGAAACAGAGAAGAAGGAGGGAGAGGGGGTGGAGAAGCAAATGGGCGCTTCTCCTATGTGCCCTGGCCAGGAATCGAACCCAGGTCCCCTGCACGCCAGGCCGACGCTTTACCGCTGAGCCAACCGGCCAGGGCCTGTTGTTGTACCTTTTAAGTTGCTAAGTTATACAGTAGGGCAGGAGAGAATAAGATAAAGCAGAGTAGATTTTATAATAATAACAATGACAATAAAGGCTACTATATTTTCCTTCTATTTTGTGCCAGGCACTGGCTCAGCATTTTTCTTTTTTCTTTTTTTTTACAGAGTCAGAGAGTCAGAGAGAGGGATAGACAGGGACAGACAGACAGGAACGGAGAGATGAGAAGCATCAATCATTAGTTTTTCGTTGCGACACCTTAATTGTTCATTGATTGCTTTCTCATATGTGCCTTGAACACGGGCCTTCAGCAGACCGAGTAACCCCTTCCTTGAGCCAGTGACCTTGGATTCAAGCTGGTGGGCTTTTGCTCAAACCAGATGAGCCCATGCTCAAGCTGGTGGCCTCGAGGTCTCAAACCTGGGTCCTCAGCATCCCAGTCCGACACTCTATCCACTGCGCCACCGCCTGGTCAGGCTCAGCATTTTTCCTTGGCCCATTTAATCCTCACAGAGACCCCCAGGAAGGTAGGTAGTAGTGTTATTCCTGTATTTGAAAGAGAAGTAAAGTAAGTCTTAGAAAAGTTAAGTAAATTGCCCAAGGTTACATGGCTGGAAAGTGGTGGAATGGGGATTCCAGGTTCCTCTGTCACCAGAAGCCAGCCTCTTCCTGCCGCTGCTGCGCTGCCCTCCTCACTGCAGTGAGGGGCTCTTCTCTTAAAGAGCACCTTGTAGGGTTCAGCACTGCGGGAAGTACCCGGGTGTTGAGGCAGGCTCTGAAATGTGCCAGAGCCCAGTGCCCCATCAGTAATGACGGAAAAGTTATAGTTTGCTTCCAATGGCCGTTCCTGCTCACTCAGCCGTTTTACCACACAGTTCTCCTCGCATGTTATTATTCCTGCTCTTCAATGCTTGCTTTTCTAGTCAAGGTCAGAGAAAGCCAGGAAAATCTGCTCAAAAAAGTCAGTTTCGCTTTCTCAGAAATAGTTCTTACCATCACAGAAAGCAGAGGAAAGTTTGCATGGGCCTCTTGCTTTCGTGGTAAGAGAGCAATAGAAGGAAAATTAATGAATAGAAACAAAAAGATGTTTTTCTTCCTAATAATCTCATTTTACCCTTTTTCTAATCTTATTAAATCTTTATCACTTACTTATATAAAATCACTGATTAAAATATAGGTTTTAATACAGTGGTACCTTGACGCATGAGTTTAATTTGTTTCATGGCCGAGCTTGTGACTCAAGTTGCTTGTGTGTCAAATTGAATTTCCCCATTTAAATTAATGGGAATGCAATTAATCTGTTCCGGCCCCCAAAAACCACATGAATTTTTTGTTTTATATGCTTTTAAATAAGAAAATAAATAACAAATACATACACACACACACACACACACACACACACACACATACACACACACAATAAGAGAGGATGTAAAGAAACAAACTGGTTTATGAAATGTATTTACCTGAAGGTCAGGTGAAGATGCTGGTGGAAGGGGAGGAGACTGACGGAGGAGGTTCTCATTTCATGCACTATCGCTTAACATAACTTACTCTCTACACACTTAACACTACATTTAATAGCAAATTTTAATTTACATACTACTTATGATATATAACTTTATCACTAAACTTAATTGCTATTTTTTTCCTTTGCTTAATCATCCTTGTATGGCTTCCTTCTCCTTCCCCTTCTCCTTCTCTGCTCTTTTCAAAACTTTCTTGCACAAAAACCCCTCCTCTGGCAACATTAGCATAACAATGGCCCTTCCCAAGCAGGAAGGACATTTGCAATTTCACAAGACAGCTGCCCAGCACCATTTTTAACACTAAAAGTGAGCAAACTCAGAAAGTACAAATTTTACAAACTCGTTTGTCCAACAATCATCATTTTTTTTAATGAGTATAGAATTTTTTTTATTTTTATTTATTTATTTTTTTTATAAATAAATTTTTATTTTAATGGGGTGACATCAATAAATCAGGGTACATATATTCAAAGAAAACATTTCCAGGTTATCTTGTCATTTAGTTCTGTTGCATACCCATCACCCAAAGAGAATCGTCCTCCGTCACCCTCTATCCAGTTTTCTTTGTACCCCTCCCCCTCCCCCTCTCCCTCCTTCCCTCCCCCCACCCCCCCGTAACCACCACACTCCTGTCCATGTCTCTTAGTCTCGCTTTTATGTCCCAGCAATGTATGGAATCCTGCAGTTCTTGTTTTTTTCTGATTCACTTATTTCACTCCGCATAATGTTATCAAGATTCCACCATTCTGCTGTAAGTGATCCGATGTCATTTCTTCTAGTTGAATAGTATGCCATGGTGTATATGTGCCCCATCTTCTTTATCCAGTCTTCTATTGTTTTACACTGATTAAAAGCCTTTAAGCAAAGACTTAGCCAATACAGCAAGAATCCATAAAAGAGTAGTGTCCTTAACATGTTCACCAAGTCCAAGTTGGCTCCATCACCATGCCAAATCCCTGAAAAATGCAACCCAACCACAGTTCAGTCTGTTAGGAGCTGTCACAGGCAGCAGGAGTCCAGGAAAAGTCCACATCCAGGAAAAGTCCGCATGGCACTGGAATTGTTGTCACCATTCTATACTTTGCAGCTCATGTCCAAGTCCCAATGACCACTGCTTCTAGCTGGTAATGATCCAGGTAGACTGGAAAAGCCATTTGCAGCATGCGTGGATATGGAGCTTCTGTTCTCCTCTGCCTGGAGAGATGAGACCAGGTTGCTTTTCCCTGGAGCTCTGCAACTGTGGCATGGTAAAAAGAACCTTGGGATACACTAAGCTGGGTGGCAAAGGTACATTCATAATAGAAGTTGGCAAAAGGGGGAAAAAGAGCTCTAAATTAGGAGTAGGTCCCAGCCTGAAATATGAGTGGGGCATTGAGGTAGGAGGGATAAAGGAAACACTATATATTAGGCAAAGCAGCAGAAAATAGGACTATCAACACCCACAACAGAGATCTTTGAGGGAAGAATAAAAAACCTGACTATTCAGGCAAAACATAGTTAAGTGGCTCTTGTGCAAATGAGATCAGTTTACCTGCTTCTTGGAAGAAATATCCTAGGCTCGTCCACAGTGTCATAGATAGGGCCGACGGCCCTGGGCACCTTCAGCCTTCAGTGGTAAACCCCAGCTTTCTGGGCAAGTTTAGGTCATAGGTGGCTGGAGCAGGGCTGGAAGAGACTGAACCCTCCCTTAGAGGAGCGAGGGGGAAGCCTACCTTCCAGTGTCCCTGTTCCTCACAGCAGAGGTATGTAAACCTGGCAGGCTTTAGCTCAGTGACCTTCCTTTCCACTATTGAAGCAGGACCCAGATGGCATCCTATGAGACCGCTTTGGGGCATTGGAGCCTTTAAGGGTGTATCCTAAAAGCTGGTAGTTCCCCTGATCTCTATTGGGCTTTTTCTGCCTCTAGGTATCTTAAAAGCCATGCTCAGAAGATCTCACTGAGGGGCTTGAGGATCCCCATCCGCCTATATAAATCTTTTCCATATATCTGGAGCTATTTGGAAAAAGACAAAACAGTGTTATTAGCTGGATCTAATAAAGAAGGTAGTACTTTGCAGGCGAAAAAGATTTGGTGTCTCCTGTTCATCAGCATTCAAAAGAAATGTAAATTTTTTTAAGTTAAAAGCATGATATGGTAGACCCGTAGGAGTTCTAGGATATGACTACCCCCTCTTAAATTTTTTTTTAATTGACCTTCAAATGTTTGCTGAGTACACTTTAATACAGGGGTCTCAAACTCAACTCAGCATGTGGGCCGCAGAGCAAGATCACAGCCGTTATGTTGGCCGCACTAGGTCTACAAAAGGCAACTGTTACGCAACACTTTTCTCACTGCAGTTGAAAACAAAATCAGTACAACAAGCACAATCGTACATGCAGTTTACTCAGTGTCACAAAACAACCAGAAACTGTAGTTCGCATCACAACTGCTGTTAACTAAGCTAATATCTAGCTAGGATGCTAGAGAAATGAAAAATACAAGTAGGCCCCTAGGCTTACTTAATTTTATCCAAAATATTTTGAACTTCTAGGATTAGTCTGCGGGCTGCACAAAATTGTTCGGCGGGCCGCGAGTTTGAGACCCCTGCTTTAATAATACCTTAACTTTAAAGATTGTAAGCATGACAAAATACAGTAAATGCTTTGCTCCATATGCAGGAGCATTTTTAGTTTAGCCAGTTTAGGAAATCCAATAATAGAACAATGCATACAGACAATGAGCTATAACATGCTTAGCAGCCTCTCCTGTTCTGACAGAGGTTACTATAGATCCGGAATATGTATCCACTATAATGTGGACATACGACTGTTTGCCAAATGAAGGTATATGAGTAACATCCATCTGCCAAAGTTGTCCTGGTAGGGATCCTTGAGGGTTAACTCCAAATGAATGGGCAGTATAGGACCCCTTGGACAGGATTTCCCAGTCTGCTGTGCTGCTTCCCGAGAAAGTTGAAAGTGTTTACACCGGGCTGCAGCGTTCTGGTGATGAATAGTATGAGACGGACTTGCTCGGTCTGTCATGGTTGCTCCATATAATTTTCTTTTGGGTAGCTTGATCAACAAGGGCATTCCTAGGCCCTAGCCGGTTGGCTCAGTGGTAGAGCCTTGGCCTGGTGTGCAGGATTCCCAGGGTCGATTCCCAGTCAGAGCACACAGAAGAAGCGCCCATCTACTTCTCCACCCCACCCCCTCTCCTTCCTCTCTGTCTCTCTCTTCCCCTCCCACAGCCAAGGCTACATCGTAGCAAAGCCACCCCAAGCACTAAGGATGGCCCCATGGCCTCTGCCTCAGTCGCTAGAATGGCTCTGGTCGCAACAGAGCAACACCCCAGATGGGCAGAGCCTTCCCCCCTGGTAGGCATGCCAGGTGGATCCCGGTCAGGTGCATGCGGGAGTCAGCCTGACTGACTCCCCATTTCCATCTTCAGAAAAAATACAAAAAATAAATAAATAAAAGAAATAATACAAAAAAAAAAAAAAAAGAAAAGAAAAGAGAGAAAAGAAAAGAAAAGAAAAAGGGGCATTCTCTTGTGCTAAAGCTCCAGGGAGCATGGAGTGAGCTTGAGTATGTCCTATGAAACATAAAGCTCTATGTTGACATATATGTCTTTGAAGAAGGAGGAACTGCTGAAATACTTCATCAGCATTTCTCCCTAAGACAGCAGTCTTTATAGTGGAAACACCATAAGTAAATATTTGCTGTCTGTCTATACATTAAAGGGGGAAAATGGCAAATGCTGAAAAGCCATGATCTTTGTGCCCCTCCCCTCCCCCAACCCCCTCCCTCTCCTCCCCCCACCCTGTAACCCCAACACTGTTGGCCATGTCTCTGGGTCTCATCTTTATGTCCCACCTATGTATGGAATCATATAGTTCTTAGTTTTCTCTGATTTACTTCTTTTGCTCAGTATAATGTTATCAAGGCCCATCCATGTTGTTGTAAAAGATCCTATGTCATCATTTCTTATGGCTGTGTAGTATTCCATAGTATATATATACCAAAGCTTTTTAATCCACTTGTCCTCTGATGGACACTTGGGCTGTTTCCAGATTTTTGCTATTGTGAACAATGCTGCCATAAACATGGGGGTGCATTTCTTCTTTTCAAACAGTGCTATGGTATTCTTGGGGTATATTCCTAAGAGTGGTATAGCTGGGTCAAAAGGCAGTTCGATTTTTATTTTCTTGAGGAATCTCCATACTATTTTCCACAGTGGTTGCACCAGTCTGCATTCCCACCAGCAGTGCAGGAGGGTTCCCTTTTCTCCACATCCTCGCCAGCACTTATTCTGTGTTGTTTTATTGATGAGCGCCATTCTGACTGGTGTGAGGTGATATCTCATTGTGGTTTTAATTTGCATTTCTCTAATGATTAGTGATGTTGAACATTTTTTCATATGCCTATTGACCATCTGTGTGTCCTCTTTGGAGAAGTGTCTATTCATTTCTTTTGCCCATTTTTGGATTGGATTGTTTGTCTTCCTGGTATTAAGTTTTACAAATTCTTTATAAATTTTGGTTATTAACCCCTTATCAGACGTATTGTCAAATATATTCTCCCATTGTGTAGTTTGTCTTTTTATTCTGTTCTTATTGTCTTTAGCTGTGCAGAAGCTTTTAAGTTTGATAAAGTCCCATTTGTTTATCCTGTATTTTATTTCACTTGCCCGTGGAGATAAATCAGCAAATACATTGCTGCGAGAGAATTCAGAGAGCTTACTGCCTATGTTTTCTTCTAAGATGCTTATGGTTTCACGGCTTATATTTAAGTCTTTTATCCATTTTGAGTTTATTTTTGTGAGTGGTATAAGCTGGTGATTTAGTTTCATTTTTTTGCAGGTAGCTGTCCAATTTTCCCAACACCACTTGTTGAAGAGGCTGTCTTTACTCCATTGTATTTCCTTACCTCCTTTGTCAAATATCAGTTGTCCATAGAGCTGTGGGTTTATTTCTGGGTTCTCTCTTCTGTTCCATTGATCTATGTGCCTGTTCTTATGCCAGCACTATGCTGTTTTGAGTACAATGGCCTTATAATATAACTTGATATCCGGAAGTGTGATACCCCCCGCTTTATTCTTCCTTTTCAAGAATGCTGAGTCTATTTGTGTTCTCTTTTGGTTCCATATAAATTTTTGGAACATGTGTTCTATATCTTTGAAGTAAGTCATTGGTATTTTAATCGGTATTGCATTGAATTTATAAATTGCTTTGGGTAATATAGACATTTTAATTATGTTTGTTCTTCCTAACCATGAGCACGGTATATGCCTCCACTTATTCGTATCTTCCCTGATTTCTTTTATCAATGTTTTATAATTTTCCGAGTACAAGTCTTTAATCTCCTTGGTTAGATTTATTCCTAGGTACTTTATTTTTTTGGTTGCAATGGTAAAGGGGTTTGATTCCTTGATTTCTCTTTCTGACAGTTCATTATTAGTGTATAAAAATGCCTCTGATTTCTGACTATTGATTTTATATCCTGCCACCTTGCCGAATTTATTTATCAGATCTAGTAGTTTTTTGATTGAGACTTTAGGGTTTTCTATATACAATATCATATCACCTGCAAATAATGATAGTTTTACTTCTTCTTTTTCAACTTGAATTCTTTTTATTTCTTCTTCTTGTCTGATTGCTGTGGCTAGGACTTCCAGAACTATATCGAATAAGAATGGCGAAAGGGGGCAACCCTGCCTTGTTCCTGATCTTAAGGGGATTGCTTTTAATTTTTGCCCATTGAGTATGATGTTGGCTGTGGGTTTGTCATAGATGGCCTTTATCATGTTGAGGTATGTTCCCTGTATTCCCACTTTGCTGAGAGTTTTGATCATGAATGGGTGCTGGATTTTATCAAATGCTTTTTCTGCATCTATTGAAATTATCATGTGGTTTTTCCCCTTTCTTTTGTTTATGTGATGAATCACATTGATTGATTTGCGAATATTGTACCAGCCTTGTCTCCCCAGAATAAATCCCACTTGATCATGGTGTATGATTTTTTTCATATATTGCTGGATCCGGTTTGCTAATATTTTGTTGAGGATTTTTGCATCTAAGTTCCTCAGGGATATTGGCCTATAATTTTCTTTTTTTGTGTTGTCTTTGCCTGGTTTTGGAATCAGAATTATGCTCGCCTCATAAAAGGAGTTTGTAAGTCTTCCTTCCTCTTGAATTTTTTGAAATAGCTTGAGGATAGGAGTTAGTTCTTCTTTGAATATTTGGTAGAATTCACTTGTGAAACCATCAGGCCCAGGACTTTTCTTTTTTGGGAGTTTTTTGATAGCTGTTTCAATCTCATTTGTTGTAATTGGTCTGTTTAGGTTTTCTGATTCTTCCAGATTGAGTTTTGGAAGATTATGTGATTCAAGGAATTTGTCCATTTCATCTAGGTTGTCTAGTTTTTTGGCGTACAGGTCTTCATAGTATTTTCTTACAATATTTTGTATTTCTGTTGTGTCAGTTGTTAATTCTCCACTCTCATTTCTAATTTTATTTATTTGGGTCCTCTCTCTTTTTTTCTTGGTGAGTGTTTTTAAAGGTTCATCGATCTTGTTTACCTTTTCAAAGAACCAGCTCCTGGTTTCATTGATCCTCTGTATTGTGTCTTTAGCCTCTATGTCATTTATTTCTGCTCTGATCTTTATTATTTCCTTCCTTCTACTAGCTCTGGGCTTTACTTGGTGTTCTTTTTCTAGTTCTTTTAGATGCAGGCTTGAGTTGTTTATTTGAGCTTTTCCTAGCTTCTTGAGGTATGCCTGTAATGCTATAAACTTCCCTCTCAGGACTGCTTTTGCTGTGTCCCATAAATTTTGAGTTGATGTATGCTTATTATCATTTGTTTCTAGGAATTTTTTAATTTCTTCTTTGATCTCAATGTTAACCCATTTGTTATTTAATAACATGCTATTTAGTTTCCAAGTGTTTGAATGTTTTTCAATTTTTCTATTGTGGTTGATTTCTAGTTTAATGCCATTGTGATCAGAGAAAGTGCTCGATATGATTTCAATCTTCCTCAATTTCTTGAGACCGCTTTTGTGCCCTAACATGTGGTCTATTCTAGAGAATGTACCATGAGCGCTTGAAAAGAATGTATATTCTGCTGTTTTAGGGTGAAAAGTTCTGAAGATATCTATTAAATCGAGTTGATCTAATATGTCCTTTAAGTCTGCTGTTTCTTTGTTAATTTTCTTTCTTGAGGATTATCTAGTGATGTTAATGGGGTATTGAAATCCCCTACTATTATAGTATTGCTGTTGATCTCGCCCTTTAAGTCCATCAATGTCTGCTTTATCTATTTAGGTGCTCCTATATTAGGTGCGTAGATATTTATAATGGTTATATCTTCCTTTTGGATTGCTCCCTTTATCATTAGGTAGTGACCTTCTTTATCTCTAACTATGGTCTTTGTTTTAAAGTCCATTTTGTCTGATATAAGTATTGCTACCCCAGCTTTTTTTTCATTTCCATTTGCGTGAAATATTTTTTTCCATCCTTTTATCTTCAGTCTGTGTGCATCTTTTGATTTAAGGTGTGTCTCTTGTAGACAGCATATGTATGGGTCCTGTTTTCTTATCCACACAGCTACCCTATGTCTCTTGATTGGATCATTTAATCCGTTTATATTTAAGGTTATTATTGATATGTAATTGTTTATTGCCATTTTTTTCTTTAAAACTGTATTTCTCTTTTGCTATATATTTTTTTCCTTTGATTTGTTTACAACAGGTCCCTTAACATTTCTTTCAGCTTTGATTTGGTTGCAGTGAATTCCATGAGTTTTTTTTTGTCTGTAAAGCTTTTTATTTCTCCTTCAATTTTAAATGATAGCCTTGCTCGATAAAGTAGTCTTGGTTGTAGGTTCTTGTTCTGCATTACTTTGAATATTTCTTGCCATTCCCTTCTGGCCTCAAGTGTTTCTGTTGAGAAGTCAGAAGTCATCCTTATGGGGGCTCCTTTGTAGGTGATAGTCTTTTTTTCTCTAGCAGCTTTTAATATTTTCTCTTTATCATTTAACTTTGGTAATTTAATTATGATGTGTCTTGGTGTTGGTTTCTTTGGGTTTCTCCTTAATGGAGTTCTCTGTGCTTCCTGAACATGTGAAATATTTTCCTGCCTTAATTGGAGGAAGTTTTCCGCTATGATATATTTGAAAAAGTCTCTATCCCTTGTTCTTTCTCTTCTTCTTCAGGAACCCCTATTATACGGATGTTATTTCTCTTCATGTTGTCACAGAGCTCTTAGAGTTTCCTCAGACTTTTTGAGTCTCTTTTCTTTTTTCTGCCTTGCTTCCATGTCTTTATTTATCGTGTCCTCTAACTCGCTGATTTGATTTTCTGCTTCATCCATCCTGCTTTTAATTCCTTCCATTGTATTCTTTATTTCAGATATTGTATTTGTCATTTCTGACTGATTCTTTTTTATTATTTCAATGTCCTTTTTTATATTTGTTATCTCTTTATTTAGGTTTTCGTAATGGCCATCTATGGTTGTTCTAATATCTTTGAGCATCTTAACAATCGTTATTTTAAACTCTGCATCTGGTAATTTGGTTATATCTGATTCACTTAGGTCCTTTTCTGGGGATTTCTCTTGGTTTTTTTGTGTTGTATTTCTCTGCCTCCGCATTTTCTCTTCACAGGCGTGGCTATGATCACGCGCTCGGTGCACAAGTGTTGGTAGCCTTGGCCTTTGCCCCTCCCCCGTGTCTGACGTTATGCTTTGTCCTGAAGGTACTGGCGAGCACCTTTGCTCAGCTGCGGGTCGCTACCTGTTTCCAGGCTTTCGCCCTGCCCTTGCAGGAGGAGCCCACTCGAGGAATGACTGCTAGCCTTGGCTCTACCACCGGGCAGGACTGCGTGCCCAAGCTCAGCTCAGTAGCGGAACTCCGCCTGTTCTGGGCTTTTGGCTTCACCCCCGCGGGAAGAGCCAGCTACTAAGACCGCAAGCCTGGGTTGCACTGGCGGGGCAAGGCTGTGCTCCTGCGCCCTTGCTCAGGGGCTGGTTTCCACCCTTTCCGGGGTTCCCACCCTTCTCCCGCAGGCTGGATTACAGGCTGCCGGCAGCTGAGCTTGGCCGCTTTTGCACGCCCCCTTCTCCCCAGCCGGGCAAGATTGAGCTCACACCTGAGCCCAGTGGTGGCCAGCTGGCTTCCGCCCCTGCCAGCAGAACTGCGCTTTTGTCTCCTGCTGCCGCCTGCCCTCCGGCGAGCCCTCAGCCGCGTGGGTGGGGGCGTTGCAGCTCGGACCCTAAGACTCACTACTGTAGACCCAAAATCTCCCTCCTTCTATGCGACTCTGCTCTGAGTGCCGCAGGGGAGCTTGTTTGGCTGCTCTCCTGCTTCCCTTTGCTGGTATTGCAGTTTCCGGGGGAAATATTCACTTCAGCTTTGGGGAGTGACTCGTCCTAGGGGTTAAGGTGGTTATCTCCCAAAATGTTTCTCCCTGTGCCTCCTAGATTACACTGTCTTCCTGTTACTCTGGTCCTCTCCTCTCTCCCGTTCCCAGGAGCCCCGAGTGAGTGGTTGTGAGAGAGATCTTCTGTGCGGTCCCTTTAAGAAGGATCCTGGGTCTGAGAAATCAGACTGTTTCTCACAAACAGTATCCTGACTTGTTTCCAGCTAAATACTGTCCTTACACCTCTTCTGGGCTCTGGGGCTGTAGGCTGGGGCTTTGTTCCTGGGGCTCAGGACCCTCCCCTCTCTGCTAAACTCACTTCCCGCCACGCGAGTCTCTCCCTGCTGCCGTTCGCTCCAGGGAGCTGGGCAGCCCTCTCCACATTCCTGCTTTTCCTACCAGTCTCAGTGTGGCTTCTTCAGTGTTCCTTGGTTGAAGAGTCCTCTTAGTTTAGTCCAAAGTTGGTTTTTCCAGATGATAGTTCTTAAAATTAGTTTGTAATCCACTTTGGTTCTGGGAGGTAGATGTTGGTACGTCTGCCTACTCCAGCGCCATCTTGTCTCTCCCCAATCATCATTTTCTTCACTGACTTTTGGCTTTTTCACCACACTTTCCTCACTTTCACGTAGAGGCCATTTCAACAAAAATATTTTCATGGAAGTCTGTTTCTTCCTCCCTTTCAGAATGTATGGCAGGCTATCTAGTGGAGGGTGGCGGAAGCTCGTGTTTCAAATATCCACTCATGACTTTAAGCAACAAATCCCGCAGTGACTGCTCATCTCTCAAATTGCTCGTGATTTTTTTTTATTAATTTTAATGGGGTGACATTGATAAATCAGGGTACATATGTTCAGAGAAAACAGCTTGTGTGTCAAGGTACCACTATAATGTAATGTTCACTGTCTTTGGGCTGTACTGACTTAATTCTGCTCTCTGTGTCACTAATAGGTCAGATTCTCACCATAGATAAGCAGCAAATGCAAAAAGTCACTCATTGTACAGATCAACTTGTTATGATGATAGGATTAAGCCTCTTGTTATGCAATTTGGCAATTATTAGGGAAAGGCTTTGGGTTTTTTTTGTTTGTTTTTAATTTTTTTAATTTATTTTTAGAGAGGAGAGAGAGAGGGAGAGAGAGAGAGAGGGAGAGAGAGGAGAGAGACAGAGGGAGAGAGAGGAGAGAGACAGAGAGAGAAGGGAGGAGCTGGAAGCATCAACTCCCATATGTGTCTTGACCAGGCAAGCCCAGGGTTTCAAACCGGCGACCTCAGCATTTCCAGGTCGACGCTTTATCCACTGCGCCACCACAGGTCAGGCCAAGGCTTTGGTGTTTTTAATTGTCCCTTTGCAATGGGATTTGTGATTTGGCTGCCGTCTCTCTCTCACTTTCCAGTGTATATTCCTCTGAGTAAAACTGAGGAACTTACGATTTCTAAGAAATTGTGTATCATTCACATAAAACCATGGAAGTCAATGCTGAGATTCTACCAGTGGTCTGTGGCCTGTAGAGTCAGGAATGTTGCAGAGAAAAATCACTCTAAAAAGATTTCAGGAGCTCCTACTAAGCTAAGAACTAAGTAATTTAAAAGAAACTCAATGGTATAGTCCCTACCTTCCAGTGGCCTTGATTTTATGGGAGCCTTGAAATAGACCTGTGAGGACACACGAACACCCAGCAGCATTATCCCGATTGCTGCAGAGTGCACGCTGGCAGGCTGCTGTCTGGGAGCAGGGAAAACTTGTGAGCGAGCCAGGAGTGGAGACAGGCAGACAACACGAACCAACTATCCAGAAGAGAAGGGCTGGTTCCTACTTGGTCCACAGCAGCTGTGAAAGTAGGAACCGCCCACTTTTGTTTCCTCTCCAGCATCTCATCTTTGAAAGCATTTGGGTAATTACAGTTTTCATTTCTGACTTTGGTTATTAGTTGTAGTGTATTAATTATCTGCTGTGTTGTATGGCCAGGAGCCACAATCGTGGCCCTTCACATGCAGGTGAATGGATTCGGGCAGACAGTAAAGAAATGGCGGAGTCGGAGGATGGTGGGCCATCCTATTTATTGGTGTCTCACCAAGACAGGCAAGCCACAGAGAAGCCAAGGGAAAAGCAGAAAATCTGCTTTTCCCATGAAGGGCAAGGGGTCAGGGAGGCCCCTGCAATGGTGATAGCAGAAACCAAGAAAGAGCAAGCTCCCGGTCTGCCCCACTTTATAGAGTAGAAACCAAAACCTTTAATCCCGTATACAAACAAGGAAGTCTCTGATACAAAGTCACTTATCTGAGGGATTCCTCATGAGAGTGCAGCACCCACATCATGCAATCAATCAGTCAAGGGTGTGGGGAAAAGCTTAATCTTAAACTAAGCCTTGGGCTATAACGACCCAGCCTGCTTACAGCCTGTCCCCCACACCCAATACAAACTATAAGTGAGCAAACATATATATCATATTTATAAACTTATTTGACCAACATTCCATCCCTTTTACTCACTTCACAATCTAAACCACAGGTATCTTCCATGATGGTCACTGTGCAAGGAGTGGGGTGCATTGCATAAACAGAAACAGTACCAACTACAGCAATAAGATTAACAAATCAAAAGCTATGGGTGAAATGAGAGAGCTGTCAGCGGCACCAAGAGAGGCAAATATTTTCCTTCTGGCAGAATACAGGCCAGAGTTTTGTCTGCAGACAGCACCGTAGCTGGCACCAGAGGGTGCCCTGAGCAGGCATACCAAACCTTATTGGCCAATACACCAGCATCTGCTGGTTCTATGTGTAGTAAAATAGGAGAGCTCATTATTGGCCATAAAGAAATTACAAAGGTGCCCTTCATAATGCTGTCCCCCTGAGCACTCAAGGGATAATACACTTCTACCTTAGGTGGTTAGGGGCTGGTTTTCCAAGGAGTTAACTGGAGGTCCACCTCTAGCCCCCTTTCCCATGATGCCAACAAGGCCACCCATCATAGGTGGTACAGTCCAGAGCCATTTCCATTGAAGCCATTGGCCTTTAAGGAGGGCTGTTGGGGTAGGCAAGAGCACATTGTCCTTCTGTCCAAAACCTGGCTTGAGTAAAATGTCCTGGTGCGTATCTGCAACTGAATGGGGGCAGCTGTCCGATGCAGGAGGGCCTCTACTGGAGCTGGGCACCCCCATCGAGGTCTCTCATTCAAAATCCGGAGTACTGTCCATAAGCAGTGTGTCCATCCAGTAAGGGAGCTGGTGCCCCCCTCCTGTCGCAGTCCCTGCTCTAAGAGTCCATTATACCACTCAATGATACCAGCAGCCTGGGGGTGATAGGGAACATGGTACTTCCAGTCCACCCCCAGCTCTTGAGCCCATTGTCTCACTATAGAACCAGTGAATTGGGTACCATTGTCACTTTCAAGGACCAGCAGTCACCCGTATGCAGCACTCAGGCAGTACAGAGCCTGTATGACTGCCCTCTGGTCAGGGTTACGAGCAGGGTAAGCAGCAAGCAGCCTGGTGGCAGTATCTACACAAGTGACTGAATACTGGTACCCTTCTGACTTTGGTAAGGGTCCAATAATGTCTATCTGCCATCGTGTCAGTGGAACATGACCCCTCTGAATCTGTCCAGGCGACACCAGTGGTCTCCGAGGGTGCTTCTTGGAACACACTGCACATTGCTCACAGGCTGCAAGTACCTCTGCATAGGACACAGGCAAGTTCCAAGCCTTAACCGTAGCCCACATAGTTTTCTGTCCTGCATGGAGCAGGCGCCGGTGGAGCCACTGCGCCACATCACCTGCAGGTGCAGTCTCCAACCATCGCACCCTCACCAACGTATCTGCCTCATCATTCCCAGGATGGGCTGGAGGGGCATGCCCTGTGACATGGTTGGAATCCATGGGAGTCCAAAAAGACCAGAGTAACAGGCTTTATTGTAAGGAAGAAAGGAACCTGCCGGGCACTTCTCCAGGGAGAAGGGCACCAGTACAGCCTAGGGGCGAGTTATATAGGGTTTGGGAGAGCCTGAGGGGGCACTGAGTCAAAGGTTCTGGTATGTTCCTTTTTACTGTTTTAGGATTTCAGCTTTCTGGGATGCTCCTCCTTGGGGCAGGTTGACCAGCTTCCGGTAACTCTTTTGCCTCAGGGATGATTACCCAGTAAGTAAAGGTGAGGTCAGGCAGCCAGATGGGACAACCA
Organism: Saccopteryx leptura; assembly: GCF_036850995.1. Taxonomy (NCBI): domain Eukaryota; kingdom Metazoa; phylum Chordata; class Mammalia; order Chiroptera; family Emballonuridae; genus Saccopteryx; species Saccopteryx leptura. The sequence continues at coordinate 129,902,436 of NC_089506.1, forward strand.
AAGGGCAGCTGGAATTTCATATATCTATCATTTCTCAACTCTGTGGTATGATAAAAAGGAAAAGAGGTGGGAGAAGGAAAGGGTATGAGGTTCAGGAAGGAGGTTTGTCTCGGGCCAGCCATCTTCTGGAGCTACTTCCTGCTGTTATCCCTATAGGGGCCTCCTTCAGGACCCCCCCTCCCCGGGGTAGTTGGAGTAGAGGTGTATTTATAGAGTTCCAGATTTTTCTGTTTCGCGAGGGCAGGTTTCAGGGTTGGTGTATAGGGTTAGGTAGATTTTTCCAATTTTCTGATTGGTGAAGGTCTGCCTGCGGTTCTGTAAGAAACTAGTGAACAAACGTAAGAGGCAGGGTCCAAAAGTTAGAAAAATAAATAGGAGAGTGAGTGGACCAATGAAAGCAATAGTCAAGATACCCAGTTTGTGTGAAACCACTGATTCCATGTTATTAATTTGCTGGGCTTTATATATATAGAGAGAGAGATAGAGTAGGAATAAGACAGGAAAGTGGCCAGTCCCCTGCCCCTAGACCTACTTCTGTAGAGATTCCTGAAGCAATAAGAAGAGGAATTACCTGTATAGCTAGTTTGGTCCTTAGATTGATGGGTAGTGTATTAGGAATTGGAAGAGGCTCTGGGGTTGGATTAGGTTGATATTTGGGGTGAGATAGGTTAGGGTACAGGTTTTTGTCCAATTAGTAGGGAGACACATAGAGGTGTTATGCTGTTTTTCTACTTTAGCAGCAGTGGGAGTGGTCAGGATCATGGGTATGGACCTGTCCATGTGAAAGTCAGTCCTTGGGTGGTGTAATACTGGAAGCGCCTCTTGGACAATCTCTGAACAGTTTGCTGAGTAACCTGTAAATCCTGCAAGTACTTAGGGAAAGGGTGGTTACATTTCTGCACTTTGTAGCTAGAGTTTAAGTCCTAGTGACCACTGCTTCTAGCTGGAATTAGCAGCAGGTCCCAGCCAATAATAGGCATGGGGCATTGAGACAAGAAGAATAAAGGAGATACTATATATTAAATAAAGCAATAAAATCAGACTGTCAATATCCCTTTGAGGGATAAATAAAACTCAAATATTCAGGCAAGGCATAGTAGATGGCCCTTGTGTTTACAAGAAATGAGATCAGTTTATCTGCTACTTGGAAGAAATACCTTAGGCTCGTGAATGATGTCCTTGGGCCTTCAGTGACAATTCCCAGCGTGCTGGGCAAGGTCAGGTCACAGGTAGCTGGAGCAGGGCTAGAAAAGACTGAACCCTCCCTCCATGGAGCAAGGGGGCAGCTTACCTTCTCGTGTCCCTCTTTCCACAGCAATGATGTGTCCCTTGATGGGGCCGGGAAGCCTGGCAGGCTTCAGTTCAATGACCTTTCTTTCCACTCCGGAGCAGGGCCCTGATGGAATCCTATGAAGCCCTTTAGGGTGCTGGAGCCTTTAAGAGCGTATGCCAAAAGCTGGTATTTCCTGACTTCCTTTGGGCTTACTTGCCTTTTCTGTTACTTCCTTGGTTATTATAGACCTTAAAAGCCATGCTCAGAAGATCTCAGTGAGGGACTTGATTAGGAGAGCAAAATTGGAAATTCGGTGTCTAAAGAAGCCTATTAGACCAAGGAAAGAAAATATTTGATCTGCGGTGGTAGGTGGTTGGAGACTGTGGAGGGTCTGAGTTTGATCTAGGGTGAGACCTCAGGTGGTGGGGGTTAAGGCGATGCCTAGATAGACACGAACTGAGAGTGAAGTTGAGCCTTAGCAGAGAAGACACGATATCCCTTCACAGCGAGGAAGTTAAGAAGGGTGGCAGTGTGTCTCCTTGAGGCAGGCAAGGAGGGGCTGCAGAGGAGTAGGTTATCTACATATTGTAAGAGAGTACTAGTTTTAAGATTGCATGCTGGTAAATTCTGAGTTAGTGCCTGCCCAAACAGGTGTGGGCTGGGGTAAGACAGTTCATGTAAGTTGCTGGGCTGCATTAGTGTCCGGGTCAGTTTAAATAAAAGTAAACAGAAAGTAAGAGTCAGGGTGTAGAGGAATGATAAAGAAGGCATTCTTGAGGTCTAGGACCTGTAGAGATTAGGGATTACTGGATGGAGGGGAATTACTGCCTCATTGATTAGGTGTAAGTCTTGTACGAGGCGATAAGCCCCTGAAGGTTTTTGAACAGGAAGGTTGGGGGTATTGCAGGGAGAGTCCGTGGAGATGAGTCAGCCTGGTTTAAGAGTAGGGTAATTATTGGTTTAAGGCCTTAGAAACAGACATAGTTAACATACTAAACAAAGACTTCAGATACACATTATGAATTAAGAAATTTAAATGAGTGTGCTTTACTTGTTTCAATTAAAATTATACTAGAGATATTTTCTGACAAAAAGAGAGAAAACAGAATACTCACACAGCTCAATAGACAACTCTGCTTTTTTAAGTTTTTTGAGATGGCAGGGAGTTGTCAGCATAGAGGGGAGGAAGAGAGAAAGCAGACGGTTGGACAGCGTGAACAGCTGGATGGAAAGAAGGAGGGTCAGAATCTGCAGGAGGAGGAAGTTGAAGTGCTTGTGGTGGCGCCACGTGGTCAGAGGAGTTAATAAGATTTGGAGCTTTGAAGAGAGGGGAGAGGACGAGGGGGAGAAGGGCATAGCTGTAACCTGTGAGGAGGGGGGTTGGGGCGAGGAGAAGAAAGGCAGAGCCTGGAGTTTGTAAGGAGGGAGGAGGGGTCTAAGAACACAGTGCAGAAGGGAGGGGCCCCCGGCCAACAGGGGAGGAGAAAGACTGGTATTTTCAGGTGAATGAGAAAACAGGATTGTCAAAGGGAGGGGGCTTTCTGGAGGGAAGAGACTAGCGCATAGAGATTTGCAGAGGAACCAGAGAAGGGTCCTGAGAGAGGGGCACCCCCAGGGTCAGGCAGGAGGGGGAGAGAGTTGGGAGTCCACGGAGAAGGAAAGATTAGGAGCAGAGGGTTTTTTTTGTTTTTTGTTTGTTTGTTTTGGGGGTTGTTTTTTTTTTTTGACAGAGTCAGAGAGAGGGATAGACAGACAGGAACGGAGACATGAGAAGCGTCAATCATTAGTTTTTCGTTGCGCGTTGCAACACCTTAGTTGTTCATTGATTGCTTTCTCATGTGTGCCTTGACCGCGGGCCTTCAGCAGACCGAGTAACCCCTTGCATGAGCCAGCGACCTGGGGCTCAAGCTGGTGAGCTTTTGCTCAAACCAGATGAGCCCCCGCTCAAGCTGGCGACCTCAGGGTCTCGAACCTGGGTCTTCCGCATCCCAGTCCGATGCTTTACCCACTGCGCCACCGCCTGGTCAGGCAGGAGCAGAGGTTTTAGGTGAGGTTTCTCTGGCCAAAAATGGTCTGCGTGTAGAACAAGTGGCACAGAGATTAAGGACGGGAGCTAAGGGAGAGGAAAGCCGGCACGTAAGGAATTTCAGAAGGCTTTCCCATCCAGTGGCAAAAATTATCAAGGTATCTCAGAATATTGTAATTGAATGTCCCGTTTTCAGGCCAATGGGAGTCATTGTCTAATTTGTATTGGGGCCACGCTGTGTTACAGAAGAAAATGAGGGGTTTTTTTGGCTTAAGGTCAGAGAAGCCCAACTTAGTGAGGTTTTTTTATGAGACATCCTAGAGGGGTCTGGTCAGAAGGCTTAGACTGAGGAGCCCATAGTGGAGACAGGTGAGCAAGAGGGGGCGTCCCCGCCTTTTGTCACTGTCTCAGAGGAGAAAATCTCCATGTGGGGGAGTGGTCCCTGATAGAGGTCGTCACCACCTGTCAGGGAGTTCTGAAGATGAGAAATCTGAGAGAGTGGAGAGGTTTGGCTAGGCGCCTAGTCTTCTGTGCAGTCCACTGAGACTGAAAGTCAAACCCCTCAGAACGTGAGGCGTGTCAGAGAAAACCGTCTGACCAGAGAAAATTTTGTGGAAAAGAGAAGCCAACTGGGGAAGGGGAAGGGAGAAACTCCTTACCTTTCTGGTCCAGCAGGGGTTCAGGACAGGGTTAGACTGCCGGCCAATCGACCTACAATTACACGTCCAAACAGAATCAGGGAGTAAGCCCAGGATGAGATGCCACTGCCCATTGCTTCCCTGGTTGTAAGTTTGGACGGCAAAGAGGGATCATCCAGGCAGTTAGTACCCTGTCCCGGGTTTCGGCACCAAATGTTGGAATCCATGGGAGTCCGAAAGACCAGAGTAACAGGCTTTATTGAAAGGAAGAAAGGAACCCTGCCGGGCACTTCTCCCAGGGAGAAGAGCACGGGTTACAGACTAGGGGCGAATTTTTTAGCGTTTGGGAGAGCCTGAGGGGATACTGAGTCAAAAGTTCTGGTATGTTCTCTTTTATGGTTTTAGGATTTCAGCTTTCTGGAACGCTCCTTCTTGGAGCAGGTTGACCGGTTTCCTAGAACTCTTCTGCCTCAGGGGCGATAGTCCAGTAAGTAAGGGTGAGGTCAGGCAGCCAGGTGGGACAACAAAAGGGCAATTGGAATTTCATATATCTATCAGACATGATATACTGTCACCTGCTTCTGGTGTCCTATTTCCCATAAGTCCTGCCACATGGCCTGACTCCATAGAGGATGGTGCATTACTGTCCACTGGTTAATGTGCCAAGTCGCAATCCAAAGGGTCAGTCCATGATAGACAACCCAGCTGTCAGTACAGATCACCAGAGGTGAAAGTTCATTATGGGCAGCTAGCCAAATAGCTCCTAATTCTGCCCATTGGCTGCTCTGGCCTGTACCCGTCCGTGTCCATCCAAATAGTATCAGTGGCCGGATGGAAGGCTATGGCCGTCCACTTGGCAGGTTGCCCCCTGCTGGAACCATCAGTATACCAGACATCCTCGGGGATGGGCACCCACCCCTCCTGGTAGGGACTGACTTCAGGTTCTGCCTCCTGAGCCCCAGCTGCACCTGACTCTAAAGTCACATAGGTGACTGGACTCAAGACTTCCTGCAGTTCTGCCCTCAATGGGCTGGTGCTAAGAGCACAGCGTTGCTGCAGGTAGGCACCCCACTTGGCCAGGGTGGAGGTTTGGGCCATACCACTATGAGGTTTTGTTCCCCAATCTTTCACCCATCCTGCAATAGGGTATGTTGTCTTGACTGTAACTGGTGTTGTGGTTGTAATGCTCTCAGTGGCCAGGAGGGCAGCATACACAGCTGCCAGGTGCTTCTCCACTAATGAGTAACGAATTTCAGCACCTTTCCTCAATTGGGACCAAAACCCAATAGGTTGCCATAAGCGCTCTGTCTGTTGCCACAAGCCCCATCCAAACCCCTCCAAGGTTACATGAACATCCAGCAAACAGGGCCTGGCAGGATCAAACACATTCAAGACCTGTGCCACCTTGACAGCTCTCTTACCTGCTGCAGATGAACCCTGCGCCTGCTCAGTCCAATCTCAACGACCCCCCTTCCAAATAAGGTTGTACAAGGGACATAGTAATGTTATAAAGTACTACACCCCAGATTCTTTTTAAAAAAATTTTTTTTATTATAAATTTTTATTAATTTTAATGGGGTGACATCAATAAATCAGGGTACATATGTTCAAAGAAAACATCTCCAGGTTATCTTGTCATTCAGTTATGTTGCATACCCATCACCCAAAGTCAGATTGTCCTCCGTCACCTTCTGTCTGGTTTTCTTTGCCCCCCCCCTCCTCCACCCCCCCCCCCCCCCCCCCCCCCCCCCGGTTAACCACCACATTCTTGTCCATGTCTCTTAGTCTTGTTTTTATGTCCCACCTATGTATGGAATCATACAGTTCTTAGTTTTTTCTGATTTACTTATTTCACTCTGTATAATGTTATCAAGATCCATCCATTTTGTTGTAAATGATCCGATGTCATCATTTCTGATGGCTGAGTAGTATTCCATAGTGTATATATACCACATCTTCTTTATCCAGTCATCTATTGAAGGGTTTTTTGGTTGTTTCCATGTATTGACCACCATGAACAATGCTGCAATGAACATGGGGCTACATGTGTCTTTATGTATCAATGTCTCTGAGTTTTGGGGTATATACCCAGTAGAGGGATTGTTGGGTCATATGGTAGTTCCATTTTCAGTTTTTTGAGGAATAACCATACTTTCTTGCATAATGGTTGTATTACTTTATATTCACACCAACAGTGAATGAGGGTTCCTTTTTCTCCACAGCCTCTCCAACTCTTGCTATTACCTGTCTTGTTGATAATAGCTAATCTAACAGGTGTGAGGTGGTATCTCATTGCAGCTTTGATTTGCATTTCTCTAATAACTAATGAAGATGAGCATCTTTTCATATATCTGTTGGCCATTTGTATTTCTTCCTGAGAGAAGTGTCTGTTCATGTCCTCTTCCCACTTTATTGGATTGTTTGTTTGTTATTGAATTTTATGAGTTCTTTGTATATTTTGGATATTAGGCCCTTATCTGAGCTGTTGTTTAAAAATATCATTTCCCATTTAGTTGGCTGTCGTTTATTTTGTTGTCAGTTTCTTTTGCTGAGCAAAAACTTCTTAGTCTGATGTAGTCCCATTCATTTATCTTTGCCTTTACTTCTCTTGCCTTTGGAGTCAAAGTCATAAAATGCTCTTTAAAACCCAGGTCCATGAGTTTAGTACCTATGTTTTCTTCTATGTACTTTATTGTTTCAGGTCTTATGTTTAGGTCTTTGATCCATTTTGAATTAATTTTAGTACAAGGGGACAAACTGTAGTCAAGTTTCATTCTTTTGCATGTGGTTTCCCAGTTTTCCCAGCACCATTTGTTGAAGAGGATTTCTTTTCTCCATTGTGTGTTGTTGGCCCCTTTATCGAAAATTATTTGACCCTATATATGTGGTTTTATTTCTGGACTTTCTATTCTGTTCCATTGGTCTGAGTGTCTACTTTTCTGCCAATATCATGCTGTTTTGATTGTCATGGCTCTATAATATATTTTGAAGTCAGGTATTGTAATGCCCCCAGCTCCGTTCTTTTTCCTTAGGATTGCTTTGGTTATTCGGGATTTTTTATAATTCCATATAAATCTGATGATTTTTTGTTCCATTTCTTTTAAAAATGTCATTGGAATTTTGATAGGAATTGCATTAAATTTGTATATTGCTTTGGGTAATATGGTCATTTTGATTATATTTATTCTTCCTATCCAAGAACAAGGAATATTTTTTCATTTCATTATATCTTTTTTGATTTCCCTTAACAATGCTTTGTAGTTTTTGTTATATAGGTCCTTTATATTCTTTGTTATGTTTTTCCTAGGTATTTTAATTTTTTTTGTTGCAATTGTGAAGGGGATTTTTTTTTAGTTCGTTTTCTAATGTTTTGTTGTTGGCATATAGAAAGGCTGTGAACTTTTGTATATTAATTTTGTATCCTGCGACCTTACTGTATTGGTTTATTGTTTCTAGTAATCTTTCTGTGAGTCTTTGGGGTTTTTGATGTATAGGATCATATCATCTGCAAAAAGTGAAACGTTTACCTCTTCTTTTCTGTTATGGTTGACTTTTATTTTTTTATCTTGTCTGATTGCTCGGGCTAGAACTTCTAGCACCACGTTAAATAAGAGTGGAGAGAGTGAACAACCCTGTCTTGTTCCTGATTTGAGGCAGAAAATCCTCAGATTTTTGCCATTTAATATGATGTTAGCTGATGGTTTATCATATATGGCCTTTATCATGTTGAGATATTTTCCTTCTATACCCATTTTGTTGAGTGTTTTAAACATAAAGTTGTATTGTACTTTATCGAATGCCTTTTCTGCATCTATTGATAAGATCATGTGGTTTTTGTTCTTTGTTTTGTTGATATGGTGTATTACATTAACAGTTTTACCTATGTTGAACCATCCTTGAGATTCCGGGATGAATCCCACTTGATTATGATGTATTATTTTTTTAATATGTTGTTGTATTCGATTTGCTAGTGTTTTGTTTAGTATTTTAGCATCTGTATTCATTAGAGATATTGGTCTGTAGTTTTCTTTTTTTGTGCCGTCCTTGCCAGGTTTCGGTATGAAGGTTATGTTGGCCTCATAAAATGTGTTTGGAAGTATTGCTTCTTCTTCAATTTTTTGGAAGACTTTGAGTAGAATAGGAACCAAGTCTTCTTTGAATGTTTGATAGAATTCACTAGTATAACCGTCTGGGCCTGGACTTTTATTTTTGGGGAGGTTTTTAATAGTTTTTTCTATTTCCTCCCTGCTAATTGGTCTGTTTAGGCTTTCTGCTTCTTCATGACTCTGTCTAGGAAGGTTGTATTGTTCTAGGAATTTATCCATTTCTTCTAGATTGTTGAATTTGGTGGTATATAGTTTTTCATAGTATTCTACAATAATTCTTTGTATATCTATGATGTCTGTGGTGATTTCTCCTCTTTCATTTTGGATTTTGTTTATATGAGTTCTTTCTCTATTTTCCTTGGTAAGTCTTGCCAAGGATTAGTCAATTTTGTTGATCTTTTCAAAGAACCAGCTCCTTGTTTTATTAATATTTTTCTATAGCTTTTTTGTTCTCTATTTCACTTATTTCTGCTCTGATTTTTATTATTTCCTTTCTTCGGCTGGTTTTGGGTTGTCTTTTTTCTTCTTTTTCAAGTTCCTTAAGGTGTGAAGTTAAGTGGTTTACTTGCACTCTCTCTAGTTTGTTCATACAAGCCTGTAGTGATATGAACTTCTCTCTTATCACTGCTTTGCTGCATCCCAGAGATTCTCATATGTTTTATTGTTATTTTCATTTGTCTGTATGTATCTTTTGATCTCTGTGCTTATTTCTTCTTTAACCCACTCATTTTTTAAAAGTATGTTGTTTAGTTCCCACATTTTTGTGGGTTTTTCCTTCCTTTTTGCAGTTGAATTTTAGTTTCAAGGCTTTATGATCAGAAAATATGCTTGGTACAATATCAATTTTTCTGAATTTGCTGATGTTATTTTTGTGGCCCATCATATGGTCAATTCTTGAGAATGTTCCATGTACACTAGAGAAAAATGTATACTCTGTTGCTTTGGGTTGAAATATCCTGTAGATGTCTATCATATCCAATTGCTCTAGTGTTTCAATTAAGGCCAATATATTTTTATTGATTTTCTGTTGGATGAATGATCTAGAGCCGTCAGCATCTCCAAGTGTGATTGTATTTTTGTCAGTTTTTGTTTTTAGGTCAATCAGTAGCTGTCTTATATATTTTGGTGCTCCTTGGTTTGGTGCATATATATTAAGAATTGTTATGTCTTCTTGATTCAGTGTCCACTTAATCATTATGAAATTACCATTTTTGTTTATAATTACCTTTGCTGTCTTGTAGTCAGCATTATTAGATATGATTATTGCTACACCTGCTTTTTTTGGGTGTTGTTTGCTTGGAGTATTGTTTTCCAGCCTTACACTTTGAATTTGTTTTTATCCTTGTTGCTTAGATGTGTTTCTTGTAGGCAGCATACAGTTGGATTTTCTTTTTTAATCCATTCTGCTATTCTGTGTCTTATTATTGGTGAGTTTAATCCATTTACATTTAGGGTAATTATTGATACTTGTGGGTTCCCTATTACCATTTTATAAATTGCTTTCTGTTAGTTTTGTATCTTGTTTGATTCTTCTCTTTTGTTTTTCTATCTTTTGTTTTTGTTTGGTTGTAATCCATACTTCTTTCCTCTGTTACTACCTTTTTTAAGTCATGTGATTCTGTGGTGGTTTTTTTCAGGGGTGGTTACCATTAAGTAATGAAAAGGGTACCTACCATGTTCATTGTAGTACACTATCTTATGAGTGCTTCTGCACTGCATTGTCCTTTACTACTGTTAATTTCTGTCCTCTCCCCCACTTTTTTTTTGTTTTTGTTGTCACAGTTTAAATTTGGTTTTATTGTGTTCTTGGTCGATTTTTACTTGTGGTTTTGTTTTGTTTTGTTCTTTGTGTCTGGTTGGAAAACCCCCTTTAGTATTTCCTGAAGTGGGGGTTTTCTGATGATAAATTCCCTCATCTTTTCTGTATCTGTGAATGGTTTTATTTCTCCTTTGTATTTGAAGGATAGCTTTGATGGGTATAGTATTCTTGGCTGGAAGTTCCTCTCTTTCAGAACTTTAAATATTGGGATCCACTCTCTTCTAGCTTGTAGAGTTTCTGCTGAGAAATCCAATGATAATCTAATAGGCCTTCCTTTATATGTTGTATTCTTCTTTTCCCTGGCTGCCTTGAGAATTTTTTCTTTATTGTTGGTTTGTGCCAATTTCATTATGATGTGCCTTGGAGTAGTTTTTTTGGGGTTAAGAAAACTCAGTGATCTGTTTGCTTCTTGTATTTGAGGCTTTAGTTCTTTCCACAGGCTTGAGAAGTTCTCGTCTATTATTTGTTTGAATATGTTCTCCATTCCATTTTCTCTTCTTATGTTAGTCTTTTGGGTGGAGTCAGACAATTCCTCTAGGACTTTCTCATTTTTAAAAATTTTTGATTCTCTCTCTTCTTCTCTCTGTTGTGCCTCAAGTTGCTTGTCTTCTATTTCACTAATCCTGCCTTCTATCTGGCCTATTTTATTAGCTAAGCTTGTTCTTATTTTTCAGTTTATGAATTGAGTTTTTCATCTCTGATTTGTTTTCATAGTTTCAACTTCCTTGGTAAAATATTCTTTGTGTTTGTTGAGTTGTGTTTTGAGCTCCCTAAATTGCCTTTCTGTGTTTTCTTGTATATCTCTGAGTATTTTTAGGATTTCTATTTTAAATTCTCTGTCATTTAACTCCAAGGTTTCTAATCTATTAAATTTTTTCTCCATATATTTTTCCTCATATATCTGTGCTACATCTGTCTTTTGAATCCATGATATTCGATTTCCTTTCCCTTAATGGCATCTGAGGGTGGTTTTGTTAATAGCACTAATGAGAATTAATAAAGAATGAAAAGTAAAAAAAAAAAATAGAAAAAAATTTTATTATTACTTCTCTTTTTTTTCCTCTTTCCTTTCTTCCTTGAGAAAATACCATGAAAAACTGAATTTTACTGTGCCAAATGAAACAAAAACTACCTATATCGGAGGGCCTGAGTTGGGGAGATGTGATAAAGGGGCAAAAAAGGAAAAAATTTGTATCAAGAATAAAATGATTTGCTTGTAAATGATGGTCGACTGAGAGATATAATGAAAAGAGGGAAACAGGAAAAAGAAAAAAAAATACTATGGTATTAAGTGGAACAAAAACTAGATAGAATGGAGAGCCAGGGTTGGGGGGAATGCTGTTGAGTTAAAAAGCAAAGTATAAAGCACCCAAAATGCCACAAAGAAAAGATTTGAGTCCCAAATAAAATAATTTGTTCGTGAGTGGGGATTGAATGAGAGGAAAAATAAAGGAGAAAAGAAGAAACTTAAGAAAGAGGGAGAAAAAAGGAAAAGAAGAAAATAGAAAAAAAAAGAAAAAAGAGAGAGTTAAGGGTTTTGGAGTGTAACCCTCACAGAGAGATAGGAAGAAGAAAAGAAAAAAAAATGGGAAATGTAACACTTATGGGTAATGTAGTTCAAGATGAAGAGAAAAGAATATGACGGGCAGAGAATAAAAGGACCAAGGTGGAAGAAAAAAATAATAATAATAAAGACAAGAAGATGAAAGAAACAAAAAAAAAAGTGGAAAAAGTTATATAGTCTGTGGATTTTTCTTGATTTTGAGAGGTTATCTTCTTCCTTTTTCTTTCTTCTCCCTCCTCCTGGTCAGTTACTCTGTACCCCAGGCTCTGCCTCTGTGGCATGCTTAGGTAGAGATTTGCAGTTGATGAGTCTCTATGGCGATGTCATATATTTGGCTTCAGTCTCTTTGGTAGTCGGTGCTTGTTAGCATTTGTAGGCTCCAACAGTGGGAGAGTTCGTTTTCCCGGAGCCTCTCTCCTAGTCTCTCCTTCCTGAATTAGCAGCCTGATGATCCAGTTATGAGGTTGCTGCTGCCTCTGCCTGGAGATTAAGAGGCTCAAAGAGCTGGCAAATTGTAAGGCCAGTAGCCAGGGCCACTATCAAAGCAGCCCGGTTCATGCAGGTTCGCATTGGATTCGGACAGTCGGTAAAGAAACAACGGAGCCAAAAGCTGGTGGGCCATAGTCTTTAATCCTAGCTTGCACCCAGCGGGCAAGTAAAAACACACACTGGGCTCTAAAACCCACTCACATTCAGTGCTTACAAAGCCACTGACTTATCCGAGTTTCCTAGAATCAAAGGTTTCTAGCTCACCAGACTTATTCCCCTCTGTTCCCCATCTCCTTCCTTATCCCAGATACAAACTCTGCACAAACTGGCATCTCACTCAGCACTCCGCCATCTTGGCTGCTTCTCCTGGCCACATGGCCTCTTTCTGCTCTCTGCTCTGCTCCCTCTGCTCTCTCATGCTAATCATCCCAGGAACCAAGAGAGCAAGCTCCCGATCCATCCCCATTTTATAGTGTAGAAATCCAAACCCTTAATCCAATATATAAAATAGGGAAGTCTCTAATACAAAGTCACCCTCTGAGGCATGATAGGATTGTACCAACCCACATCAAAAATGGGTGGGAAAGGCTTAATCTCAAAACCAAGCCCCAGGCTACAAGGATTCTCAACACACATTAATATCACCTGGGCAACGGCCTCTTTAACAAAGTGAGTATAATACATTTTATCTGCCCAACACAAATCCCCTCTCTATCCCCACTCAGTGCAGGGCTCTGAGTAAGGCTCTGTCAGTCAGAGCTGCCAGTGTAATCAGGCGGGTCTGGGAGCCAATTGCTCTCAAGGTGCCTTTCTATGAGCCTCCAGGTGTGTCTAGTATGCCTCAGCACTCTGTGGGACCACTCTTCCCAGCCTTTTTGCACTTTGTAACCTGTATTGTCTAAGAAGAAGATGCCCTAGTCGCTGCCTGCAGAACAGGAGGTCTTAAAAGCTGCCAAGTCCCTCTTTTTAGCGCACAGCCCTGAGTATGAAAGCTCTGCCCATCAGAGCCACCAGCTTAAGCAGGTAGGGGGCGTGTTGACTTCTGTTCAGTTCCCCAGGTATTTCTAGTTAAATTTGCCTTAGCGTCCCATGGGATTGCTTTCTGCAAGCTTCTTCCTTGTTAAAAAGTCTACAGCCAATCCTGTCTAACTTCTGCAGTGTTCTCTGAGGTTTGTTCCGTAGGAATGTGTTTTTCACCCTGTGTCAGCTGACAGGAAGTTGCCCCCGCGCCTACGTACGTAGTAAGAGGCACTAAAAAATATCACGACTCTTGTGTTAGATCGCTGATCTGAGAGAGACCTTGTCAATTAGAGCCGCATAAGTCAGTTGGGAGGTTAGCAGACTGTGGGTTAAGCTAATTTCAGCGATTGGATCCACAGATCTCCAGAGACAGTCTGCAAGCTGCTTGCACGCCCCTCCCTCTAGCGCTTCTGTATTTTTTTCTTCCCTGGGATGTTAGCTTGAATGGCTGGGTGAGGCACTCCGCCCTCCTGGAGAAGTTCGGGCGTAGAGAAGTTTGCTTTCGCACACTCCCCACGCACTGCTGGGGTGCAGGGACCACATGGAGACTCTGGTTGCAGCCCATGCAGAGGCCTCTGACCCTGCCTTTCTGTCAGGGAACACGGGCGCCCACTCTGGGGTGCTAGAAGGAACCACTTGCACACACTATCCGCGCTCGCCAACCAGGATATCGGGCGTAATGGAGGCCACCTATTGCCAGCCTTTGCCGGGGTTCAGCGCAGGCGTTAGCTCACGTGGGCTGAGTCGCTGCGAGCACACTCTTTCCTCGGCTCAGACGTCTGTGCCACAGCCTGGTTCCCTCCACGCTCCCAGCCCCCACTTTCTCTCAGTTCCAAGTGAAAGCAGTCCTTGCTCAGGTCAGTGAGGAAGGCAGAGTGTTCGTTCTCCATCTTATTTCCTGCAGGGTTGATTATATATTTAGTCAATTAGTCTCTTGATCATACCTTCGTGTTCAGTGTGTGGGACTTCCAGATGCTCCAAGGATAGATTTTTTTTCTGTCACTGGTTGTAGAACTTGTTCAAATTTTGGGGAGAGGTATTGGGAGCGCTCCTCATGGTGTCATTTCTCTATTGTCACTCCAGAAGTTCACACCCCAGATTCTGAAAGGCACTGTACCTCATTTAATCAAGTTCACGTAGAGACACCCAGTCCAGATGAATTTTGAAGAGTTTTATTAGCAGAGGAGATTTATTAATATGCCACTGCATATGGCTGACACGGGGCATCTGCAAGCCCAAATCGTACAGGCCCAAAAATAGTTCAGGGGCTGCTTATACACCCTTGATCATACACGGGTGGGGGAGAGCATGACCTCACAGTACAAGCTGGCAACATTTGTTTAGGGGATACTTAGAAACATTAAGACTTTCAAGGTAACACAATCAAAGATGTTTATAAATCTTTCAGGGTTCATCTTCCCTCACTAGCCTAGAGATACTTTACTCTCAAGATTCCAGGGAGGGGGAGGAACTACAGTCAATGCAAGGTGGTATGTAAATTCTGTCTCCCATTGAAAGAGAAGAAGTTTCTAGGTTAACCTTTTTTTAGATTTAAAACTGAATGACCCATTGTTCTTGCAAGCCAGAAACTTCTACATTCTTCTCCCTCCCCTCCCTAAAAGAGGGACGGGACAGGAAAGCTTGATAGGGAAGCCTGACCTTTCCTCCCAGAATATCAATATCAATTTTCAGCTTTTGGTATCTTACAACAGTAACTGAGCCAAATGGGGTATAAATGCTCACCAATACCCCAAGAAACCTAAGAATTCCTGTAACTGTTTTACTGTAGTGGGAACGGGGTGTGCTTGGATCTTATCTATAACTGCCTCAGTGATAACCTTTGTCTTACCCGACCAGACAACTCCCAAGAACTTAACAGATAACCCAGGTCCTTGTAATTTGTTCTCGTTGACTGCCCAGCTACATGCTTTCAAATGGGATAGCAGGGTAGGGACTGCTTGCTCCAATTCTGGAAGAGAATCACTAGTTAGCATAATATCACCAATATAATGGTACACGCAAACTGCCTCTGGCTGTTTCCATTTAGCCAGGTCAGCAGCCACCAGCCCATGGCACAAGGTGGGGCTATGCAAATAGCCCTGGGGTAACACTGTGAAGGTCCATTGTCTTCCTTCCCAAGTGAAGGCAAATTGGTCTTGACTCTCTGCAGCTATATCAATAGAGAAAAAAGCATTGGCCAAGTCTTCCACAAAGTGGTATGTCCCCAACTCATGGCTTAGCAGATCCATCTTGTTAGCTATCGAGGGAACAGCAGCATGCAAAGGAGGAACAACTTTATTAAGTTCCCTGTAATCCACTGTCATTCTCCAGGTTCCGTCTGGTTTGTGCACAGGCCACACTGGGGAGTTGTAAGGACTGTGTGCTGGCCGGATGATCCCCACCTTTTGTAGTTCGAAGATTGTCCCTGTGACTTCTTCATAACCACCTGGCAGGCGGTACTGCTTGGTGTTAGTCACACGCCGAGGGATGGGTAATTGCAAAGGGGAATGTTATGCGTGTCCCTGCAATACTGCCTTCACAACCCTGATCCGCAGCCAGAACTCCCTGGCTGTAGCTTCCAATCACAGTCCTTGTAAGACATCTACCCCCAAAATATATTCAGGAATAGAGGATACTTACTGTAAGGCCAGGAGGCACCGCCATCATCACAGCCGCCAGCCCATGCAGGTTTGCATTAGATTCGGACAGACTGTAATGAAACAATGGAACCAGTAACTGGTGGGCCACAAGCTAGGATTACTAGCTTGCACCCGGCAGGCAAATAAAAACTGGGCTCCAAAACCCACTCATTCAGTGCTCACAAAGCTACTGACTTATTCGAGTTTCCTAGAAGCAAAGGTTTCTAGCTCACCAGCCTTATTCACCTCAGTTCCCCATCTCCTTCCTTCTCTCTACACAAACTGGCTTCTCACTCAGCACTCCACCATCTTGGCTGCTTCTCCTGGCCTCCTCCACATGGCCTCTTTCTGCTCTCTGCTCTGCTCCCTCATGCTAATCATCCCAGGAACCAAGAGCGCAAGCTCTCGTTCTGCCCCCATTTTATAGTGTAGAAATCCAAACCCTTAATCCAATATACAAAATAGGGAAGTCTCTAATACAAAGTCACCCTCTGAGGCATGATAGGATTGTACCAACCCACATAAAAAATGGGTGGGAAAGGCTTAATCTCAAAACCAAGCCCCAGGCTACAAGGATTCTCAACACACATTAATATCACCTGGGCAACGGCCTCTTTAACAAAGTGAGCATAATACATTTTATCTGCCCAACAGCTCCCTTCTGTGGTTTTAGGATTTCAGCTTTCTGGAATGCTCCTCCTTGGGCAGTTGATCAGTGTTGGGCAGATAAAATATATTATGCTCACTTTGTTAAAGATGGTGCTGCCCACGAGGAGGCCAAGGCTGTCGCCCAGGTGATATTAATGTGTGTTGGGGGCTGGCTATGGGCAGGCCGAATCCCTGTAGCCTGGGGCTTGGTTTTGGGATTAAGCCGTTCCCACCCTTTTTGATGTGGGGTGGTACAATCCCATCATGCCTCAGAGAAGTGACTTTGTATTAGAGACTTCCCTGTTTTGTACATTGGATTAAAGGTTTGGATTTCTACACTATAAAATGAGGGCAGAACGAGAGCTTGCCCTCTGGGTTCCTGAGATTAGCATGAGAGAGCAGAGAGAGTAGAGCCAGCAGCGGGAGGAGGCCAGGAAAAGCAGCCAAGATGGCGGTGAGATGCCAGTTTGTATAGAGTTTGTATCTGGGATAAGGAAGGAGATGGGGAACTGAGGAGAATAAGGCTGGTGAGCTAGAAACCTTTGATTCTAGGAAACTCGGATAAGTCAGTAGCTTTGTGAGCACTGAATGTGCGTGGGTTTTGGAGCCCAGTGTGTGTTTTTACTTGCCCGCTGGGTGCAAGCTAGGATTAAAGACTATGGCCCACCAGCTTTTGGCTCCGTTGTTTCTTTACCGACTGTCCGAATCCAATGCGAACCTGCATGGCCCTGGCCCTGGCTTCTGGCTTTACAATCAGCTTTCTGGAACTTTTCTGCCTCAGGGGTGATTTTCCAGTAAGGGTGAGGTCAGGCAGCCAGGTGGGACAACAAAAGGGCAGTTGGAGTTTCTGGTAAATTCATATATCTATCAGATTCTCTTCTTCTCCACATGGCCTTCCTCTGTTCTCCTCTCTAATGCTAATCTCAGGAACTGAGAGAGAGCAAGCTTCTGGTCTGCCCCACTTTATAGTGTAGAACAGTGGTCCCCAACCCCAGGGCCGCGGACCAGTACCGGTCCGCAGAGAAAGAATAAATAACTTACATTATTTCCGTTTTATTTATATTTAAGTCTGAACAATGTTTTATTTTTAAAAAATGACCAGATTCCCTCGTTATATCTGTCTAAGACTCACTCTTGACGCTTGTCTCGTAAGTTCGACAATTATATTTAAAAATACTACAGTTTTACGCCAGTTGCATAATTTTATTTTTGTGCATTTTGTGCACCTTTAGGGTGGGACCATCCCACCCTAAAGGCCGGTCCATGAAAATATTTTCTGACATTAAACTGGTCCATGGCCCAAAAAAGGTTGGGGACCACTGGTGTAGAAATCAAAACCTTTAATCCAATATACAAACAAAGAAGTCTCTGATACAAAGTCACTTATCTGAGGCATAAAGGGATTCTTCATGAGAGTGCACCACCCCCCATCATGCAACAGTTAAAGGTGTGGGAAAAAGCTTAGTCTTAAAACTAAGCCTTAAGCTATAACCACCCTGCTGGCTTACAGCCTGTCCCCCACACCCAATACAAACTATAAGCAAGCAAACATATATCATATTTAAAACTTATTTGACCAACACATACACCTTATATGGCTTAGGAGGCAGTCTTCCTATCCCCAATGGAATAGTTATTGGCTTCACTTGAACAGTTTGGCCCCCATAACCGTCAATGGCCACTGGGGTCCCAGCAAACCACTCTGGGTTCCCATAGAGGAGGGACCATTCTGCACCTGTATCCACCAAGGCCAACACCCGTTGTACATTGGAAGGGGACCAGTGGATAGCCAGTTCCACGTGTGGCCTCCAGTCCCCGCCCATCCCCATTAGACGGGTCCCTCGGCCCTTTTCCTGTTCAAACTGGGTCTTCGGAGTTCTCCTCTCCCTCAGCCGTCTCTATCATATAATCTTGTAACCGAGCTGTGCGCGCACCAAACGTTTTATTGGTAACTGCTGGGACCTTTCCTCTCAGTGGCTGGAACTTCTGTTCTGGTTTAAGCTACCGCCAAAGGTCCCTGTTGCGCAGATAAAATATATTATGCTCACTTTTTTAAAGATGGCGCTGCCCA
This sequence comes from Saccopteryx leptura, assembly GCF_036850995.1. Classification (NCBI taxonomy): domain Eukaryota; kingdom Metazoa; phylum Chordata; class Mammalia; order Chiroptera; family Emballonuridae; genus Saccopteryx; species Saccopteryx leptura. The sequence continues at coordinate 129,920,729 of NC_089506.1, forward strand.
CGTGGAGGCCATTGCCCAGGTGATATTAATGTGTGTCTCTGTGGGCTGTGGGCAAGCAGGATCCTTGTAGCCTGGGGCTTGGTTTTATGACTAAGCCTTTCCCATCCTTTTTAATGTGGGGTGGTACAATCCAATCATGCCTCAGAGAAGTGACTTTGTATTAGAGACTTCCCTATTTTGTATATTGGCTTAAAGGTTTTTGGTTTTCTACACTATGAAATGGGGGCAGAACAGGAGCTTGCGCTCTTGGTTCCTGAGATTAATATTAGAGGAGAGAGCAGAGCAGAGAGCAGAAAGAGGCCATGTGAAGGAGGCCAGGAGAAGCAGCCAAGATGGTGGAGAGTTGAGTGAGAAGCCAGTTTGTGCAGAGTTTGTGCAGGAGAAGGAAGGAGATGGGGAAGAGAGGTGAATAAGTCTGGTGAGCTAAAAACCTTTGATTCTAGGAAACTCGGATAAGTCAGTAGCTTTGTGAGCACTAAATGTGAGTGGGTTTTGGAGCCCAGCGTGTGTTTTTACTTGCCCGCTGGGTGCAAGCTAGGATTAAAGAAGATGGCCCATCAGTTTTTGGCTCCATTGTTTCTTTACCGACTGTCCGAATCTAATGCGAACCTGTATGGGCCAGGCTGCTGTGATAGTGGCCCTGGCTCCTGGCTTTATACTCCCCAAAGAATTTTATTAGACTGGCCATCTAATTTCCCCTTATCTGCTCCAGCCGCAATCAAATCTACCCACATCTGTCTTCGAGTAACCTTTATAGGCCTGTTTCCCTTGTTAGTTGGGGGGACATATGCAGCAGCCCTCACTGCTTTATGATCCCAAGCGGCCTCCAGCTGTACCAAATCTGCTACCATCTGTGTAACTGCATTGATGGGCTGCCCCACAGAGGGGCCCAAGATAGCCACAAGTGACCCAAAAAGGGTTGACAGGGTGCTAGCAGAATAAATGCCCTCATTTTTGCCGTAAACACTTCCTCGTCTGGCCCACGGGACCCAGGGTTGAAAACAGCATTCTTTATACCTAGTTCCTGAAGGACCTTTACTACCTCACTGTAACACTGCCACCGACTCATTGCCCCTGGCAATTCTCTAGCATTCTACCAGACCATACGAATGGCGGCCATCATCCATTCTAATAGGGTGTGGTCTCCTGGGTTGTCATGACAGTTCTGAAGATGCTGCCTCAAGGAGGAGTGTGTGGTAATGGCGGCCAATTTCTCCATCTCTGCCCGGAGATCACGATGCCATCCACCCCTATGTCCCATAATCGTAGTAACCAGGCTAGCAGGGATTCAGTAGGTTTCTGCCTAAATTGTGCCCCCAACTCCATCAGCTCTGCCTGGGTATAGGGCCGGACCACAGAGTGTTCCATTACCTGGGCTGGAGGCTGTGGCTGCCCCTGAGGGACTCTTCGTTGCTGGGTTTTTACCTTCTTGGCGACCAGTGGTTGGGCTCTCAGTGTGTGTATGGCAGCTTCAGCCTGAGCATTCTCATTCTCTGAAGAGGTGTTGCAAGCACCTGCTCCCGCTGACTCTAAGCCAATCCACCATCTCGGATGCTGCTGCTCCTTTGGTGACCGTTTAGGCTCCTGTGGCTGCTGGCCTCTGGCCAGAAGCTGAGACTTGAGCTCTTGAATCTGCAGTTGTTTCTCCAACAACTGCCAGTGCAAACATTCAGCTTCTATGGTAAACTGCAACTCAGGAACCTGTAATTCCTTTTCCAGTGCTCACTCCAATTCCAGCCTTTTCTGCTGTTCAATTTGCAATTCATACTGAAGCTTTTGACCTTGGGTAGCTTCTTGCACAGAACTCCAGGCTTCCTCTTGAGTAAAAAACACCCAGCCCACAGTCCCTAAAAGGACAGGCATGGGGAGCCAGAGCAGCAACCAGTCCTCCACCCCACCCATCAAGGGTGGCGGCCCCATACCGATCTCCGAATCCTGCCACAAACTACGCCAGTTGTAAGGCCAGGAGCCGCCATCATGGCCATTCACATGCAGGTTCCCATTGGATTCCGGCAGACGGTAAAGAAACGGCAGAGTCGGAGGATGATGGGCCATTCTGTTTATTGGTGTCTCACCAAGACAGGCAAGCCACAGAGAAAACAAGGGAAGGGCAAGGGATCAGGGAGGCCCCTGCAATGGTGATAGCAGGAACCGAGAGAGCAAGCTCCCGGTCTGCCCCACTTTATAGTATAGAAATCAAAACCTTTAATCCAATATACAAACAGGAAGTCTCTGATACAAAGTCACTTATCTGAGGCATAATGGGATTCCTCATGAGAGGGCACCACCCCACATCATGCAACAGTCAGGGTGTGGGGACAAGCTTAGTCTTAAAACTAAGCCTCGGGCTATAACAACCCTGCCTGCTTACAGCCTGTCCCCCTCGCTTATACAAACTATAAGTGAGCAAACATATATATCAATTTACAAACTTATTTGACCAACATGTGTCAAGATATTTTCCCCTGATCCCCCTGAGCACTCGTCCTTCTTTTCCCCGTGGTTGTGTCGCTCCTGCTTCATAAGTCAGAGTGGTTCCACAGTTTCCATTTCTCCTGTCACGCGAAAATGAGACACTTCCCAACCTTCCTTCTGTGATTACACTGACCGAGTCTAATCTAACCTCAGGGGTATGTGGTGTGGAGGGGTAGCAAGGCAAGGAAAGGAAGGAACTGCTTTTGATACAAAATTCTCTGTGAGCTAGAGTGATACACTCTTTTCACTCCACATTTTGGTTACATCTGCATGAGCAATGACTGGTCCTGAGAGAGCACCTCTCCCCTGGTATTTCTGTTGCTTTTTTTCAGGGTTCTAACTGCATATATCTTACATGAGCTCCTTGAAACTATGGTATTTTCCCATATATAAGACGCTCCCATGTATAAGACACATTTTAATTTGGGCCTGAAATTTGGGGGAAAAATGTATTACATAAAGATATTGAACTCAAGTTTTATTCATCATAAAATTCATACAACTCCTCATCGCTGTCAAAACTCCCAGCCATTAGCTTGTCCTCATCTGTGTCTGATGACAAATCACTGTCTTCAACAATGAGCGCAAAAACAAGCGTGAAAAAGCAGGAAATGTAAGTAAAAAAATCCACAACCACTGTATAAGATGCACCCAGTGTTTAGACCCCAAATTTTTCAAAGAAAGATTCATCTTGTACATTGGGAAATAGGGTAAACAGAATTTTTTTTTTCTTAAAACATTAACAACGAAGGACTCATAGCCATTCAGGCACTCTGCTTATACCCTTGACTCCTCAGGATGGCCAGGACCCTGTCTAGTTCTCCTGGGGTCCTCAGGTGAGAGAACGGACACTGAAACAGTGAACAGGCCCTTCACTAGACCAAGGCCTCCCTCCTGCAGGGAGTGGGACCCAAGTCCAGTTCCCAGTACATATAGTAGGTACTCAAGAAATAATTATCTAATAGAATAAAACCAGTTCCTGGGATGGCACCAGGTACAGAGTAAACACTCCATAAATGTTTGTTGGTAATAACACAAATCCCTGTATTCCATGGGGAAGAATTCTAGTCTTCGTAGAGCTTGCATCATTTGAACCTCTGGAAGGCATTCAGGCTGAGTAACACAGGAAAGCAGCCACAAGCAGAGAGGCAGATGCTGATCCAAGCCCTCAGCTGAGGAGACCAGCCCGTTTCTGTGGGAACCTGGATGCGCTGGCCTCAGGGAAGCTTGCGGGAGTGGGTGGGAGGTGTAAATCGGGGACTCTCTTGGCTCCCTTTGGCATTTGCACAGAAGCACACGTGTGTGTGTACCAGGCCTCAGCTTCAGTGGCTTTAACAGCCCAGTAATTATCTCCGGATCAAGGGAGGCAGGGATGTGTATGGAAATCACTTTTTAGTAGCAAATATTTCTATTGGAAAAGCCCCGATAAGCTGCCGGCTTTCTCTCCAGTGTTCAAAGGATACTGGAGGACTGACAGGCTAATTTAAACATCTTACTACAAAGTGTCCTCAGTGCAGAGGAAAATTAATTGTGGTGAGATGTCAGTTTCAGAGGTGGAGCTCCAGTTCCAGTTTGTGAGTGAAACACTCTGTGTGTGAGCAGATGGGTCAGATGGAAGAGGAAAAACGCTTCTGTCCAGGTGCCAGGTTGTGTGGTCTTCATTTTTCTGAGGAAGTTTTTTATCTCATGTAGGTAAGTGTTTCACTCTTACGGAGCAAACACAACCAAATACGGACGTAGACATCCCTTCCTCGTGCTTGCAGACAGCCCCCCTTCTCTTTGACCACTCAGGGGAATGGAATTAAGATCTGGAGTTAAGATCTTAGGAAATGTCAATTTGTTTAAGTCCATTACATGAACATCTTGAGATACCCCTTAGATCTAGCAGTAGGACCACAGATTTAACCTGGACACAAATTTAAAAGGGATTTTCCTTCTCAATATCATTGCAAACAGAAGACTCCAAATTTTTTTTTTTAGTATGGCCTAAATCAGACCTGGATACCTGACCAGCAGCCCCCACCTTGAGACCAACTAGCTGAGTCAGGGAACTTCTATTTCATCATCAGTACAAAGCGGAGTTCAGGTTACCTGATGTCTAAGGTCCCTCATAGTTCTAACTTCCTTCATTCTATAATAATTGTGTCCTTAATTTTTCTGGTATCTTTTCTCTAAACCTTATTCTTCTACAGCAGGGGTCGGAAACCTATGGCTCGCGAGCCAGATGTGGCTCTTTTGATGACTGCATCTGGCTCGCAGACAAATCTTTAATAAAAATAATAATAACGTTAAAAATATAAAACATTCTCATGTATTACAATCCATTCATTTCCTACCGCTCATGTTTATGGTGGCTGGAGCCAATCACAGCTGTCCTCCGGGTCAACACCAAATTTTTATTGGATAATGCATAATGTACACGGGTTGTTGTATGGCTCTCACAGAATTACATTTTAAAATATGTGGCGTTCATGGCTCTCTCAGCCAAAAAGGTTCCCAACCCCTGTTCTGCAGTGACCCTGTTTGGGATGTGAAATTGAGAAGTGTATACTTCCCGTGGTTGGGTTGTGTCTCAGCCTACTGTTCTCTTCTCTCCATCTGTCCCTGTTTGGATCCCTGTAAAACCTACCCATAGTCTTGGAGCTCCAGTTCACTGACTTACTCACTAACATTCATCAGATATCTACACAGTGCTAGGCTCTGAGTGCATGGTACACAGGGGAACAAAATAGTCATGATTCTGCCTTTTTTGGATTTTATACTTTTATAGGGAGACAAATAAATAAAGAAATATACAATTGTAGATTGTAATATGGGTTATGACAGATCAACTGGGGTTCACTTATTTCATTTGGGAGGCCAATAAAGGCAGCTCTGAGAAACTTGTTTGATTGACCTGAGACCTGAAAAAGGAGTTGGCCTGGCAAAGAGTTGTAGAAAGTGCTCTAAGTAGAGAGAAGAGTCAATGCAAAGACCCTGTGGTGAGGAAAGGCCACCTGACAAGCAGAGCTTGGTGTGTCCAAAGTGTTAATCCTAATCCGGAGGGACCCGAAACATTGAAGACACAAAGTCCGACGATTACACACCAAAGCTTTATTGTCTAGCTTGGCCAAGCGGCGGCAACTCCGACAGTGGTCTGAGGGAGAGCGCGCCGGCCCTCTGTTCTACTTAGTTTTTATAGTTTTGTATGTGGGAAGTACAGAAGCAAAAATTGTAATTAGGAGCCCTTACCACTATTGGTTATAGTCATATGTCCCTTAACATGATAGGACCATGTTCAATTTGCAAGCCATACATCCTTTTGGAGAAAACAAAATTTACAAATCAACACATTGGTAGAAAGATGTCTCTTTATGTATTAAAAGGCTTTCCTATATTATCTAGTGTTTATCTGCTATCTCTCTGTCTAGAGTCACACGTGTTAACCACACGCATTTATATAGGAGAGGTAGTTTCGGTGGGGACAAATGCCCGCAGATGGCTCATTGCTATAAGAAAAGGTTTATTTTGGCTTTTCTCTCCCTGCACCTGGCTAGCCATTCACCCCTTTCCCCACAGGTGTGGTGGAATGTCTGGGAATCCATGTTTTCCTCCCCTTTGCATTTATAATACAATGCCAATCACACAGTACAGAGACTATTTTCACAATTTCTCTGCACACCTTAACCCAAATTAATAAAATGTTCTCCAAGCCTCTTAAAATATTAATATTAATTCTGTAGTTTTTGGTACTTTACAACACCTGCGGGTGAAGTGGTGCAGGGGCTCCTCACAAAGGACTGAAAGAAATTAGTGTGGTTGGACATACTAGGTGAGAGGAATGGCCTGAGATGAGATGGAGGAGGGGTGGATCCATTAAGGTAATTAAGGAAACACTGGCTGCTGGAACAAACCAAAGCCATGTAATCTTCCAAACAATACAGACATTTTTCATGCACAGAAAGTACAAAATGGGTGCTCCTGAGCAATGGACAGCTCTCATCCAAGCAGTGTTTTAGGGACTCCAGCTTCTTCCAGCTTGTGGCTGTGCCATATTTAACAAGCTGCCAACGCTGGCTGCTTGTCCACATGGAAGTGTGTGCACAGGAGGGTTTCCGGGCCGACCATCTGGGAGTTGTGCTCCCACTTTGTTCACATTCCACTGGCATGTTCCTCACAGAACGCGGTGGGACTGCAGTCTCAGGAAGGAGACAGAGCAGGTGACACAGGCCCCGTGGGCCGTGTTGCAGTGTGGACTTCATTCCTGTGCACTGAGGAGAGGGGAGTGGAAGGCGCCTGCGGTAAATCCGTCATCACATCGAAGCCTGTGTGTTCGAGTGCTCATGTCACACACTGTGTCTACTCCTAATTCATCATCACCCTTAGAGAGCACCATCTCCCCTCAGCATTTTCTCTTCTTTCAGTGCTGTCATTCATTTCAGACTGCATAGTCCTTTTTCACATGTGGGGACCTGTGACCTAGCTAGCCAGAAATGGAAACACAACAAATAAAGTTTTATCTTAATGTGCATAACAGTGTAACGCAGTACAAGCTGGAGCTTGATTTCTGAACTCCACATGTACAATGCATTGATCCAAATGCTTTTTGTCTATTGCACATGATTTGTAAATGCTGTGTGCAGTACAAAAGGTTGTTCAGACAAGCCTACAAGTTTCAAAGATATCTAAGACAACCTGAATAGCATTTTCACCAGTAATACAGGCTGATAAGTGGCAATCACCCTGAGCATAAGTGAATTAGACTAACATCATTGAGTCTATAATGATGGTGTATATAATATTCACACAGTGTCAGGATGGTTAACTCTTTCATGGAGCAGCATGAAATTACTGATTGACCAGCACCAGTCTGTGAACTGGCAGTTGAAAAACACTGATCTAGACTTTCCTTCTACCTCCCAGGCCTGGGCCGTTTCAGTACTCACCGAACAAGGTTCATTAATTGGTTTCTTCCTACTCTGCTGCAGAATGCCAGTTTACACATTGGCATTGTGAAATTTCCTCTCCCAGTGACAGTTCCTTCTGACTGCAGTATTTTCACAGTACTAAGTCATCTGGGAAGCTTAATAATCACATCGTAGTGAGCATGCAGATGAATCTTTCTGAAAAGTGCTAAAAAAAAATGCTGCTGGTTTCTAGTTACCTACTGAGAAAAGTTCTAACTTACACAGTTGGAGGTAACCGATTTGACCAATCCTTTCCCAACTGTCCTTACCCTGCCCCCCTCTCGCCAGCCAGGGTGCCCAGCTGTCCTCCAGTGTCAGAACAGGCTTGGCAGACCCCTGCCTCATACTGTTCCCCTCTGTCCCTGACGTCTTCCTGCCCTTGCCTCTCTGAATTCTGCAGATCCTTCAGTCCCACCCTCACCTCAAGTCTCACCTTCTCTGGAAAGCCTGCCTTGACCCAACAACCAGAAATCAGCTTTCTGTCACTGGAGCTCTGTATCACTCCCCAAAGTTCTTTGCACAGTGGCTTGCAAATCTAAGCACTCAAGTAATATTTAAATTCTTTAAATTGCCTTACTGCTCCTTTGGCATTTGTCATATGTTACCTTTTTTATTTTCTTTTTTTACATTATATCCTTCCAATTTATTCTAAACTTTGTGAGTAGAGATACTTTTCCTGCATTTAAAACCTGGCACATCTACCCCCCCCCCCAAAAAAAAAAATCAGTTGATGCTTTTCTACATTTGATCTTAGCCAAAAGGCTGAGAAGCAATTAATTGATGCTTTTCTATAATTCTGGTGACACCTTGCACAGTTCCTTCAACAAAGCAGATGTTCAAAACATTCCTGTTGATATCTTTTTGCTCTTTTAATGTATGATTCCTTATAAAATACAAAGCCTTAGTCAGTTAAGGGGGGGGGCATGCTTTTGCTGGCATTTCCAGCCCCAAAGAGAGACCTTTGGGCAAAACACTTTGTCCAAAGTGCCTCTCTAGCCCTCTGTAGAGAACTTTATACTCTGCTTCTTCTCCTCATTCCAGAGGCCAACTCTGGGTTTGTCCTGGAGTGTTTCGTTATAAATACTCCCACTCTCCTATTTACAATGTCCCTTCCCCTCCCCCTCCCCCCTCCCAAAAAGGTTACAAGGGGTAAGGGTATTGTGCAGGAGGGGGGTCCTATCTTTTAAATTTTCCATGTTATCAAAATTTTTCATATGGCGAGCTGTTCTAGAGCCAGGAGAGCATCAGAGCAAAGAACTATATTTTCAGAATTGACCCTGGCTCTGAGGGGATTTGACTGCCTAAACCTCTGTAGAGTATCACCCTCAAGTAACATGAGCCCCTGGCATGATAGTGGGTACTCCCCTACACCTCCTAATCTGCCGGAGGATTCTTCACATTCTTATTTGAGTCAGATGGAAAATTCAGTTCTGTTTTTTTTCCCCCAAGCTTAATTGGTTTTTCATATGCAGGTCTCAGAAGTGGGATTTATCTGTACATATCATCCCCTAATGTGAAAGCTAACAATACTATGAGGAGAAAGAGGAGAGGTGGGTAGTGATAGTTGAATTCAGTAGAGTTGAGTTCCTCCCACCTACTTTGAGTTTCAGAACAATAGCAGCATGGTAGGGAGAGACTGTCTCTCCAGACTGGTGTCTCTCCAGACTGGTGTGTCTCCAGACTGGTGTCTCTCCAGACTGGTGTGTCTCTCCAGACTGGTGTGTCTCTCCAGACTGGTATCTCTCCAGACTGGTGTGTCTCCAGACTGGTGTCTCTCCAGACTGGGGTGTCTCTCCAGACTGGTGTGTCTCTCCAGACTGGTGTGTCTCCAGACTGGTGTGTCTCCAGACTGGTGTCTCTCCAGACTGGGGTGTCTCTCCAGACTGGTGTGTCTCTCCAGACTGGTGTGTCTCCAGACTGGTGTCTCTCCAGACTGGTGTGTCTCCAGACTGGTGTGTCTCTCCAGACTGGTGTCTCTCCAGACTGGTGTCTCTCCAGACTGGTGTGTCTCTCCAGACTGGTGTCTCTCCAGACTGGTGTCTCTCCAGACTGGGGTGTCTCTCCAGACTGGTGTCTCTCCAGACTGGGGTGTCTCTCCAGACTGGGGTGTCTCCAGACTGGGGTGTCTCTCCAGACTGGGGTGTCTCCAGACTGGGGTGTCTCTCCAGACTGGGGTGTCTCCAGACTGGGGTGTCTCCAGACTGGTGTCTCTCCAGACTGGTGTGTCTCTCCAGACTGGTGTCTCTCCAGACTGGGGTGTCTCTCCAGACTGGGGTATCTCTCCAGACTGGGGTATCTCCAGACTGGGGTGTCTCTCCAGACTGGGGTGTCTCCAGACTGGGGTGTCTCTCCAGACTGGTGTCTCTCCAGACTGGTGTGTCTCTCCAGACTGGTGTCTCTCCAGACTGGGGTGTCTCTCCAGACTGGGGTATCTCTCCAGACTGGGGTATCTCTCCAGACTGGTGTCTCTCCAGACTGGTATCTCTCCAGACTGGGGTGTCTCTCCAGACTGGTATCTCTCCAGACTGGGGTGTCTCTCCAGACTGGGGTGTGTCTCCAGATTGGTGTGTCTCCAGACTGGGGTGTCTCTCCAGATTGGTGTGTCTCCAGACTGGGGTGTCTCTCCAGATTGGTGTGTCTCCAGATTGGTGTGTCTCCAGACTGGTGTCTCTCCAGACTGGGGTGTCTCTCCAGACTGGGGTATCTCTCCAGACTGGTGTCTCTCCAGACTGGGGTGTCTCTCCAGATTGGTGTGTCTCCAGACTGGTGTCTCTCCAGACTGGGGTGTCTCTCCAGACTGAGATAGCCAGCACAGGTTCAGATTCTGCCGCTCCTGTGAGTCATCTCATGAGTGTGTGTGAGGTGCCCAACTGCCACAACCAACATTCTTAGGAAGCATGTCTGGGGTGCATGTGACAAATAACAGGGTTTTTAGGGAAAGTACTGAGGCTTCAGCAATCTCAGGCTGGCTCCATCATCAAGCTGCCAAATTCGAATCAGTTTCTATTAATTCATGAACATTTAAGGCAGATAGCCTGCAACCAAACTTTTCAAGTTGATCTGAAGAATTGGTGGCACCTCTTTGAAGACACCGTCTTTTCTTACTGCCTCAGATGTGCTTGCTGTTTTCCTTGGAAAGAGAGACTATGTTCTGAATTCTGGGTCACATGAGACCCTGATAGGCTCAAAATATAAAACATCCTTAGTTTCAGCTGAGCTGCTGCCAGGAACTAGAGTCGGCTAGAAAGAGTTTGTCTCAAATGTTTACTTTCCTGCCTCTGGCAAACAGCATCTAGTGGCCCTCCTTCCAGTGATCATAGGGTTTGAGTAACACACCGGGGTTTAGGCCGTGGAGAATCAGTGCTGCAGAGGGCTATGCCTGGAAGAGCGCCAGACAGCTTTAGTTTTCTGCTCTGTAACTATGGCCACTGCTTCCCCCGCGTGAGCTCCCAGGGTCTGGAAAGACAAAGGACAGCACCACCAAACTGGCAAGAGAGGCCAGGCCCACTGACAGCCATTGTGGGCAGGGCCCCCTTTCCAAATTAAGTATTAAATTAACATTATTTCATCCTTATTCAAAAATGTGCTCAGAGCCTAGACACATCTTTCCTGCACACGAGAATATAAGCTGTGCAACACAGGAAGAGTGCGGCCTGCAGTGCGGCACTTTGGACCTGGGGCTTTGTGCAAGTTGGGGGTTTGCTAAACGCCATGTTGCGGAGCAGGGCAGTGCGTCTTCTTTCATCCCTAGCCAGAGAACAGACGGCTCAGCCTGGTTCTTGCTCATCATCTTAATCACAGGCTAAAGATGAATATTTTTGGTTAGTTTCCCATATATATATATATGGGAAACACACAGTATCTGTTTATAGCAGTTTGCTGACGGACTCTACCAATTACTTGAAAAGCTTGTATTTAGGGAGAGACAAACTGAACATGTGAATTCAGAGGACAGTTGTAGTTCTGCACGAGAGGAGCCCGCGGTGGGACAGGATCGGAATGGAGACGTGGTTGGCACACGAACAGTGTGTCAGAACTGGAAATGATCATCTGTTTCCACTTTAATTGGAGGATGATTAGAGAAAATACACACTCCTCTGTCTTTGTTATTGAAAGCTCATTGGGCCCCTCGTCATGTTTATTATGGGCATTATATGCAACAAGCCCAGTGAAATTGCTGTCTCCACAATTATCAGTGGTGTTCTAGTTGCCAAACCCAGGGCTCTCCTTCCCTGCTTTCTTGCACTCTTCCTCTTTTGGATGGCAGCCTTTTCTCCATGGAATATTTCCTGTGGCTTCTGAAGCATTCTTCTAGTCTGACTCTCTCTTGGTCTTTGGGAGGCTCCTTCTCCCGTTTGCCTTTCAAATGTCAGTCTCTGCAGAGTTCCACCCTCTGCCCTTTCTCGTCTCAATTTATATGTTTTTACGACTTGAACTACAACAGGAGGATGTGGAGACGAGGCTTCCAGCTTGGGGGCTCAGGATGTGCCAGTGCACGTGGTACATCAGAGAGAAGCTCCTGTGGGAGCTGTCTGTGGGCAGTGAGACAGACAGGACTTCCCTTCCTCCCGCCCCTACCACTGTCCTGGGCACAGGGCTGAAAGAAGGCAGGGTGGCTCATGAGGGAAACAGATATGGTGGAGCCAGGGAGTATGTACCCTATGGAAAGGAGGAAGTTTCCACAGAGAGAAGAAATATTCAAAAAGAGAGACACTCACCACTCCCTGGATCATTTTTGTCACTTTCTTTACCGGTCACATTCATCCTGTCCCTTAGGGCCCAAATCAGTGAGCCCGCTTCCTGGACCCCCCCCCTCCCCACACACACACACACACACACATACTGTGCTTTTTATTCACTCAAAAATGTATTTTTCACTATTTTAGAACTTATAATATTTTAACAAAATTATTTTATCAGCGGCTGGACTCTGGTATATTCATTTTGAAGATTAAATATATGGTACCTAAAATGATCAACAAAATATTTGTTTAATAGCAAATGAATGAGTAATATAAAGTAGAATATTTATTTAAAATTTAATTTGAACCAAAGTGTAAGAAGACCTCTCATCAACCCATTTCAGATATAATTGGATTAATTTACCAGCATAGTCATGACTTGAGGGCTCACTGAATCCTTGGTTTTTTACTGCTCAATTGACACTACTGGCTAATGCCAGACATTAACCGACTGTGGAAGTTCCGTGGAACATAGGCACATTCTCTGAATACTTACCATGCACACAGCTCAGTAATGATTGACATTTGCACTCCGTCTAGGCTGAGCAGGCCTCTTTTTCACTAGGACTCTTACAGTGTCAACTCTGGGCGGAGTGAAGAGATGTCAGAGAAACTGACTTTGTAAACTGAAAGTCGTAAACTTAGATTCATTTGAAATATGTTATGTGGATTGCATGTATAAAAGTTATGAGCATTTTGATTTTTCCCTCGTAGGTAATAAATTCCATCTGTAATATTCCTCCTCACCTTTTTCTGATTAGCTTTATGTCTGGCATATTTTTCTCCATATTCCTGTTTCGTGTTGTGAGGATTTCGCCAAGAGGAGACAGGATTCTAAATAAGCAGAGTGGATATAACAGAAAACTTGCAGGAATCAGGTTTGAGTCCAGAAATAAGGGGCAGGATGAATTTAGGGGGGAATTATTAATGGTGGTCAGGCCTCCCTATTTTCCCCTCCTCCGGAGTTTATGCCCGCAGAGTTGTACAGGGCCCAAGGGGTGGGTGTAGCCCTGATGGACAAAGGGCACATGGGCCACTGTAACCCAGACCATAAACCAGCTCTACCTCCCCCAATGCTGACACACTCCCCTGGCCTGCAGGCCCCTCGCTCACCACACCCGCGCCCATGTGGGTGCCTCCAGTGGAGTGTGCTGGCCACTGTCACCATGAGATCCATGGAGCCTGAGGCGTCCTTTGGGGACTGCCAACAGTGAACCAAGGTGGGTGTTGGCCTGCTCTGTTCTTCCCTGTTTTGGATGGGCAGTTGCTTAAAGCCTGTTTTCAGGGAGGAGCTATGGCAAGACCATCACAAGTATAACCTGCTGCTGCTAACAGTGGTGACTTCAGATCACTGAAGGTTATGGAAGGCCAAGCAGCTCACGTGGGGCCAGGCAAGAGCTCAGGGCTGAGCTCCACTGGGCTCAGGGAGACAGAGTCAAGGATGAAGGTGACTTGGGTGGGGCAGTCAGGCAATCCCAATGTACAACCAAAACTGAAAATCCCGATTCTATTTTACTCTATTTTCACAATTTTGGTCAGACCTCTGGTTTAGCATACAGAATTTAGGTGGTATTGCTGCATTTTTTTCCACATTATTTCTTTATTCATTTATTTTTAAACCATTTTCTTAAGGTATGATTGATATACAAAGAGCTGTACATATTTAATGTATCCAACTTAATGATTTTTGAGATATACATCCATGAAGCTGTTATGACAGTCTATGCCATAAACATACCCATCACCTCTGAGAGTTTCCTCCCACCCCTTTACTTACTTTGTGTGTGTATGTGTGATAAGAACACTTAACCAGTTTTTAAGTACGTGATGCAGCATTGATGCTACAGTATTAACTATGGGCACTACTGGGCTGGATGGTGGATTTCTGGGGCTTCTCTGTCTTGCATAACCACAATGTTGTACCCATTGACTAATCCCTCCACGTTCTCTCATCCCCGCTAACCCATAACTTTTTTATAATACCTTATTTCCTTGGTAGCTGGTTCAGATCTCATGATCATCACATAGCTGGACTGTTGATCACACCTTGATTTTGAGGGCTATCAATCGAAGGCCATTGATTTGACCAAAATGGAAATGATTGATTTCAGTTGGTCAATCAGTTTTGTCTGTGTGCCCAGTCCTATGGCAGCTGCTGTGGGAATTCAAGAGGCCTGTGCCCAGGATCCATGTGCCTGCAGTGCACAGCCTGCTCACCGCCGTGGGGTTGCATTCCATCCTCACAGTCATCCTGTGAGGGCGGCATTATTGCTATCCCCATTTTAATTACAAGGAAACAGGGGTTCAGAGTGGTTAAATAACTTAAGATAATAGAGAGAGATTATTCTAAAAGCTACTAAAATGCACCATGGTTTCTCTGAGCTCCTTTCCAGAACTAGAGTCACAACATAGGGAATGCTGCTGCTAATTTTCAACAGTTCTGTAAGCCCCAGCTTTCCTGCCTGGAGGGCATTACATATGGCTAGTGGGAGCTTTTTTCATCTCTGAAAATTTAGCAGAGAGGGTCAGCGAAGCTTCAGCTCAGTGTGTGTGTGAGGGGGTTCTGGCCAGTGGTTTTTCGGGTACTATTTTCAAAGAAATATCTTTTATTTTTAGATTTAGAATGATTTCAAACACAAGAATTCAAGACAACAGTGAACACGTTTACCTCTGAATATGCAAATCCTGACCACACAGCAAGATGAGAGGCATCCCTGGCCAAGCCCACAGTTCTGGGGACATGTAAAGCCATGGGCAGACTGGAGATTTGATCCGCATGTGCCTAAGTGCGCCCAGCCAGATGTAGCCCAGATGCACTATGATGCGGGGGGGGGGGGGGGGGGGGGGGGGATGTGGGGGCAGTGTGCGTTGGGGCTCAGACTATCCGGCATAATAAGGATCGTTCTGACTTGAACTCAATTTGAATTTGGAATCCTTTCAACTTTTCTTTGATTGGGCCATGAAGAAATGGTCCACCAATCAAATGTTTAGAGTAAATAAACTCAGGCATATTGGCTCACGTAGTAAGCTAACAATCTACTTTCAAGAACTTTTAAGTACAGAAGTTGAAGGTAGTTGTGCTAATTAAACCTAAGTCTTAACCTGTTCATTAAAATATATATGTGACAGGATTCTATATTAGGAAATACCTCAACAATCAAATGTCTGGAAAAAATGGAGGGTTTTCTTCCCTTTGCCCGAGTAAGCTTTGCTATATGTCAAATGGCATGTGCGGTTAAAGTGTGAAGATGGCGTTATACTAGCAGGAAGAATAAAATGGTCATTAGAGGTAGAATAAAATTTTTAACTGATCTTTGTAAATTATAAAAGTGATCAAAAACAGAGATTGCTTGACAGTTGGTGATGCAGTGGATAGAGAATCAACCTGGAAGGCTGAGACCCCCAGTTTGAAACCCTGAAGTTGCCAGTTTGAGCACAGGATTATTGACATGGTCCCAAGGTTACTGGCTTGACCCCAAAGGTCTCTGGCTTGAAGCCCAAGGTCACTGGTTTGAGCAAGGAGTCACTAGCTTGGCTTGAGGCCCCCAGTCAAGGCATGTATGAGAAACAGTCAATGAACAACTAAAGTGAAGCAACTACAATTTGATGCTTCTCATCTCTCTTCTCCCTCTCTCTTTCTTCCTATCTCTCTCTCTAATCAATAAAAAAATTTTAATGTTGATAAGTCTTACATTATACCAAACACTATGCTAAGTACTATATGTGCCTTATCTCACTTGCTATTGTTATACTACTTTTATAGATAGTAAACTGAGACATGGGAAGTTAAGAAAGTTGCCCAAGATTATGCAACTGGTAAAAATAATATTTATTGCACACTTATTATGTGCTGGGCATAGTGCTAATACAACAGATAATATCTAATCTATTGTGAAATAGATATTATCCTCATTTTACACATGAGGAAACCCAGGCCTGGGAGGTCAACTAACACGTAGTTCACACAGCCAGTGAGTGAGAGAGCTGAGGTTCAAACCCAAGCAAGCTGGCTCCAAAAATGCGTGCTCTGTACTGCTGAGTGCTTGGCCTGGGGACAGGGGGAGGCAGGCCCTCACTTCAACCCCACAGCCCTGTCCTCGTTACCATCCCTATCAGTGCCTTCCTTTCTCAGTGCATTCTCCAGCTATGGAGAATTCTACTTGAGCAAGATTCCAGACGGGAAAAGACTGAGACCTCTGTTCACCTCAGCACTGGGACTGAGGACTGCTCCCCACACTGCCTAGTTTTCTCTAGGCATGAAAAGTTTGTTTTCTACGAAGCTATCTCGTTATTTGCAAGTCAGCTAGCATTTTTATTTTATTTAAGCTTTGTGTAGTTGAACGTCTCAAGGATTAAACACCAAAATGAAAACAGATGCTAATAAATTTAGGGTAATTTTAACTTTCCTGTTCATAAGTTTTCTTGTGTTTTTCCAACATGTGTACAAGAAATATATAAATTACATAGAAAAATTGATGTATTTTATAAAACACAAACTAGTTTCCAAAGAGTCGTGAGGATGAACTGTGCCGCCATGAAATGCTCAGACAGGAGGAGCTCAGATGGACCCTCGGGCACGTCTCAGTCCCTTCCCCATTTGGTGATCCCATCACCATCACTAGTTAGTGTCTTTCAAATGTTAGCCACAGACTCTTTCTTCAAAAAAAATGTAGAGAAGTGCAATGTATTCTGCAAATACTACAGATTCTTCCTTAAGGGTTAAACTGTGCTGATTGAAGTGGAGATGGGAAACCGGGACCCTTCCCCCACTAACTTACCATCCCATCTAGAGACAACTCCAGGTGCGTCTGGGACCCCTTCTGGCTTTGAGGAACACAGTTCTCCACTGAAACCATCACTCTAGCTCACGCTGGACATTTGAACACAGAGATAAGGAGCTCTATAAGTATACTCAATGTTATGTAAGATAGTGGTTTCCTCCATTTGCCCTAAAATATTCTTCTGGTCTCCTTTGTCACGTCCAAAACCAATACAATCGACTGGTCCATCTTATAACTGAGTGGTTGTATCTAGCCTTACTATCATAGAGTTGGCTTTTAGCTCAGAAGAAAAAGAGAAAGATTTGTTTATGCTTTTCTGAACTCCCTACTTTCTTCCCAAAGGTTAATAAATCTAGTTCCCTTTTTTCCATTCATCAAGCTGATGGATGGGATATTTAGTATTTGTGATTCATGGTCTGAAACTCTCTGCTCTCTTGACCTCTGTGATACCCTGTTCAACTGTTTTTCTTCCTCATATTATTTTTTTTTCTCTGCCTCACTGGCTAACAGTATTTTTGACACTTAGTGCTCTGTCTCTGGGCTACTGACTTCTTCTTGCATCACTCTTCAGATACCTAATCCATCTCCAGGGTCCAGTGATCACTGCATTGCAGATGGTGCTTGAGTCAGTGTGCTTCAGTCTCTTATACAGGTCCTGTGTTTTAGCTGCAATATGTAGTGGCTGTTTCTACCTTGAGCTCATATTAACCCTTTAAAGTCGGTGTGCCTAACTCCAGAATCATGTCGTCACCACTGTTTCTGCCCCAATATCTCTATTCTGCCAACAGCAACCCTGTTCTTCTAATCACCGAACTTGAAGCCTAGATTTTTGCATTCAAAATTCTCTTAGATGTCTCTGTGCTAATCACATTATGTCACAGAATTTCAGAACAAAAAGCCTTCTTACCGCACAGTTGTTAATCCATAAATATTCCTTAAATCTGGATCTAGTCTAACTCTGAAAGAAATTCTAAAATTTTGTTAACATTCTAAGAAATCTCTGCCTCCTATCTCTCATCTTGATGATCTATCTCATACCCTGTCAATTTAATAATGAAAACACCAATTGAAATCAGGATAGCAGTTGAGGAGAGGAGGGTAGTAACTGGAGGCTGCTGATGTGGGTTTCTGAAGTCCTGGTAATGTTTCCTTTCATGAGTGGGCTGGTGTTTCCAAGGGAGAATCCACTCTTTACCAAGTATGATTTGTGCCTGTTTCTCTATGAGTGTTATCTAAAAATGTTTTAAAGTAGCCTTTGGATTGACAAAGAAAAAGAAAGGTAGTAATGTTCATCAAATGATTTTTTTTAAAGCTATAGATCCTCTCTAAAATTTTTAGATGGGCAGAAAATTTCAATTCTGAAAGTATCAGTAGAGGATGTGAACAAATAGGGACACTGCTGGTAGGAGGGCCAGTCAGTACCTGTGGCAAAGTTGGAAATGTGTGCACCTTGCACCTGGACAGTTCTGCTGCCAGACACGTGTACAGAGGAGTTCTGCACGTGGGCACAGGTGCTGTGGGCACGTGTTCATTGCAGGATGGCTCATAATAGGACAAGCTAAAAGTAAAAGCAGAGCAACCTAAAAGCCCACCAACAGGATAAATGAAATGTGGTTTTTATATAGTGAAATATTAAGCGGTTAAATATATATACACTTTAATCACAGAGCTCTAAAAATATCATGGAGGAAAAACAAATGTAGAATATGTATTGTATGACACACATTTTTAAAGTATAATACAGTACTATATATTATTCCTTGACACAGATATGTGTGTGAGTGTGTGTGTCAGTGTATTTTTAAACAGCTGAAGGAAATGCTATACACCAAAATCTTGAAGGAATAGCCTCTGGGGAACTGGATGAAGAGACTGGGAATGAGGATGGGGACAAAGACTGTCGCTTCATCTTCATGGCCCTGTTTCTTTAATTAAAAAAAAAAACACAGCAAATATGGCAAAACGTTAACATCTGTTCATTCTGGGTGACAGCTCGCGGTTATATTATTTCTTCTGAAGATGAAAAATATAATTGAGATAACAGTATCTTTCATCACTTAGTCTTATTTATTGTTTGGGTATTATATGTTCCTGTCTGTTTTAAGGAAAAATGTATATAAGTATAGCTAAGATAGCTAAATTTCTTTTTCTTCATGTTCACAAAGCAGACTTGTTTTATTTAACATTCATACAGACTTGTGAAGAGTAAGTCCTGGGGCTCACAGTTCTACTAGTCTGTGTAGTAAGGGCGCACTTTCTGTAATAGACATCTTCAGGCACCCTCATCACTAGAAGCACATTTTTGTGTTTTTTTTTATTTGTTTTTCAATATTTTATTTATTAATTTTAGAAAGGGCAAGGGGGAGAGAGAGAGAAATATGTGGGGGGCAGGAGTGGGAAGCATCAACTCATAGTAGTTGCTTCCTGTATGTACCTTGACCCAGCAAGCCCAGGATTTCAAACCCACAACCTCAGTGTTACAGGTCAACATTCTATCCACTACACCACCACAGGTTAAGCTAGAAGCACCCTTTTGTATTGGAGCCAAAATAGCCACAAGAAAACAGAGAGATAAGAAGTCAACAAGCTTTCCTCTTTGGTGCGAGTGCCTTGTTGGTGGTGATTGTTAAGACCCACTGTCTGAAACCACCAGTGTTATTGGTTCAGTCTCCATTATGTCGTCAGGGCCATTTCCAGAAGACTGACAAAGAATGGGGCTTTCCCACACTGACAGTGCTTCCTGAATTTAACCCTGATTAGCACAGAAGTCTTCCTGCTCTGGCAAGGAGGAGGGTGCTCTCCTCAAGTCCTACATAACAGGATGGTGGATGGAGGACCGACCAGCATGGTGACATGTGCACTTTTGCAGACACATCCCAAACTGTGGCTATTATTGGGTGGGTAGTCTGTGCCTTTCAAAGTGCACCCAAGGTGATTGCTGTGACCATGTTTGAAAAGTTAACAGATAAATTTGAATTTAAAGCAAACTAAATATTATACAGTTGTGCCCTAAGTTGAGGCTTTTAAACATAGATGGGTAGATGTGAACTGGGGGACCTCCCCCCATACCTTGCCCTCCAGGGTCTTTAGTTCAACCACAGTAGAACTAAAGTCACTCTGGACCTTACTCCTCCTCCCAAAAAACAGGCGAAGGAGGGAGTTACCCAAAAGAAGGAACTAAGCTTAAGCTTGCTTAGGTCAGACCCTTTTGTCTGTCGAATTGTGGGGCAGCGGGTGTCCAGAATATGTGGCATCCCTGTGGCTGCTGGGAGCTGTGTGTCTAAGGGAGCCTGCTGGGTGTCCAGAATATGTGGCATCCCTGTGGCTGCTGGGAGCTGTGTGTCTAAGGGAGCCTGCTGGGTGTCCAGAATATGCGGCATCCGTGTGGCTGCTAGGAGCTGTGTGTCTAAGGGAGCCTGCTGGGTGTCCAGAATATGTGGCATCCCTGTGGCTGCTGGGAGCTGTGTGTCTAAGGGAGCCTGCTGGGTGCCCAGAATATGTGGCATCCCTGTGGCTGCTGGGAGCTGTGTGTCTAAGGGAGCCTGCTGGGTGTCCAGCAAAGCTAATGGGGGGGGGGGGGTCTTGCTAAGTCAAGGGTCAGTTATTAGCAAGGCCTGTGTGTCACAGATCTGAAACTATGTTTTCTCCAATCATGTTTATCAGTAACAAAAGCAATATTTAGCTTCATCTGCCTGGCCTCTACTTTTCAATTTGCTGCAAACTCAAAAGGGGAAGAGGCAGTTGGTATTAATTGCTCTCCTCAAAAACCCAATTGATCAACTAATAAGACCTCAAGGTGATAAATTAACATAACCCTTGATACCAGCCAATAATTTGTATACCAAATCTATCCCTACACCCATAATTATTCTGTCTGGATGGTTAACTGAGCACTACTCAATTAATTTAAATTCCATACCTGTGGTTTAAAATATATGTGTGTGTGTGTGTGTGCTATTATTGCAGCATGCTTAACCTATCATAGCTTGAGATAGACTTCATTAAAATGTACATTTTATAGTGTATTGTCCACATAGGTAAACTACACTCAGAAAGTGTGTTTATTTGGTTCAACTATGTAATACCAAAAGCAAAACACATAAAACAACTCCCCCATACTGTAACAGAACACTGTTCTGCATATGGCCAGCTGTGCGTTGGCAGAACATAGTGATTTTAAGGATGAATCAGTATTCTAATCTCTTTGGGATTTCCTTTACATTTTTGGTGGTCTGTGACTGATGTTCGGTGTAACTATGGCTCTGTTTATACTTAATAGAAGCTTCATTTCTATGGCAGGATACACATTTACACCCCAGAGTTGAATAAAAGCTACTGTTCTACAAGAAGGAAATAAAATGTTGATTCATAACAACACATTCCAATAGCAGTGATCTAATTCTCCCAAACTATTTCTCTACAGGTCCTGGGAATAGCACAGCTCCAGCAAAGGATGGCTCTTCTCTTCCAGAGTATTCCGCCTTCAACACATCTGTCCATGCTGCAATTAGACATAGAAACTGGAAACTCCTCACAGGCTACCCAGGTAGATGGCTCAACACTTCCCAGAATGTAATAACTGCCTTTTGCACAGCCTTACTCTGGGGCTGCTGAAGGAGACAGTTCCGTGAGAAGGGGCAATGAGTGGTGTGACCCCACCCCCGGAAACTTAAGAATTAACTGTAGGAAGAGTAGAAGGAAGAAATGTCACTCTAATGCTTCATGGAAAATAAGGATTTCAGATACGTGTGGCTCTCAAGCACAACAAAGAGAATCCCTGAAAGCTACCATCGCAACCAGTGGTGCAGGGGGAGAGGGCCGCTTCCCTTGGCACAGGCCCTGAAAGTGACATCTGTTAAAGACTTTTTTAATGTTGTGTGTGGCGTGATGGTTAAGGCTGTGACACAATTAAGCAGTGTTTAGAATGAGGACATTCTTGGCAGTTGGGGCAAGACAATCCTGCATTGTTTGGTACTGCGCCATGTGTTACATTTTAGCATCCATGGCCTGTGACCACCAAATGCCAGTAACACTCCACCCAAGTCATGTGACAAATAAAACTCCAGTGGGGCATGTCTCATTACAGCACCAGAAGTCAGAGTCTTAGACAGAACTAGACACAGCATCAAGGGCCCATCTTTTTCATGTGTCTATGCCTACAACCCCACTCAGTTTTGTCTCCTGGGCTACCTCCTTGAAATTAGAATTTGCCTACTTTGTCTCTCTCCAGCAAACTGTTGTATTTCTTTGCCAGGCTGTGGCCACTGGTTCCCTCCACCGTCTCAATACACTGTTTCTGAGATACCTTCATTGGACCCACCGACCAAGACCCTCTGGCTCTTTGATATTGAGCGGGACCCAGAAGAAAGACATGACCTGTCCAGAGAATACCCCCATGTCGTCAAGCAGCTCCTTGCCCGTCTGCAGTTCTACCACAAACACTCAGTACCTGTGCACTTCCCACCGCAGGACCCTCGCTGTGATCCCCAGGGCACTGGGGCTTGGGGCCCTTGGATGTAGGATTTGCAGCAGCCTTGGGGGCGGGGCTAGAAAACCTTTCTGTTGCAGGTTAGACTTCAGACCTTTACTCATGTGACTTTTGTCTCATTTGTTCTCCCAACCTGGGTTCCCCTGGCCCTTCTGTTGTTCCTAACCACATTGGCAGGTCTAATTTCTAGCACATTTGAGAAACGCTTTTGCTGTCGCCTGAGGCATGTGACTAGAGGAGAGGTGCCTGGGCTCGTTCCCTTTCTCTGGAGCTGGGACAGCTGGGAACTCAGTTTGATAGGCCCTTATTGACTCCTAGAGGCCAGAGCAGCTGGCTCCTTTTGCCTCACAAGTCAGGTGTGAGATTTCCCTTTGCCAATAGCCAGCTTTTATTGGAATGACTCACATTTCTTGTAACAAATGAAGGGAGCAGATAATTGTTAATGGTCCTGTTGGTCAAGGGGACTCCCTGTCTGCAAGAGACCATGTTCGGACATTCCATGTGAACAGCCCGCCTTGGTCACCCCTCACGCACCTCATCACTCATCCCGTCACAGAGCATAACGCTCATTTCACAGCGAAGGTCTGTATGGCAATAAATATGCTTGCTCCTGGATTCTGGTTTTTACAATAAAGAACTGTGTTTTTATCCCCAAGTTTTCCCCCAGCCATTGCTCATTTTGTCTAGACTTCCTGCTACCCCCAGCTCCCCTGTGGTTTTTCCCTCCCCCTTCCTTATAACTCTGGCATCCTGCGCCTGAGAAGGCCGCTTTGCTTCACCACGCTGAGCACTACTGGTTTGTGGGACATTGAGCCCTGCCTTCCAATGCCCCTGACACCCAAGCAGAGCCCTGCCGAGAGAACATGGCCGGCTGGCTCTGTGAGCATGCTCATGGGGACAGAGAGGTCCAGGCTGCTGAGGACTTTTCTAGTTACATGGAGTTTATTATCATAATTGTGGCCCTGTCTCGTAGCATAGTAAGAGTTGCACAGCTCTTTCCCAGCAATGAGGAAAAAACCAGGAAAGGATAACATGGTTCTGAGATGATGGAAGTGGACAGTTTGTAAAAGGAAATGGCCAGCATCTCAGATACTGGGCCTTGGTAAAGCCACATTTCTCTTATTCTCTCTGTTTTACTGCTTTTATTGATGTTCTAAGATGGGGGGAAGAGGGTGAACAGTATGACCTGCCAGCCCTTTCTCAGTCTCACTAGTGTCCTGCTAACATGAATTGGTCCAGATTAGTGCCAAAGATTATCAGACTCAGAAGTGTATGCAAAAACTATATTCTTTTTTGTATTTGCTCTACTGTTTTCATTCACTGCTTATCACCAATGCCTGGTTCAGTGCCTGGGACATAGGAGGCACTCTATACACTTTTTAAAAAATTAATGAATGGACAAATAAGCAAATGAGAAAGTATACCATAAAAGGTGGTAGTCCAGTGAACTGAATACAGGGATTATATAAATACCTTCCAGTGGTTGCTTTTCTGTTCCCAAGCTGGCCTCCTTGAGTAGGAGCACAGTCTGCATATCTGGGCAGTCATAGGACATGACAGTCAAGTTGTGCTGTCCTCTGGGCGGGCGGCTGGAATACACCTACCAAAGTCACTCTTCTTCTGGCAAAACCCTCCGTCTGTCTACTCTTCGTAGGACACTAGAAACGAAAACCACTTCTATGATGGAGGTCCTGATATAGCCATCCTTCAATTCAATAGCTGTACTTTCTGGTTGCTACTAATATGGTTTGTATTACAATATGATGATTGGAAGGAATGGGTGCTAGAACTAATGATACCTGTTACCAACCTACGCCCCACTCGTGGGTTGGCCACTGGCCAACCAAAATGCTATTACCTCTCATTCCCAAGCCTGTGACAGACTTATAAACTAACTGAACCCAGATGTTCCTTCTGGAACCTTCTACTCCCAGGGCTGTGGGTGGCCATTAATACTGTAAGATAGGAAGCCATTCCTCAGTGATGCTTCTTGGCTCTCCCTGCTGTGCTGTCAGCAGCTGTCCCCAATTCTAGTTCCTTGATCACTCTGTACAATGTGATGTTCCACACTTAGTGGACTTAAGAGGAATTTTAAAGGCTAATTTTCTGTACAACTTTATCTGATATTTTATCCATAATAGAATGCATCTCATTAGATTATCTTTTTTCTGTACCAGAATGTGAACAGATTTATATGTGGTTATTAGAAGTATTAATGTTATTTCTTTCTGAATTTGTTTGCCTTTAAAGAAGGTTTTTATTTTCTTTATTTTTGTTTGTTACTTCACAATCGTTCCACGTGTGGGGAACAAAAAAATTAAATGCATAGAATGTGTCAGCAGAGAGTACATATATTGATCGACTTACGACCTATGCAACTTACAACCATTCGACTTTACGACCACAATCACTAGCCACGACTGCTCCGCTTCTGGTAGCGCAAGCGTTGCCCAGCTGGGCGTACAACAGTGCGGACCAGCTTCCGGAAGTACTACCATCTCCACGTGCACCATTTCAACTGTTATCCCAGACTCGGTACAACAATTTGTGTTTTGTGTCTTGGATATTTTTCATCAAACCCCTTCCAAGATGTCTACCAAGAGGAAATTGTCTTTGCAAATATTAAACCAGTTGTACTGGTAAGGCAGTGTTTTACTTAAGCCTGACAAATGTAAAAATAAGAAAATGGTATAGAGATGATACAAATGGCACAAAATGAACAAAGAAAATTATGATATATAACAATGAAAGAAAATTATGATAAAATATGACTTAAAGATTTTTATAACATCATTTCACAGTACTGTACTTATAGCCTACTCAACTTACGACCAAATCGTGTTACCACCAGGACCAGTCTGTCAGAACCAATCGTGGTCGTAAGTCGAGCACTAGCTATACAGGGTTTCCATTTGGACAAGGAGAAATTTATGGAAGTAGAGGTGATGGTTGCACAACATCATGAATGTACTTAATGCTTCTGAATTGCACACTTTAAACTGATTAAAATGATCAATTTTCCTGACTAGGTGGTGGCACAGTGGGTAGAGCGTCAGACTGGGATGCGGAGGACCCAGGTTTGAGACCCCGAGGTCGCCAACTTGAGCGCGGGCTCATCTGGTTTGAGCAAAAAGCTCACCAGCTTGGACCCAAGGTGACTGGCTCAAGCAAGGGGTTACTCAGTCTGCTGAAGGCTCGCAGTCAAGGCACATATGAGAAAGCAATCAATGAACAACTAAGGTGTCGCAACAAAAAACTGATGATTGATGCTTCTCATCTCTCTCCGTTCCTGTCTTTGTGTCCCTATCTATCCCTCTGAAAAAAATAAAATAAAATAAAATGATCAATTTTAAGTTATGTAGTTTTTATCGCAATTTTTAAAATGTGTTGGCTCATTTTTATTATCTTCCCAAATTACCTCTTAAACCTTAAAATATATTTTTTGGCTGAATAGCCATCATTTGTGTAGACTGGTTTGTTTTCAGGCTATTGAAAGACTAGCCTACTCACCTGTTTTCCTAGTGACCACCTTACCACTCACTGAGAGCACGTATGTTAAGTGGTGTTGGGGCACCTGCCACCTGTCTCCCACCTTTGTTCCATTGCCGTAGGAGCCACCCGCCTGATGGCACAGAGCAGAGGTGAGTGGTGATGTGGGCTGTCCTGGGCCTGCTTCAGAGCTTTGTGACTGTCAGGAGAGGCCATTTCATTCTCAAACTAATTCACCCAGGTAATTAATCATTGCACTTAAGGTAGTTTAATAACCTTTGTTATTCTTTTAACAATAGAGATATTATTGTATTTTAACAATAGAGATTTAACAATAGATATTTATGTAGCATTTTTTTTTTTGTATTTTTCTGAAGCTGGAAATGGGGAGAGACAGTCAGACAGACTCCCGCATGCGCCTGACTGGGATCCACCCAGCATGCCCACCAGGGGGCGACGCTCTGCCCACCAGGGGGCGATGCTCTGCCCCTTCGGGGCATCGCTCTGATGCGACCAGAGCCACTCTAGCGCCTGGGGCAGAAGCCAAGGAGCCAAGCCCAGCACCCGGGCCATCTTTGCTCCAATGGAGCCTCGGCTGTGGGAGGGAAAGAGACAGAGAGGAAGGTATGTAGCAATTTTTTAAAAACAGAAAACGGGCCTGACCTGTGGTGGCACAGTGGATAAAGCGTCGACCTGGAACGCTGAGGTCACCGGTTCGAAACCCTGGGCTTGCCCAGTCAAGGCACATATGGGAGTTGATGCTTTCTGCTCCTCTCCATTCTCTCTCTTTCCCCTTTTTCTAAAATGAATAAATAATAATAATAATAATAATAATAAAAATAAAAACCCACAGAAAACTACAAAAGGAAATGAAACAATTCATAAGCCACCCACTCAGAGACAGCTGCCATAAGCTTCTTTTATACCCTGTTAAGAGAATAATGAAGTGCCCATTCCCAGACTGGTTTTCAAATCCCACTATGCCCAGCTGAGTCCTCTTTAGAGAATTAGATGGTAGATAAAAATAAAATTTCACTTCTTCTGGGAATCTTCACTTTAATCCCATTAATGAGGTATAGATATTCTCAGGAGTTTTACTCCAAAGGGTTGTGATTTTACATACACTCTCACACACACCTCTCTCATTCTCTCCCTATCCCCCTCCCTTGTCCCAATCACCCTTTCCCCAGTTTTTCCCTCTCCCCTCTCTGTTCCTGTCCCCCATCTCTCCCCTCTTCCTTTCCCCATCTCTCCCTCTCCCCTATGGGTCTCAAGAGGAGGCCCAGGCACTGAGGAGCCAGCTTGCAAGCAATCAAGCCAATAAGTAGGCACCTGCCTCTTGTTCACACCCTAGTCTTGCAGAGCAGGGTAGAGTAGATATGCACACTCTTCCTCTCCTCAGGTAAACAGGACTTACTGTGCTTATATTAAGTCAAAGCTTGGATTTGCCCTCTCTGCCATTTTTTTTAGCCAGGGTCATTCAAGTTCACTGTGCGTTGGAGGCAAGGACAGACAGGGCAGTTATGGCAGCAAGGGAAGGAGGGTGCATGGGACCAGACCCTGCTTCTCTGAGGCTCTCCTACCAGGGAGTCCAGCAGACAGGAAATCCTAGGACAAGGCAGGGGTTAGAAGGGACTTAGGAGTCAAAGGAAATCCAGCCTAAAAATCCACAAAGTATTCTCATGCCTAAGTGGTGGTGGCACAGTGGATAGAGCATCGACCTGGGACACTGAGGTCCCAGGTTCAAAACCCCAAGGTTGCCAGCTTGAGCACAGGCTCACCAGCTTGAGCGTGGGGTCACTGGCTTGAGTGTGGGATCATAGACATGACCCCATGGTCACTGGCTTGAGCCCAAAGGTCACTGGCTTGAAGCCCAGAGTTTCTGGCTTGAGCCTAAGACTTGAGCAAGGGGTCACTGGCTTGGCTGGAGCCACCCCCCCCCCCCACCCCAAGTCAATGCACCTATTAGAAGCAATCAGTCAATGAACAACTAAGGTGCTGCAATGAAGAATTGATACTTGTAATCTCTCTCACAAAGAAAAGATCCACAAAGGAACTCATTTACCTTAATTGTTCCTTTTTATTTTTACACCCATGTGACTAGTGAGTTCTTTTATTATAAACTGTTTTTAAAGTTAAAACCTTCTTGTAATGCTGGTGGCTGCCGTCATGGCCAGGCAGGTTCACACTGGATTCAGGCAGATGGCAGAAAAACTACAGAGCCAGAAAGTGCTGGGCCACTCCATTTAATAAAGTCTCACAACAGCGGACAAGCACACAGGCAGGGGAAACGCCTCTCAGGTACACAGCAAAAATGGCCCCTCACAGTGGAGGGCAGGCAATCTGAGCATCAGCAATCCCCCTGAGCACAAGCACCTGTAGCCCTCTATAGGCCATGCACACATGCAGCTACCAGGTGGTTATGCACTAACCAAGCAAAGTGCTTGCAGCTGGTAACCCTGTGAGCACAGCTGCCCCACATTCCACCTCTTTAGGGTCATTTGCCTCACACTAGATACATTACATACATTCCAAAACTGACAATTACAAAGATGTCCTTCACAATGTCTCCCTGAGCACTCTGCCCAGGGAGTTAACTGGAGGCCCACCTTCAACTCCCCACCCCATCATGCCAACAAGGCCACCCATGGAGGGGGGGGGGGCTGTACAGTCCAGGGCCATGTCCATTGAAACCAAAAATGTCCTTGGTGCATCTCTGCAACTGGGTGAGAAGCAGCTTCCTGGTGCAAGGAGGGCGTTCACCAGAGCTGCCCTCCCCACTGCCCATCAGGGTCTCTCATAGTCTCAGTCCAAGATCAGCCCATGATCGACAGCCCAGCTGTCTGTGCAAATCACCAAGACAAAGGTCCATTACAGGCCACTAGGTTCACATGGGGCCTCAGGCCTCCCCCCCCCCCCATCCCTGCTGTCATGGCAGTTCTGAAGACGCTGCCCCAAGGAAGGGCGTGTGGCAACAGTGGCCAACCTCTCCTTCTCTGCTCCAGAGATCATGATACCATCCACCCCTATTCCCCACTGTTGTGGACCCTAAATGGCAAAAAGCCTTTGTAGATTGGAGGCTTAGCAAAAGGCTAAGTTCTCCTCCCTTCACCTCCATATTGACTCAGGTATTTGCACCCACTTCACTTGCTTGCTTAAGTTGCTGGAAGCAATTTACATTCCCTTCTTCTTACTCTTTGTTCAGATGTTGGTTGATTTTGCTTATGCATGGTGGGGGGATTCCTGTTTATGCCTTGGGAGAGTTCCTGTTTTAGCCTCGGATGTGTAACTTTGTATCAAGGACTTCCTTGATTTGCATGTGACTATATAATAAAGCAAACTGGGGCTGTGGGGCCGCTCGGATATTGCCATCAGCATTGCCTCCCGATCACATCCTTTTTTCTTAATGAGTCTGTTTTCTTAATTCCACACCGTTCTCACTCAAAACCCAGAATTAGGAGCCATGCTGGTCCTTGGCACCCCACAATCACAGCAAGCCTACCAGGGGCTCAGTAGGTACTCTTTGCTGCTGGGTTTTACCTTCTGGACAACCTCTGGCCAAGCTCTGAGTGTGCAGATGGCAGCTTCAGCCTGACCTCCTCATCCTCAGCAAAGGAGCTGGAAACATCTGCTCCCGCTGACTCAGAGCCACTCTGCTGGCATAGCTCCATCTTCAGCTCCTGCGGCTGCCGGCTCTTGGACTAAAGCTGAACCTGCAGTTGTTCCTGCAACAACAGCCACTGCCAACGTTCAACCTCCAGGGCAAACTGCTACTCACGGACCTGTTCAGCCTCCTCCAGCACTTGCTCCAGTTCAAGCCATTGCTGCCACTGGGTTTGCAGCTCATTTTGGAGCTCTTGACCTTGGGAGGCCTCTCACAGGGCTGTGAAAAACAGCCAGCCTATGGTCCCTAAAAGGACAGTCATGGGGAACCATAGCAATGACCAGTCCTCTACCCCACCCTCAAGGGTGTCTGCGGCACCATACCCATCTGCTCGGAATCCTGACCGAGGCCAGGCAGATTCACACTGGATTTGAGCAGACTGTAGAGAAACTGAGGACCAGAATGGGTTGGGCTATTCCGTTAAATAAAGTCTCACAATGGCGGATGAGCACACAAGCAGAGGAAATTGCCTCTCAGGCACACAAACAGCAAAATGGCCCCCTCACAGTGGCGGGCAGGCAATCCACCATCTGCAATTCCTCATCTCTCTCCAGCACAACCACCCATATAGCCTTATATAGGCCATGCACACGAGCTGCTGCTAGGTGGTTACGCTTTAATCAAGCAAAGTGCTTGCAGCTGGTAACCCCGTGGGCAAGCCTAACACAGCTGCCCCACACTTCTATTAGAGGACGCTCTCATTCGGTTAGGGCTTCAGTCAGGCAGCTGGGTGTTCTTGGTTCTCAAGCCAGTGCTTGGATGCAAGTGTTTGGGTTTAATGCACACAAGTGATGGAAATATGCAGGCCCCATGTCCAGGATTCCAGGCAAAGGAGAAGGGCCCCTCAGTGGAGCCTGCATGTCTTCTGTCACTGAGGTCCACAGGTCCTTCTCTCCCCAAAAAGCCCCTTTGGCAGCCAGGGCTAGGAAGAAGCCCCAGCCATCTCAGCTTCTTGGGGCTCCTGTTGGATCTATGTGACTCACATAGGCCCTTTCACTGCCAGAGTCTTAACATGGTGCTTTCCCTTAAATTTACATTCTTTACTAGAATAAGTAATTTTAAGGAATGCTGTTTTATCACCATGGTGAAGGGAAAACTAGTGTCATTGGTAATAGTAAAAATATACACAATGAATCCAAATTGCTCTTAAATTTGAGCTAAGAACTATTCCTGACCTGGAAGGAAAGGAAAGAATTGAAGAATAAATAATGTTTTCACTAAGCAATTTATAATCAGCAGCACAGGGCTGTGTCTCGGCGATACTAGTGTGGAAATAAGGAAACTTCCTCAGAGCAAGCACACAAGAGTTCAGTATGTACTGGGTGGCACCCCATGGAGACTGGTAACTTTACGTGGTGATGAGCTCCTGTCCCTCCGTGGACTGTCTCCTCCAAGAAAAACCATAGCAGCTTTACTTTTCCTCAAACACTTTGTTTAGCTCATGTGCCTGTAGACCAAGAAGCTAGGGACACATGCAAAATGCGTTAAATGTATAAATACAAGAGGAAACCAACATACACATCCTCTGCAATACAGAGGAAGATCACAGAGGATACGGCCAAAGGAAAAAAACAAGAAAGTCAATAAACAAGTTGGGTGCCTAAACAGGTAGTGGCACAGTGGATAGGGCATCGGACTGGAATGCCGAGGACCCAGGTTCGAGACCTCAAGGTCGCCAGCTTGAGCGCAGGCTCATCCGGTTTGAGCAAAGCTCACCAGCTTGGACCCAAGGTTGCTGGCTCGAGCAAGGGGTTACTCGGTCTGCTGAAGGCCCACGGTCAAGGCACATATGAGAAAGCAATCAATGAACAACTAAGGTGTCGCAACAAAAAACTGATGATTGATGCTTCTCATCTCTCTCCGTTCCTGTCTGTGTGTCCCTATCTATCCCTTTCTCTGACTATCGCTCTGTCTCTGTAAAAAATAAATAAAATAAAATAAAAATAAACAAACAAACAAGTTGGCGGAGATGCAACATCCAGAGAAGAAATGTTTTGAAGAAGTAAACACCAAGAGAAGAGAAAGAGAGAACATGGAGGTCTCTGGGGTTAAGAAGTTCCCTGAGCCTTAACTTCCAGGATTGTAAAGTGTGGTCCCCTAAGCTGCCTTCCCAAGAGACTCAGTGTCACCGATGCATAGAAATTGCTCCTCCTCCTTTGCTTCACCAGCCAGCTCACCCTCCCTAGGTGCCCACGTGGGCCTCATCTGGCCCAAATGCACCACAGCCCCATGGATACTATAGATAAGCCCATCAGATGTGCCCTATCTTGCTAATTATAGGGTCAAGGCAAGGAAATTTTGGTGAGGACATTCTGTACACCAAACATCATTTGACTTTTATAATGGCTATTAAACTCTTCACAATCATATTTAATAATTAGGTAAATAATTTTTGCATTTCAGAAATTATGTTGTATGAAGTCACACGGCCAGGAGAGCAAGGAGTGGCGCTCAGATTGCTCTTAAAAAGACCCACTCTTTACTATGCTCTCCTGCAAACTCCAGTGCTGGGCTTTCTTCCCTTCCCTTTGTCCTGCACCTTTAAGGAAAGAGGATAATTTGTAGGAAATCCTATTCTTACAACTTAGACCTCGGGAGCTTCTGGTGAGTGAACATCAATCTTGCAGAGGGCGTGGGATCAGTGTATGGGGGAGGAGCAGGGAAGCCAGTGAGGAGGCAAGTGCAACAGTTTAAGCAAGAAGTAATGCCAACTGGAAAGGTATGAAGATAGGATAAAAAAACTGACTGGAGGCTTAGAAATTTCTTTTTTTAAATTGGGGCTTTGTTATTGTTTTTTAGGTATTTCATAGGAAATGGCCTTCCCAGATTGTGGGGCAGCTGTGTTAGGCTTGCTCATGGCGTTACCAGCTGCAAACACTTTACCTGATTGTTGCGTGAGTACGTGGCAGAGGCATGTGTGCATAGTGTATATAAGGCTATGGGTGCTTGCGCTCAAGAAAGATGAGAGATGGGGGATTGCAGATGCATGGATTGCCTGCCCACCACTGTGAGGGGCCATTTTGCTGTTTGTTTCCCTGAGAGGTGGTTTCCCCTGCCTGAGTGCTTGTCCGTCATTGTGAGACTTTATTAAATAAAATGGCCCAACCCTTTCCAGCTCTGCAGTTTTTCTACTGTCTGCATGAACCCAGTATGAACCAGCCTGGCCATGCCGGCAGCCACCAGCACTACATAGACACAGGTCACAGAGGCTGGGGCCACCTATCTATGCCCTGCCCCAGGGAACACACAGGCAAATCCGACAGCACAGTGCAGATCTGAAGGTGGAGGGGCCAGATTTATAGATGGGTTCATACAGCTCACAGCAGCTCCTAATGATAGTGCTGGCTTCAAAATTTAATGTCACGTTGTGGTTTATAACAAATTGGCACCAACCAGTCTTTAATCTTTGGTTACAATCAGTTACCATCTTGATAAATTCTGGAGGAGGTGGTGGTTCCTACTGGCCAACCTGACTGCTCTCATTTACACAAAGTCAGCATAACCTGATTCAGCCGCTGGGGTTAAGGCTCCGAACTGAAGAATAAGGAACACTTCCGAGACCTGGGATATTTCTTCACGTTCTGTTTGTAAATGCTTTCTCTCTGGTGATTGGGATGAAAAAAGACAATGCAGAGATTAGCCTGTATATGGGTACTTTTTTATAAGGAATTTTTCTTTGTGAGGGTCTCTCCTTAAAAAGAGGAACAAATGATGACTATGTTTCAGTTCAGGTAGTATACTTTGGTTTAAAATATTTCAGAGTTAGAGAGCTCTGTATTGGTCAATAGGAGCTGGTTAGAGAGATGCTTTGATTTCTATAGTTAAACATTGTTGCCTGAAGTAAAAATGTTAAGTGGCTGAGCCATAGGAATTATGCTCACAACTCCTCTTACTGATTAGGATGAAAAAATGTGAGCAAGAGAGAATTGTCTGCTTCTTACACAACAATCAGGCGGGGGTCGGCTCCTGAAGGCAGAAAGACAGAATCCCGGCCGGCCGGTGCTGCAGGGGGCTGAGCTGCTGTGGGGCTTCTGCTGGCTTTTAGACTCGGTCATCCCAGTGATTACCCCTGTGCAGACCCACCTGGTCACCAAGCCAAGCTAACCCAGCCCCAGAGAGCAGAGATATCCTGTCTTGGGTCAGAAATAGCAGAATGGAGACGTGAGCATTTGAAGTCTTCAGCCTCTCTTTTGTCACTAAAGTTTTACTCTTAACATCATCAGAGAATAGAACTTGACCTTACTTTTATCAGTAATTATTGTTATACAATTTTGCTGGTTGACAGGCTTTAAAATGTTACATTATTTTGTATTTCTTTGGGTACCACTAGATTGGACTTTCATATATATGTATGTATGTATATGTGTATATATATGTATATGTGTATATATATGTGTGTATGTACGTACACTGCTCACAAAAATTAAAGGATCAGGGAATGTGCAGATACTCCAGGACTTTCAGCCTTTTGTATAGTGCATTTTCACCAATGAAATAAAAGTTGGTTTTGCATCACATTTGCATAATCAATCAAACAACTTTCACTTGTCATTTGCTTTTCTGATGTTCTTATTTAATAAAAATAAAATCAAATG
Source organism: Saccopteryx leptura (assembly GCF_036850995.1). Classification (NCBI taxonomy): domain Eukaryota; kingdom Metazoa; phylum Chordata; class Mammalia; order Chiroptera; family Emballonuridae; genus Saccopteryx; species Saccopteryx leptura. The sequence goes on from NC_089506.1 coordinate 129,954,909, forward strand.
CTTTTTTTAATTGCTTCATATTCATTTTGAAATATCCCCTAATTTTTGTGAGCAGTGTATATGTGTTGGCCCCTATGGCTCTTCTTTGAGTGGCCTGGTCAGCCACATCCTCTCAGCAATCTCACAGGCTGTATCTAGGAGGAGTGGGACAGGAGCCCCAGCTGCTGCGGGTAGTGCAGGGAAAAGTCCAGCTTCTATTTAGGACCTGAACCATTATCTCCACTGGGAGTCTTTTCTTCCAGGTGGTGCTTTTTGAGTGGTTAATTGCCTCTGTTTTCATTCAGGTTTTGGAACAGAGTCCAAAGGCAGGGAAAAGTTAAGAGACAGAGAAGGAATGGTCAAGGTCCTTTTCCTTTCTTAAGGACAGAGCCAAACTGAGACTTGCAAGCTCTAAGGGAAGGCTGATAGATTAGCGCTCCTTCTAATATTGGGCTAGGAGCACTGGGGGAGGGGCGAAGGAGACTGGAGAGAGAAAGCAGCTACCCAGTCACTCCTCTATGATCCCCTGTGATCAACAAGTGTGGTCCCAACTGGCACTGAGGCACACCCTAGCAGGTAAGTGACTCACCCTTCTTGGAGGCTGTGGGGCAGCTGTGTTAGGCTTGCTCGCTGCTTTACTGGTGCGTGAGCATGTGGCTGCACCATGTGTGTGTGGCCTATATAAGGCTACGGTTGCCTGAGCTCAGGGGGGTTGTGAATGGTAGGTTGCCTGCCTGCCACAGTGAGGGGCCATTCTTGCTGTTTGTGTACCGGAGAAGAGGTTTTCCCCTGCCTGTGTGCTCATCCGCCGTTGTGAGATTTTATTAAATGGTTGTGAGACTTTATTGAACACTTTCTGGCTCCACAGTTTCTCTACCATCTGTCCGAATCCATTGTGGACCTGCCTGGCCTCAGCCACCAGCATTACACCTGGTGTAGTGGGCAGAGTTCAGAGCAGAGATGCTGACACCCTTAAAGGGTGGGGTAGGGGAGTGGTCACTGTTCTCCAGCATATGGTTCCCCATAGCTGTCCACAGGCTGGGTGTTTTTTACAGCCCTGTAAGAGGAAACTGAGAGCTCTGTGCAAGAGGGGGCCTGAGGTCAAGAGCTCCAGGGTGAGCTGCAGACTGAGCAGCAACAACGGCATGAGCTGCAATGGTCAGCAACAACGGCATGAGCTGCAATGGTCACTGGAGAAAGAGCTGCAGATCCGAGAATGGCAAGTCAGACTGCAGGCTGAGAACCAGCAATGGTGTGAACTGGAGCCAGCACTGGAGAGGGAGGCCGACCGGGTTCGAGAGCTGCTGTGTGAGGTTCAGGCTGAACACCAATGGTGCCTGGAACTGGAGTGATCTCTGGAGAAGGAGTTGCAGGTTTATGAACTCCAGTTTGCCTTGAAAGCTGAACATTGGCAGTGACAGCTGTTGGAGAAATAATTGCAGGTTTAGGAGCTCAAGTCTCAGCTTCAGGCCAAGAGCCGGCAGCCACAGAAGCCAAAGCGGGTGTGAAAGACGGAGCTGCAGTCCTGCCAGTGGAGTGGCTCTGAGTCTACGGGAGCAGGCGTTTCCGAGCAGGAGGGGCACTTGTGGGCGCCCTTTTCTGAGAAGGTAAAACCCAGCAGCCGAGAGTCCCTCAGGGGCAGCCACAGCCTCCTCCCCAGGTAGTGGAGCGCTCTGTGGTCCAGCCCTACACCCGGCAGAGCTGATGGAGTTGGGGGTGCAATTTAGGCCCCTGGCAGCCTGCTCGCTGCAGTTATGGGACATAGCGGTGGATGGCATCATGTTCTCTGAAACCGAGATGGACCCTAAGGCTGTGAGGGTTGCTACCCATGATGCCCCCCTGACTAACAAGAGAAAAGGGCCAGTGAAAGTTACATGAACACAGATGTAGGTAGACTTGATTGTGGCCAGGGAAGATGGAGAGAAATTAGCTGGCAGTCCTAATAGAGTCTTGTTGGAGCTTTGGCAGCAGCTTGAGTCAGAACAGAGGTTCCAGCTGTCGAAAAAGCGGGGGAAGTGGGTGGCCCGGCATCTGCCAGGAAAATGGCTGGCATAAGAGAACTGTCAAGGCAGCACAGGTCTCAAATGTGTGTGACCCCTCCAAGCCCTGTGAGCTTGCTGAGGGGTTTAGATGGGGCTTGTGGCAATGGACAGATGGTTATGGAAAGTGCTGAGGTCTGTAAATAAAGAGCTGTATGGCTAGTTGCCTGCAATGGACTTTTACCTTGGTGATTTGCACAGACAGCTGGGCTGTCTATTGTGGACTGACCTTGCACTGTGACTAGGAGAAACCCAGATTGGGGGGGAGGGGGCACTTGTGGGTGCCCTCCTATATCAGGAAGCTGCTCTTGTTATAAAGTACTGTACCTCATTTCTGCAGGTTCATGTAGAGACACCAAGTCCAAAATGAATTTTGAGGAGTTTTATTATGAAAAGCCAGCGGCATACACAGGGCAATCCTCCTACCCAAATCCTGCAGCCTGATTACCTCTCAGAGGCTGCTTATTATATAGTGTGTCCATAAAGTCATGGTGTACTTTTTTTTAAAATTAATTTTATGGGGTGACATTGATAAATCAGGGTACATATGTTCAGAGAAAACATCTCTAGGTTATTTTGACATTTGATTATGCTGCATTCCCATCACCCAAAGTCCAATTGTCTTCCGTCACCTTCTAATTAGTTTTCTTTGTGCCCCTCCCCTCCCCCCCACCCCCTCCCTCTCTTCCCCCCCCCCACCCTGTAACCCCCACACTCTTGTCCATGTCTCTGAGTCTCATTTTTATGTCCCACCTATGTATGGAATCATATAGTTCTTAGTTTTTCTGATTTACTTATTTCACTCAGTATAATGTTATCAAGGTCCATCCATGTTGTTGTAAATGATCCGATGTCATCATTTCTTATGGCTGAGTAGTATTCCATAGTATGTATGTACCAAAGCTTTTTAATCCACTCGTCCTCTGACGGACACTTGGGCTGTTTCCAGATCTTTGCTATTGTGAACAATGCTGCCATAAACATGAGGGTGCATTTCTCCTTTTGAAACAGTGCTATGGTGTTCTTGGGGTATATTCCTAAAAGTGGTATAGCTGGGTCAAAAGGCAGTTCAATTTTTAATTTCTTGAGGAATCTTCATACTGTTTTCCACAGTGGCTGCACCAGTCTGCATTCCCACCAGCAGTGCAGGAGGGTTCCCTTTTCTCCACATCCTCGCCAGCACTTATTCTGTGTTGTTTGTTGATGAGCGCCTTTCTGACCGGTGTGAGGTGATATCTCTTTGTGGTTTTAATTTGCATTTCTCTAATGATTAGTGATGTTAAGCATTTTTTCATATGCCTATTGACCATCTGTATGTCCTCTTTGGAGAAGTGTCTATTCATTTCTTTTGCCCATTTTTGGATTGGATTGTTTGTCTTTCTGGTATTGAGTTTTACAAGTTCTTTATAAATTTTGGTTATTAACCCCTTATCAGATGCATTGTCAAATATATTCTCCCATTGTGTAGTTTGTCTTTTTATTCTATTCTTATTGTCTTTAGCTGTGCAGAAGCTTTTAAGTTTGATAAAGTCCCATTTGTTTATCCTGTCTTTTATTTCACTTGCCTGTGGGGAATAAATCGGCAAATATATTGCTGCAAGAGATGTCAGAGAGCTTACTGCCTATGTTTTCTTCTAAGATGCTTATGGTTTATCCATTTTGAGTTTATTTTTGTGAATGGTGTAAGTTGGTGGTCTAGTTTCATTTTTTTGCAGGTAGCTTTCCAATTTTCCCAACACCATTTGTTGAAGAGGCTCTCTTTACTCCAATGTATGCTCTTACCTCCTTTGTCAAATATCAGTTGTCCATAAAAGCGTGGGTTTATTTCTGGGTTCTCAGTTCTGTTCCATTGATCTATATGCCTGTTCTCATGCCAGTACCAGGCTGTTTTGAGTACAGTGGCCTTGTAGTATAACTTGATATCAGGAAGTGCGATACCTCCCACTCTACTCTTCCTTTTCAAGATTGCTTAGGCTATTTGTGTTCTCTTTTGGTTCCGTATAAATTTTTGGAATATGTGTTCTATATCTTTGAAGTAAGCCATTGATATTTTAATCGGTATTGCATTGAATTTATAGATTGCTTTGGATAATATAGACATTTTAATGATGTTTATTCTTCCTAACCATGAACACGGTATATGCCTCCACTTGTTTGTATCTTCCCTGATTTCTTTTATCAATGTTTTATAATTTTCCGAGTACAAGTCTTTAGTCTCTCTGGTTAAATTTATTTCTAGGTACTTTATTTTTTTGGTTGCAATGGTAAAGGGAATTGCTTCCTTAATTTCTCTTTCTGACAGTTCATTGTTAGTGTATAATAATGCCTCTGATTTCTGAGTATTAATTTTATATCCTGCCACCTTGCTGAATTCATTTATCAGGTCCAGTAGTTTTTTGACTGAGACTTTAGGGTTTTCTATATACAATATCATATCATCTGCAAATAATGATAGTTTTACTGATTCTTTTCCAATTTGGATGTCTTTTATTTCTTTTTCTGTCTGATTGCTGTGGCTAGGACTTCCAGAACTATGTTGAATAACATGGTGCACTTTTGACCGGTCACAGGAAAGCAACAAAAGATGATAGAAATGTGAAATCTGCACCAAATAAAAGGAAAACTCTCCCAGTTTCATACCTATTCAGTGCAGTTCAATGTGGGCTCATGCACAGATTTTTTAGGGCTCCTTAGGTAGCTATCCCATGTAGCCTCTACAGACTCGTCACTGACTGATGGCCTACCAGAACGGGGTTTCTCCACCAAACTGCCTGTTTCCTTCAACTGCTTATCCCACCAAGTAATGGTATTCCTATGTGGTGGCGCTTCATTATAAACGCACCAATATTCACGTTGCACTTTGGTCATGGATTCGAATTTAGCGAGCCAAAGAACACACTGAACTTTCCTCTGTACCATCCACATCTTGACTGGCATGGCCGTGGGCTGCTCCGCTGTATACATGGTGTTACATCATCATCTGTGCATGCGCACATGCTGCCACATCATCCTACAGAAACTGGGAGGGTTTTCCTTTTATTTGGTGCAGATTTCACATTTCTGTTGTCTTTTGTTGCTTTCCTGTGACCGGTCAAAAGTGCACCATGACTTTACGGACACACTGTATACTCTTTGACCACATACAGGTGGGGGGAGGCATAACATCATGACACAAGCTTACAACTAACTACAGACAGGTGGGGATTCACAAGACATACATTTCACAGATTCTTCCAATGTCTCTCCCCCTCCCTCCATTGCCTAGGAGCATGCTATTCCTAGGATTCAAAGAGGAGGAGAAAGAGAGCAATATACAAATCCTATCTCCTATTGAAAGAGCAAGAAAGTTCTTCAAATACCTTACTGCACTCTCACCCAGTTGCAGAGATGCATCAAGGACATTTTTGGTTTCAATGGACTTGGCCCTGGACTGTCCAGTCCCCCCATCCCACGGTGGGGTGGGGAGTTGAAGGTGGGCCTCCAGTTAACTCCCTGGGCAGAGTGCTCAGGGAGACATTGTGAAGGGTGCCTTTGTAACTGTCATTTTTTGGAATGTGCGCAATGTACCCATTGTGAAGCGAGCAATCTGGAAGGGGTGGAATGTGGGGCAGCTGTGTTAGGCTTGCTTGCTGCTTTACTGGCTGCAAGCCCTTTGCCTGATTGGTGCGTGAGCACGTGGCAGCACCATGTGTGTGTGTGGCCTATGCTGAGCTATGGGTGCTTGTGCTCAGGGGGATTGTGGACGGTAGATTGCCTGCCCTTCACTGTGAGGGGCCATTCTTGCCATTTGTTTGCTTGAGAGGCGTTTCCCCTGCCTGTGTGCTTGTCCCCTGTTGTGAGACTTTATTAAACAGAATGGCTCAACATTTTCCGGCTCCACAGTTTCTCTACTGTCTGCCCGAATCCAGTGTGAACCTGTCTGCTGGCATTACAGAGGCAGTTTAACAAGCACTTGTTTCTTGCCGAGAACAGCCCTTGGGGTGAGCTGACCCTAGGGGCCATGGCCCACCCATCCCCACACAGGAGAGGAGTGATGATGGACACAGCTGTCTCCTTCCTGGCAGTGCTTTTAAGCCCTCAGGCCCTTACACTGGCTGGCCTTTGACAGAACCTTGCAGCCTCTTTCCTCTGGAAGCTTCTCAGGAGTTCACTGCCCTCTGTATAAATAACCTACTATAACTGAAAACTTTCACTCAACCTTTAGTCTTTCCTTTCCCAGTATGAGTACTCCCAGTGCCTTCCGTCTGATTTCCGGCCTGCCTCCCCATGCCTTCCGTCTGGCTTCCGGCCTGCCTCCCCGTGCCTTCCGTCTGACTTCCGGCCTGCCTCCCGGTGCCTTCCGTCTGGCTTCCGGCCTGCCTCCCCGTGCCTTCCGTCTGACTTCCGGCCTGTCTCTCAGCCAACCTGCCAGCACCCTCATGCTTTCAGGCTTCCCCATAGGCCGTCCATTCCCCTCGTTCCTGCCTCTCTTCTTCTTTGCTTGACTAGCTCATCTTTCTTCAGGTCTGAACTGAAAGGTCAGGTTAGGTTTCCCTAAACTCTGAACTGGAAAGCCTTTCCTGACTTGCACATCTCTGGTGAGAGCGGACATCACACTGTATTGTTATTAATCTACAAATGTCTGTCTTCCCCACCAGGTGGAAGTCTCCTGTCTGGTTTGTTTAATGGACAGCTTTGTCTCATAGAACAAGGCTTGGCACTTAAACAATACTTGTTGGATGTCCTTTTTGTTGAATTCAGAAAACCTAACCACCTTCTGATTGCAAAATGACATTTAAGGACCTGATTTCAAAGTCTGGCCCTTGTCCCCAGCCCTTCCATCCTACCTGCAGACCCCCGCTGATGCTGATGCAGCCTAGGTGGCAGCCCCACCCTGCTTCCTGCCCTGGGGAAGTGCAGGTCTCAGAGCATTGACGTCTTCAAAAGGTTTCATCTGTATCAGCTAGAAGGATTTCAGCACCTTTGTGAAGTCAGGGTGAACTTACACTCTCCAGACTCCTCAGGCAGGTTTTGTTTACCCTGGGATCTCCTCCAAAATATCAGCTGTTGGCTTCAAACACTTTGTTATGATCTCACATTTGCACAGACTCAGATTTTCCCCCCTTCACTTTCCAAGCCTTCCCTAAGACTTCCCCTCTTTGCTTATTTATTCGACCTCGTTGCAGATGCTTCTCCACATGCAACTTTTCCTGCAGAAAACTGGCATCTTGACTTACTCCAAGTGCTAAGATACAGCCAAGGACAAGCTACAAAGTGCAGGTGGCATGTTTGCTGATGCACATTAATTGTGAATCTGGATTTACTGAGGCTTTTCTCCTTCCACAGAATGGGAGTGGGTGTTTGTGGATTTTGGTGTAGATACAGTGGAGATAAACTAGTGGTTGGTTTCCTTAAGAAAAGCAGAATTGGAAAATTTTGTTAAAGGCAGGGTTTGGGTCACTAGAGATACAAACTTAGTCACCTAGGAGCACACTAGAATGACATGGATCCCAGTGGAAAGGGAAAGGCACAGCATGTGTGACAACACGCATTCTCACTTGCTGAGCACCTTCCAGGTATGCCGATGTCTGCATGGCAGTTGACGAAGATGACTAAGGAGTGGTCCTGACCCTCAAGCAGCTGACAGCCTGTTAGGACAAGGAAGTTAGTGAATGGTGAGTGCCATGCACAGGTGGGAGGGGGAGTCAGGACAGGAGAGCAGAACCAGGTGGGCTGCACACATATCCCTGAACTAGCACTGCCAGTACTAACTGTGGCAATTGGACCCAGAAAGACATGAAAAAAATCCCTCAAACACCTGGGCCCAAGATCACAGATGACTTCCACGGTCATCAAGATCATTTAGCAATTCTGGTATTTTTCACTTAGCTAAACTCAGAAATCAAGAAAATAACACCCCCCATCGCCAATACCACCTGCCCTGTGTATTATATATTGCTGTGTAACCAATTACATCCAGAGACAAAAAATATGGATTGTCCCCCTCAGGAACCCAGGTGCAACTTAGCTAGGTGGCTCTAGCCAAGGGCCATTGTGGGCACCATCTTAATTGGAGGCTTGACTTGGTGGGGAATTGGTAGGACTCAAGAGAGAGCCTGAGTACCCACAATGGAAGCCACAGTCATTTATAACCTACACTCAGGAATGCCACCTATTTCAAATATATTTGTTAGAAGCCAGTTGCTAAATTCAGCACATATTCAAGGAAAGGGATTACTCAATGGTATGAATATGAGAGTGTTATCTTAGAGACTACCCACTGTACCCCTCCACCAGGTCCCATTTTCATTTTTTGATTAAATTGATTGGGGTAACATTGGTTAATAAAATTATATAGGTGTCAGGTGTACAATCCTATAATATATCATCTATATTATCTGTTTACCTTAAGTCAAGCCTCCTTCCATCACCACTTATCCTCTGTATGCCCTTCCCCCCCCCCCCAGTCCCTCTGGCAATCACCCTGCTATTGTCTGTGTCTATGAGTTTTTGTTTGTTTGATCCTTTCACCTTTTCCATCCAGCCCCACAACCCCCCTCTCCTCTAACAACTCTCAGACTATTCTCTATCTATGAGTTTGTTTCTATTTTGTTTGTTTATTTTGTTCATTAGATTCCACATATAAGTTAAGTCATATGGTACTTGGTTTTTCTCTGACAGTCTTATTTCACTTAGTATAATGCTCTCCAGGTCCATCCATGCTACTGCAAAGGGTAAGATTTCCTTCTTTTTTATGGCTGAATAGTATTATTCCATTGTGGTAAATGTACCACAGCTTTATTATCCACCCATCTGCTGATGGACACCTGGGCTGCTTCCAAATCTCGGCTATTGTAAACAACTCTGCAATGAACATGGGGGTGCATATAATCTTTTGAATCAGTGTTTTAGATTTCTTCAGGTGTGTTGCCAGAAGTGGAATCTCTGGGTCATAAAGCAGTTCCATTTATAAATAAATATATATATTTTAGGTAACTGTATGCTGCTTTTCATAGTGGCTGCACCAATCTGCATTCCCACCAACAGTGTGTGAGGGTTCTCTTTTCTCCACATCCTCACCAACACTTGTTGTTTGTTGATTTATTAATGGTAGCCATTCTGACAGATATGAGGTGATGTCTCATTGTGTTTATTTTTTTTGTTGTGATTCTAATTTGCATTTCTCTTATGATTAGTGATATTGAGCATCTTTTCATATGTCTGTTGCCATCTGTATGTCTTCTTTGAAGAGGTGTCTATTCAGGTCCTTTGCCCATTTTTAAATTGGGATTGTTGGCTTTTGTTGGTGTTCAGTTGTATAAGTTCTTCATAAATTTGAATATTAACCCCTTATCAAATGTATAATTGGTAAATATGTTTCCCATTCAGTGGCTGTCTTCATTTTGTTGATGGTTTCTTTTGCTGTGCAAAAACTTTCTAATAGTCCCATTTTTCTTCTGTATCCCTTACCTAAGGCAATATGTAATGCCATAGCCACGGCCACTATCACAGCCGCCTGGCCCATGCAGGGTCGCATTTGATTCGGACAGACAGTAATAAAACAATGGAGCCAAGAATTGGTGGGCCATTACCTTTAATCCTAGCTCACACCCGACAGGTGAGAAAATACATACAGTGAGAAAACACTTCTTTTTCCATTCAGGGTTCCTAAAGCCACTGACTTATCCGAGTTTCCTAGAATCAAAGGCCCCACCAGCCTTATTCACCTTTGTGCCGCATCTCCTTCTCTCTGTACAAACTGGCTTCTCCTTCAGCACTCTGCCATCTTGGCTGCCTTTCCTCTGCAATGCTGATGGCAGGATCTGAGCTCTAGTGCCCTGGGTCTGCCTTATTTTATAGTGTAGAAAATTAAAGCCTTTAAGCCAATATACAAATAAGGAAGTCTCTGATACAAAGCCACTTATCTGAGGCATAAATGGGATTCCTCATAAGAGTGCACCACCCCACATCATGCAACAGTCAAGGCTGTGGGGAAAAGCTTAGTTTTGAGAAGATCTTAGTATTAGAAGGATGTTGAAAAGATCTTAATATGAAAAGGGTCTTAAAACTAAGCCTTAGGCTATAAGGACCTTGCCTGTCTACAGCCTGTCTCCTACATCCAATGCAAACTATAAGCGAGCAAACATATGTCATATTTACAAACTTATTTGACTAACACAATATATCAGAAAAAATATTGCTATAAGAAATGTCCAAGGTTTTACTTTCTATGTTTTCCTCTAGAATTTTTATGGTTTCAAGGCTAATATTTAAGTCTTTAACCCACTTTGATATTATTATTTTATATGGTGTAAGAAAGTGGTCCAGTTTCAGTTTTTTGCACGTATCTGTCCAATTTTCCCAGCACCATTTATTGAATAGACTATCTTTACCACATGGTATGTTTTTGCCTTCTTTGCCAAATATTAATTGACCACAAAGGCCCTTTTCCTTCCTATCTCATTACCACCTTTTCAAAGTTTATGATCTGCTTATGAAAGACTGGTGATTGCTTCCTCCTTTCCTCTGTGTTACCACAAGTGGGAAATGGCCTTAAATCACAATAGGACATTAGGTTGACTGTTCTGCTTATATAGGTAGGAGACCCAGAAGAACTTGGTGGCAGAGACTTCCTCTAAAGAGGCCAGGTCCTAGGTCAGAGGTGGTAGGTTTAGGAAGAGGTCATTTCTGGCAGTATTTACCTAGAAGGGGTCTCTTTTGCAAACTGACTCTGTAGTAAGGTACCTAAGAATTTCAAAAATTAATATTAATATTAATTTTTGGAGGAAAAGTCAGGCTTCTTGGACTTTCTTTGGAGAATGGAGGGAGAAGAATCCAGAAGCTTTCTGGCTTGCAAGAATGACTGGGTCATTTAGTTTAACTATAGAATAAAGGTTATCTGAAGATATTTCTTTCCTTTTCAATAAGAGATAATATCTACGTACCCTACACTGATTTTAACTCTTCCTCCCTTCCTGGAGTCCTGAGAATAACATGTACCTCTAGGCAAAGGGAGGGGAGATAGACACTAAAAGATTTGTGAATGTCTTTGATATGTAAAATGACATCACTATTGTGTTACCTTGAAAGTTTTTTTTTTTATTTTTATTAAATTTAATGCAGTGACATTGATAAATCAGGGTACATATGTTGAGAGAAAATATCTCTAGATTATTTTGACATTTGATTCTGCTGTATACCCCTCCCCCAAAGTTAAATTGTCTTCTGTCACCTTCTATCTGGTTTTCTTTGTGCCCCTCCCCTCCCCTAACCCCTCTCTCCTTCTTCACCCCCTCCCCCCTCCCCCAACCTCCCGCCCCTGTTGCCATCACATTCTTGTTCATGTCTCTGAGTCTCATTTTTATGTCCCTTCTATGTATGGATTCATCTTAGTTTGTTTTTTTTTCTGATTTACTTATTTCACTCCGTATAATGTTGTCAAGGTCCATCCATGTTATTGTAAATGATCCGATGTCATCATTTCTTATGGCTGAGTAGTATTCTATAGTATATATGTACCAAAGCTTTTTAATCCACTCGTCCTCTGACGGACACTTGGGCTGTTTCCAGATCTTCGCTATTGTGAACAATGCTGCCACAAACATGCGGGTGCATTTCTCCTTTTCGAGCCGTTCTATGGTGTCCTTGGGGTATATTCCTAAAAGTGGTATAGCTGGGTCAAAAGGCAGTTTCATTTTCAGATTTTTGAGGAATCCCCATACTGTTTTCCACAGTGGCTGCACCAGTCTGCATTCCCACCAGCAGTGCAGGAGGGTTCCCTTTTCTCCACATCCTCGCCAGCACTTATTCTGTGTTGTTTTGTTGATGAGCGCCATTCTGACTGGTGTGAGGTGATATCTCATTGTGGTTTTAATTTGCATTTCTCTAATGATTAGTGATGTTGAGCATTTTTTCATATGCCTATTGGCCATCTGTATGTCCTCTTTGGAGAAGTGTCTATTCATCTCTTTTGCCCATTTTTGGATTGGGTTGTTTGTCTTCCTGGTGTTGAGTTTTACAAGTTCTTTATAAATTTTGGTTATTAACCCCTTATCAGACGTATTGTCAAATATGTTCTCCCATTGTGTAGTTTGTCTTTTTATTCTGTTCTTGTTGTCTTTAGCTGTGCAAAAGCTTTTTAGTTTGATATAGTCCCATTTGTTTATCCTGTCTTTTATTTCACTTCCCCGTGGAGATAAATCAGCAAATATATTGCTCCGAGAGATGTCCGAGAGCTTACTGCCTATGTTTTCTTCTAAGATGCTTATGGTTTCACGGCCTACATTTAAGTCTTTTATCCATTTTGAGTTTATTTTTGTGAGTGGTGTAAGCTGGTGATCTAGTTTCATTTTTTTGCAGGTAGCTGTCCAATTTTCCCAACACCATTTGTTAAAGAGGCTGTCTTTACTCCATTGTATTTCCTTACCTCCTTTGTCAAATATCAGTTGTCCATAGAACTGTGGGTTTATTTCTGGGTTCTCTGTTCTGTTCCATTGATCTATATGCCTGTTCTTATGCCAGTACCAGGATGTTTTGAGTACAACGGCCTTGTAGTATAACTTGATATCAGGAAGTGTGATACCTCCCACTTTATTCTTCTTTTTTAAGATTGCTGAGGCTATTCGTGTCCTCTTTTGGTTCCATATAAATTTTTGGAATATGTGTTCTATATCTTTGAAGTATGTCATTGGTATTTTAATTGGTATTGCATTGAATTTATAGATTGCTTTGGGTAATATAGACATTTTAATGATGTTTATTCTTCCTAACCATGAGCACGGTATATGCTTCCACTTGTTTGTATCTTCCTTGATTTCTTTTATCAATGCTTTGTAATTTTCCGAGTACAAGTCTTTAGTCTCCTTGGTTAAGTTTACTCCTAGGTACTTTATTTTTTTGGTTGTAATTGTGAAGGGGATTGTTTCCTTAATTTCTCTTTCTGACTGTTCATTGTTGGTGTATAAAAATGCTTCTGATTTCTGAGTATTGATTTTATATCCTGCCACTTTGCTGAATTTGTTTATCAGGTCCAGTAGTTTTTTGACTGAGACTTTAGGGTTTTCTATATACAATATCATATCATCTGGAAATAATGATAGTTTTACTTCTTCTTTTCCAACTTGAATGCCTTTTATTTCTTCTTCTTGTCTGATTGCTGTGGCTAGGACTTCCAGGACTATGTTAAATAAGAGTGGTGAAAGGGGGCACCCCTGCCTTGTTCCTGATCTTAAGGGTATTGCTTTTAATTTTTTCCCATTGAGTATGATGTTGGCTGTGGGTTTCTCATAGATGGCTTTTATCATGTTGAGGTATGTTCCCTGTATTCCCACTTTGCTGAGAGTTTTGATCATGAATGGGTGCTGGATTTTATCAAATGCTTTTTCTGCATCTATTGAAATGATCATATGGTTTTTCTCCTTCTTTTTGTTTATGTGATGAATCACATTGATTGATTTACGAATATTGTACCAGCCTTGCCTCCCCAGAATAAATCCCACTTGATCGTGGTGTATGATTTTTTCCATATATTGTTGGATCCGGTTTGCTAATATTTTGTTGAGGATTTTAGCATCTATATTTATCAGAGATATTGGCCTATAATTTTCTTTCTTTGTGTTGTCTTTGCCTGGTTTTGGAATCAGAATTATGCTCGCCTCATGAAAGGAGCTTGGAAGTCTTCCTTCCTCTTGAATTTTTTGAAATAGTTTGAGAAGGATAGGAGTTAGTTCTTCTTTGAATATTTGGTAGAATTCCATTGTGAAGCCATCGGGCCCTGGACTTTTCTTTGTTGGGAGTTTTTTGATAACTGTTTCGATCTCATTTGGTGTAATCAGTCTGTTTAGGTTTTCTGATTCGTCCAGATTGATTTTTGGAAGATTGTATGTTTCAAGGAATTTGTCCATTTCATCTAGGTTGTCTAGCTTTTTGGCATACAGTTCTTCATAGTATTTTCTTACAATATTTTGTATTTCTGTTGTGTCAGTTGTTATTTCTCCTCTCTCATTTCTAATTTTATTTATTTGAGTCCTCTCTCTCTTTTTCTTGGTGAGTCTACTTAAAGGTTCATCAATCTTGTTTACCTTTTCAAAGAACCAGCTCCTAGTTTCATTGATCCTCTGTATTGTTTCTTTAGCCTCTATGTCATTTATTTCTGCTCTGATCTTTATTATTTCCTTCCTTCGACTACATTTGGGCTTTACTTGCTGTTCTTTTTCTAATTCTTTTAGATGCAGGGTTAAGTTGTTTATTTGAGCTTTTTCTAGCTTCTGAAAGTGTGCCTGTAGTGCTATGAACTTCCCTCTCAGCACTGCTTTCGCTGTGTCCCATAAATTTTGAGTTGTTGTATGCTCATTGTCATTCGTTTCTAGGAATTTTTTTATTTCTTCTTTGATCTCATTCTTAATCCATTCATTATTTAACACCCTGCTATTTAGTTTCCATGTGTTTGAGAATTTTTGAGCTTTTCTGCTGTGATTCATTTCTAGTTTCATGCCGTTGTGATCGGAGAAAGTGCTTGGTATGATTTCAGTCTTCTTAAATTTGTTGAGAGCACTTTTGTTCCCTAACATGTGGTGTATCCTAGAGAATGTACCATGAGCACTTGAAAAGAATGTATATTCTGCTGCTTTAGGGTGAAAGGATCTGAAGATATCTATAAATCGAGTTGATCTAGTGTTTCCAATAAGTCTGCTGTTTCTTTGTTAATTTTCTTTCTTGAGGCTCTATCTAGTGATGTTAGTGGGGTATTGAAATCCCCTACTATTATAGTATTGCTGTTGATCTCGCCCTTTAAATCCATCAAAGTCTGCTTTATATATTTGGGTGCTCCTATATTAGGTGCATAGATATTTATAATAGTTATATCTTCCTGTTGGATTACTCCCTTTATCATTATGTAGTGGCCTTCTTTATCTCTTACTATATCCTTTGTTTTAAAGTCCAATTTGTCTGATATAAGTATTGCTACCCCAGCTTTTTTTTCATTTCCGTTTGCATGAAATGTTTTTTTCCATCCTTTTACCTTCAATCTATGTGTGTCTTTTGTTCTAAGGTGTGTCTCTTGTAGACAACATATGTATGGGTCCTGTTTTCTTATCCACGCAGCTACCCTATGTCTTTTGATTGGATCATTTAATCCATTTACATTTAAGGTTATTATTGATATGTAGTTGTTTATTGCCATTTTCTTCTTTAAAGGTGTATTCCTTTTTTTTCTGTATTCTTTTCCCACTTTGATCTGTTTACAACAGGCCCCTTAACATTTCTTGCAGCGTTGGTTTGGTTGTAATTAATTCCTTGAGATTTTTTTTGTCTGGGAAGCTTTTTATTTCTCCTTTGATTTTAAACGATAGCCTTGCTGGATAAAGTAGTCTTGGTTGTAGGTTCTTGTTCTGCATTACTTTGAATATTTCTTGCCATTCCCTTCTGGCCTCAAGTGTTTCTGTTGAGAAGTCGGATGTCATCCTTATGGGGGCTCCTTTGTAGGTGATAACTTTTTTTTCTCTTGCAGCTTTTAATATTTTCTCTTTATCGCTTAGCTTTGGTATTTTAATTATGATGTGTCTTGGTGTAGGTTTCCTTGGATTTCTCTTTAATGGAGTTCTCTGTGCTTCTTGGACTTGTGAGAGTTTCTCTTGCATTAATTTAGGGAAGTTTTCAGTTATGATATGATTGAACAAAGTCTCTATCCCTTGTTCTTTTTCTTCTTCTTCAGGAACCCCTATGATGCGGATGTTATTTCTCTTCATGTTGTCACAGAGCTCTCTAAGTGTTTCCTCTGACTTTTTGAGTCTCTTTTCTCTTTTCTTCTCTGCTTTCATGCCTTCATTCCAGTTGTCCTCCAACTCGCTGATTCGATCCTCAGCTGTATCCATCCTGTTTTTAATTCCTTCCATTGTGGTCTTCATTTCTGATATTGTATTTGTCATCTCTGACTGATTCTTTTTTAATATTTCAATATCCTTTTTTATACTTGCTATTTCTTTATTTAGGTTTTCAAACTGCCCCTCCATTGTTGTTCTAAGATCCCTAAGCATCCTTACAATCATTATTTTGAACTCCACATCTGGAAGTTTGATTATTTCCATATCACTCAGCTCATCTCTCAAAGGTGTCTCTTGTGGTTTCATTTGGGTTGCACTCCTTTGTCTTATCACAATGGTGTTTTATTTGTAGAGTTGGTTGAGTCTAGGCTTGGTGTTGTCTGCCTCAAGTTTTCAGTTGTGTTATTTCTAGGTCTTCTTGGGTTGGTATCAGCTATTATTTGTAATCCACTTTCGGATTTGGGCAGCTTTGAAGTCTTGATTTGTTTGTTTTCTTAACAGGTGATAGTCTTGTTAACTGATCTCAGCAGGGGGCTTCCTTGAAACTGTAACCAGGAATGCTGTGGGTGTAACCTGAGACGCTGAAGGTCTCTTCCACCAACTAATCTCACTGGGGGCAGGGTTTTTTCTCAGCTTCAGTAGGGGGAGGTGTATCTCAGATCTCAATGGAGACCTGAGTTACTGCCCCTCCTCCCCACTTCTTGTTTTCAGCTGTGTCTTGTTGCACTGATTGGAGCTGGATAGATGTCCGGAGATCTCTGATCCGGAAGCACTTCAGCTCTGTTTTGTGAAAGGTTCTGTCCCTCCCCCAGCTATGGCCGCCTCCAGCACGAATGAGTCAGCTTTTTAATTTCGTTTCTTGCATACCTTAGCCCCTCACAGTCTGTCCCTCTCCATGTCCTTTCCACTTGGGAGATAAGCTGTTCTTTTCAACCGACCTTGCTCCCTGGTCGCCAGGTAAGTGGCTGTGAGCAGTATTTTCTGCTCTTTTTCCTCTGTGAAATCCTCTCTGGGCTCTCAGCCTCACCCCCCCCCCCTTCCGTTCCTGTAAGCAGAGGAGATTCAGGCACTCCTTACCAGGATTATTGTGGCTTCCTCTTTGCTCCTTGGTTTTTGAGAGCTGTTCTTGCAGTTCAGTGTTGGTTTTTCATGCTGATTTTTCCTAAATTGATTTGTATTCCAGTTTGGTGTTGAGAGCTGGGTGTCTGGGCATCCGCCTACTCTGCTGCCATCTTCAAAAGCCCCTACCTTGAAAGTTTTAATGTTTTTTATAGATCCTCTAGATAAATGTTATAAGCTTGTTAATGATTATGTCATACTCCCCCTTCTTTTCCCCCAACCTGTATGTGGTCAAGGGTATATAACCAGCCTCAGAGCTATATTTGACACTGCACAATTTGGGTCAGCTATACCCCATGTTAGTCATATGCAGCCGGCTTAATCAATAAATCTCCTCTTAAAAATTCTTCTGTATCCTGCCGTGGTGTCTCTACGTAAACCCGCAGAATGCTACTTTACAACATTTGGGAGCTTGTCTGGGATGCTGGTGTTCTGCGTCACCAGGCAGAAACACCCAGATCAGCTGAACTTTCCGGAGGGTTGCCTGACCCCACTGAGATCTCGAGGAGAAGCACCACCTGAGACATTCCAGGGCTCTCTTTTTCCTGTGGGGTTCAGACAATTCCTCAGCAAACTCCTCCAGTCCCCAAATTCAACAATTCAGCAAAGATCGAGGAGTGTAAATTCTGACCTCCGAAGGTAAGTGAGGCAATCTTTTGCTTTGCTGATTTCTGTCTGGGACTAGTCAATTTGGACTATTGCATAGAGGATCGGACACAGTCGCACTCTCACAATAGGCTCTCCATGACCGAGATGTCGGTGGAGAGTTTTGGGTACTGCCTCGGGCTTTTCTGGGACACATCTGGTTGTACTCTAGGAAGACAATTAGTGGTGACTGAGTTAAACAGTCCTGCCTCAGACTTTGCGGGACATCTGGTTGTGCTCTCAGGAAGATACCTGAGAGGGGACTGAGTTAATCAGTCCTGTCTCAGACTTCTAGGGACACTTTTGTGCTTGTCAAGATCTCATTATTTGTTTTTAATGTTTCTGTCTGAAATCCCTGAGTGATTGGTGTGTGAGTGGGGATTTCTGGTGCCTGAGCCTAAGCTCCCATGAAGAATGTGGCTGGACAAGCACCTGAGAGGCCCCTGGTGGGGGAAACCCTTCCTTTGTCTGTTGAACTGTGTGCCTAAAAGTCAAGTGTAAATGTAAAATAGTAAATTGTCTCTTTTGTAAGTTCTCTTTTTCAGAAAAATCTCTGTTGTAATTTTAATTGGAATAAGCAAAGCATGCTCATTTAAATTTCTTTATTTGTGTGATTGTATGTGAAGTCTTTGTTTAATGTTTAAATGTGTCTGTTTTTAAAGCCTGAATTAAGTTCTTGCATGCAAAAATAGGAAATTTCTGGCTTAAAACCAGAGGGAAAAGTGAAGGAAAATTCATAAACCTCATATGAGCTAGTGGCTGTCTGCCAGAGCCCGCAAATTATAAAACTAGCAAAATTCATAGAACTATTAAAAATTCTTCAATGGTAGATTGTCTGTACTGTAGATTCTCTTTGTTCATTAGAGAAATCTCTTGTGACATTTCGTGGTATAGGCCTCTTTCCCCAGACCCACTAAATCTCTTTTCTTGTGTAAAGCCAGAAGCCAGGGCCAGGGCTACCAACACAGCTGCCGCCCAGCCCATGCAGATTCGCATTGGATTCGGACAGTCGGTAAAGAAACCATGGAGCCAAAAACTGGTGGGCCATAGCCTTTAATCCTACCTTGCACCCGGCGGGCAAGTAAAAATACACACTGGGCTCCAAAACCCAGTCACACTCAGTGCTCACAAAGCCACTGACTTATCCGAGTTTCCTAGAATCAAAGGTTTCTAGCTCACCAGCCTTCTTCTCCTCAGTTCCCCATCTCCTTCCTTATCCCAGATACAAACTCTACACAAACTGGCATCTCACTCAGCACTCCGCCATATTGGCTGCTTCTCCTGGCCTCCTCCACGTGGCCTCCTTTAGCTGCTGGCTCTACTCTCTCCGCTCTCTCATGCTAACCTCAGGAACCAAGAGCCAAACTCCTGCTCCGTTCCCATTTTATAGTGTAGAAATCCAAACCCTTAATCCAATATACATAATAGGGAAGTCTCTTAATACAAAGTCACTTCTCTGAGGCATGATAGGATTGTACCACCTCACACCAAAAAGGGTGGGACAGGCTTAATCCCAAAACCAAGGCTACAAGGATTCTGCTTGCCCCTAGCCCACCCCAACACACATTAATATCACCTGGGCGACTGCCTCCTCGTGTTATCTTTAACAAAGTGAGCATAATACATTTTATCCACCCAACATCTTCGATCCAAGACCTCTGGCTTCAGGGAACTCTGTCTGACTTTTTCTCTGAAAAAATTGTCCTTTTCTGCTGATGATTGACACCTCTATAGTCAAACATCCTTTATTCTGAGTGCTAGTTAATTATCTGTCTTATCTTTCTTGCCTTTTATTGGTGCACTGATTCCTGCATTCTCCTGGACAGTTTCAATTTTGTAAATCAGTGCCCCAGACATTAAAAGGAGGGTCCAGTACACAAAAGACCCCCTTAGGCTATCTCCTAAAGCTCTTTCAAGAAGCCTACAACCATGGAGACAACCGTGGGTACAGAATTAAATGGTCAAAAGGAAGCCTTCGCACTCTCTGTGAATCAGAATGGCCCACTTTCAGGGTTGGATGGCCAGAGACCTGGACTTTTAATCCCCTGTTGGTAAGGGCAGTCTGGAATGTCGTAACCAGGGATCCAGGCTACCCTGACCAGTTCCCCTACATTGATCAATGACTAAACTTAACAATGAACCTGACAAAATGGCTAAAAGCTTGCTCGATACAGAAAGGGTGCTACATCTTCCTAGTTCAGCCAGATTTACATCTAGGACAAAACGGGGATTTGAGAAAAGGACTAGGACTCCGCTGAGAAAGAATCAGTGCACATATTACAAAGAGGAGAGGGCTGAAGAATGCGCTCTGGAAAATGTTTGTTCGGCCTCTGGGGGCGAAGGGCTGGCAAGTAAGTGGTTCAGGTGAGGAAAGAGCAGGAGGCAGGGCCGGGATACGCTGTGTATGGAGCAGCGGGGGAAGAGTGCTGGAGTAAGGTGGCGGGGACAACTAAGGGTAGGGTGACTGGAGGAAGTATAGAATAGAAACTAGTTTCAGATATTCAGATATCCACCTACTGACCAAAAGAAGTTTTGCCCATTTGGAAGATATGGGGTAGGAATAGTATTAAAAAGATTAAAACTTTTCTTTAGAAAAATCTTAGAGAAGGAAAAGGGAACAAGACCAGATAGAAATGTTTGGGAAATAACAAACCACGGGTGTGGACCTTGTTGATTATCAGTTTCTTGAAATGAATTACAACTCCATGAAGGAGAATGAATGATAGGATTATGAGGAAGGCTATTATCTTGCTAATGTTTTGCAGAGAGAGCAGAGAGAATGCAGAGTGCTGAAAGAGAAGCTAATTTTGCAAAGAAAGAAGCCATGTTTGCAAAAAGAAAAAGTATTTTCTATGTTAGAAATGTATATGATATTTCAAGAGTCTTTTATTAATTCTCCTTTTTATTTGCTATTTCATAGCCCTGTGATGTTGAAATCTTGGTTTAAATATTAGGGGATATGTAATGATTATTAATGATGTCTTTTTATGTGGTGTATAAATGTTTAGCTTATTATCACTTTTGAAGCAGTATTGTTCAATGTTAGGTCACCAAACTCAGAGTGACAAATATTAGTATTGATTGGCTTAACAGTAGAATTCTCAACATAATAGGTGGAAAGGAGAAAATAGAATAGAGATAACTAATTGTGGGAGTAGAAAACATTTAAGTTTTGAGCCCACATTAAAAGGGCTAAAGCGGTGTTTCCCAATGTGGGGCCCACGCCCCACAGGGGGGCAATTCGATAGTTAAGGGGGGCAATTTGAAAATGGACTCGACACGACTTGAACTCTTTCGCCCCGGGCCATCTAAATGCAATGCTAGATATCGGTGCCAAATTTAACAAAAAATGCAATTCTTAAATAATTGCGGTAAATAATTATTAAGTATAATTTCGTTTGATGAGACCAAAATATCAACTGGGTGATTGGCGTCGTCAAGTAAACTTCGTCCTGGGTTCACCGGGGAGCATGCCTTCTGCCGCGGGGAACCCCGGACATTTTAAAAACTCGCTAAACAACGCAGTTATTCTCACCTAATTGGCCCATCGCAACTTCTGTAGTGTTTCACATCATTCAGTTGGTGTTAATTTGAAATAAGTGTCAGTCAAAACTGTTGTAAAAGCTCGTTGATTTAATAAATATACATATATATATATTGTATAGATATAATTGGTATTTGATTTTATTTTTATCAATATTAAACTCTTTATTAAGTACTTCTTGCATCGGGGCTAGAAAGCACTAATATTTTATAAATATTATTGTGGCTATAATAGTGCATGCACAACAATTTTAATTTTAGAAGCATAACTTTCCAGAAAATTTTGTCAAGTGGAAAAAATATAGATACCTTTTGATTTGTGGTGGTGGTGTAGTAAATGTGTTATATACATTTAAATAAATATGACTTTTTAGTATATGTTTATGTCACATTGAATATATTTTAACACATATTTTAATATTAGTTTTTAATTGATCTTATTTTTATTTCTTATAGCCCATAGTAAAATGAGTGGTGCAAGCAAGCAAAAAACTCGTCAATATTCAGAGGAATATTTAAAATTTGGGTTTGTACCCGCTGTTCACGATGAGCGGATTCCTTTTTGTCTTTTATGCCAGCAATGCTTGACCAACGAATCAATGAAACGAGGTCGTCTTGAGGCTCATTTGAGGGCGAAACATAGTGCTCATATTAATTCAGATTTGAGTTACTTTAAACATTAAAGAAAAATTTTGAAAAAAGAACAACATTAAAGTCTCTATTTACTGCTCGTACTTCATGTTCTAATAATCGTGTTCTTGAGGCTAGTTATCAAATTTCTTTATTCATCGCTAAAACTGGAGAAAATCACACTATAGGAGAGAATTTAATAAAACCGTCAATATCAGCATTTCTTAAAACGGTTCTTGAAAAAGATGACAAAGATGTAAAAGCTATGCCATTCAGTGACAATACTGTTAGCAGAAGAATAGACGAAATGAGTGAGGATATTGAAAAACAACTTATTGAAAAGCTGAAAACAAGAAAATTCTCCTTGCAAATGGATGAATCAACCTTGAGAGACAGTGAGGCAGTATTGATAACTTACGTAAGATATATTGATAAAGAACATTTTGCTGAAGAAATGTTCTGTAAAAGATTAGAAAGCACCACTACCTCCAAAGATATATATAATAAGCTAAAAAACTACTTAGATGTCAATGATATACCAATGAAAAATATAACATCTTGTGCTGCAGATGGTGCTCCCAATATGATGGGCAAGAAAAATGGCTGCTTAAAATTGATGAAAGATGCAAATCCAGAAATGATTCTTGTGCATTGTGTTATTCATAGGGAAAACTTGGTAGCTAAAAACATCTCGCCTGTTCTGAATGAAGTATTACATACAGTAATAAAGTGTGTTAATGCTATTAAAGCTAGTGCCAAATGTGAGCGTCTTTTCAAGCTATTTTGTGAAGAACAAAATGAAGACCATGTGAGACTTTTACTTCATACTGAAGTAAGATGGCTATCTAAAGGAAACTGTTTGAAAAGATTTATGGAACTGTTGGATACTCTTAGTGATTTTTTAAGCGACAAACCTGAAATGAAGTATCTGTTAACAATAGATGGTAAAGCATTTGTGAGTTATTTAGCCGATATCTTTGAAAAACTAAATATATTAAATAAGCAACTTCAAGGAACAAATAAAACTCTTGTCGATGCAAAAGCAAAGATATTTGGTTTCATTACCAATATTGAGTTATGTCAGAAACATATTAACAACAAAAACTTTAAACAGTTTCATCGGCTCCAAAAATGTGAAGTAACTGATACCGCTTTACTTGTTATTGTCAATCATTTGAATATTCTATCGGCTGATTTAAAAGAAAGACTTTCTGATTTAAAACAAATTGATTTCCCAACATGGATGATGCAGCCAATGTTAGTGGATTTGTCTGATATATCAAATATGCAGTATCAAGAAGAACTCGCAGAGTTGCAAAATGATGAGTCAGTTAAAACTTTATTTAATATCAAAGGAGTGATGGCATGGCTTTGTGAGGAAACAGAAATCAAATACCCAAATTCAACCAAATGTGCAAGAAAACTATTGCTATCGTTTCCATCTTCATTTTTAGCTGAATGTGGATTTAGTGCTATAAATGATTTACTGGTAAAAAAAAAAGAAATTGGCTGGATATAACACAACGTGGAGACTTGAGACTAAAGCTAACCAAATTGGAACCTAATATAAAATCTCTGTGCAGCAAGCATCAAGCACAAGGATCACACTAAATTAAAATAATAAATTAATATAGAAAAATCTGTATTAAAATTATTTGGAATTTAAATTTGTTTTTCATTATATGTTTTGAAATTTTACTTACTGTGTTTTGTTAACAATTTCATAGTGATTTCTTCCTAGAACCTATGATTTATGTTTATTAAGTGAACAAATCAATTTTTTAATGTTAAAAATTATGTATGTTACATAGGGGGGGACATAAAAATTTTAGAAAGGTTAAGGTGGGGCATGGCACAAAAAAGGTTGGGAAACACTGGGCTAAAGGAAAAAGACAAGATGGCGCAGGAGTAGGCGAATGTACCAACTCCCACCTCCCAGAACCAAAGTGGATTACAAACTAATTTTAAGAACTATCATCTGGAAAAACCAACTTTGGACTAAACTAAGAGGACTCTTCAACCAGGGAACACTGAAGAAGCCATACCGAGACTGGTAGGAAAAGTGGAAACGCAGAGAGGGTTGCCCAGCTCACCGGAGCAAACGGCAACTGGGAGAGACTCGCATGGTGGGAATTGAGTTTAGCAGAGAGGGGAGGGTCCTGAGCCCCAGAAACAAAGCCCCAGCCTGCAGCCTCAGAGCCTAGAAGAGGCATATGGACAGTATTTAGCTGGAAACAAGTCAGGATACTGTTTGTGAGAAAGCCTGATTTCTCAGACCCAGGATTCTTCTTAAAGGGACCGCACAGAAAACCTATCTCACAACCACTCACCTGGGGCTCCGGGGAATGGGGAGAGAGGAGAAGACCGGAGTAGCAGGAAGACAGTAGTGAATGTTAGGGTCTGAGCTGCAGCGCGCACACCCACACGGCTGAGGGCTCGCCAGAGGGCGGGTCGCAGCGGGACGCAGAAGTGCAGTTCTGTCAGTAAGGGTGGAAGTCGGATGGCCACCACTGGGCCCAGGTGTGAGCTCAGTCTTGCCCGGCTGGGGAGGAGGAGGCGTATAAAAGTGGTCAAGCCCAGCTGAGGGCCGCCTGTAATCCAGCCTGTGGGAGAAGGGCGGGAACCCTGGAAGGGGTGGAGACAGGCCCTTGAGCAAGGGCGCAGGAGCACAGCCTTGCCCCGCCCAGGGAACCGAGGCTTGTGGCCTGACTTGGGAGCTGGCTCCTCCAACGAGGGTGGAGCCAAAAGCACAGAACAGGTGGAGTCCAGCTACTGAGCGTGGGCACGCAGTCCCGCCCGGCCTGTGGAGCCAAGGCTTTCAGCAGTCCAACGAGCAGGCTTCTCCTGCAGGGGAGGGCAAAAGCCCAGAAACAGGTGGAGATCTGCAGCTGAGCAAAGGTGCTTGCCACTGTCCTCAGGGCCGAGCATAACACCACCCACGGGGGCGGGGCAAAGGCAACGCCACCAAGGCTTGTATACCTGAGCACGTGATCACAGCCACCCCGTGAAGGAAAAGCGGAAACCACAGCAACAGCGCCAGTGAGAAGGCACCGGCAACGCCCATACTCAAATGCCCTAGGCAGCAACAGCAGAGGGCATGGTGGGCCTACAGACAGACCACACCTAGGGAACAGAGGCCACACCCAGTGTACTCCACTGGCCAAGACCTTCTTATACACAGAGAAGATGAGAAGGCAGAGAAATGCAACACAAATGAGTCAAGAGAAATCCCCAGAAAAGGACCTGCAT
Source organism: Saccopteryx leptura (assembly GCF_036850995.1). Lineage (NCBI taxonomy): Eukaryota > Metazoa > Chordata > Mammalia > Chiroptera > Emballonuridae > Saccopteryx > Saccopteryx leptura. Next base: position 129,979,915 of record NC_089506.1, read on the forward strand.
GAATCAGATATAAACAAATTACCAGATACAGAGTTTAAAATAATAATTATTAGGATGCTCAAAGATATTAGAACAACAATAGATGGTCATTATGAACACCTAAATAAAGAGATAGCAGATATAAAACAGACACTGAAATAATAAAAAAGTATCAGTCAGAAATGACAAATACAATATCAGAAATGAAGAACACAATGGAAGGAATTAAAAGCAGGATGGATGAAGCTGAGAATCAAATCAGCGAGTTAGAGGACACAATAAATAAAGGCATGGAAGCAGAGAAGAAAAAAGAAAAAGACTCAAAAAGTCTGAGGAAACTCTAAGAGAGCTCTGTGACAACATGAAGAGAAATAACATCCGCATCATAGGGGTTCCTGAAGAAGAAGAGAAAGAACAAGGGATAGAGACTTTATTCAAGCATATCATAGCTGAAAACTTCCCTCAGTTAAGGCAGGAAAACATCTCACATGTTCAGGAAGTACAGAGAACTCCATTAAAGAGAAACCCAAAGAAATCTACATCAAGACATATCATAATTAAAATCCCAAAGCTAAGTGATAAAGAAAAACTATTAAAAGCTGCTACAGAAAAAAAGACTATCATCTACAAAGGAGCCCCCTTAAGGATGACTTCTGACTTCTCAACAAAAACACTTGAGGCCAGAAGGAAATGGCAAGAAATATTCAAAGTAATACAGAACAAAAGCCTACAACCAAGACTATTTTATCCAGCAAGGCTATCATTTAAAATTGAAGGAGAAATGAAAAGCTTTTCAGACAAAAAAAAACCCTCAAGGAATTCACTACAACCAAACCAAAGCTGCAAGAAATGCTAAGGGTCCTGTTGTAAACAGATCAAAGGAGAAAAAGAATATAGCAAAAGAGGAATACAATCTTAAAGAATAAAATGGCAATAAACAATTACATATCAATAATAACCTTAAATGTAAATGGATTAAATTATCCAATCAAAAGACATAGGGTAGCTGCATGGATAAGAAAACAGGACCCATACATATGCTGTCTACAAGAGACACACCTTAAAAAAAAAGATGCACATAGACTGAAGATAAATGGAGGAAAAAAATATTTCACGCAAATGGAAATAAAAAAAAAGCTGGAGTAGCAATACTTATATCAGACAAAATGGACTTTAAAACAAAGACTATATAGTAAGAGATAAAGAAGGTCACTACATAATGATAAAGGGAGCAATCCAATAGGAAGATATAACCATTATAAATATCTACGCACCTAATATAGGAGCACCTAAATTTAGAAAGCAGACTTTGATGGATTTAAAGGGAGAGATCAACAGCAATACTATAATAGTAGGGAATTTCAATACACCACTAACATCACTAGATAGATGCTCAAGAAAGAAAATTAACAAAGAAACAGCAGACTTAAAGGACATACTAGATCAATTCGATTTAATAGATATCTTCAGTACCTTTCACCCTAAAGCAGAAGAATATACATTCTTTTCAAGTACTCATGGTACATTCTCTAGAATAGACCACATGTTAGGGCACAAAAGCTGTCTAAGCAAATTTAAGAAGATTGAAATCATATTGAGCACTTTCTCTGATCACAATGGCATAGATCTAGAAATCAACCACAACAGAAAAACTGAAAAATACTCAAAAACTTGGAAACTAAATAGCACGTTATTAAATAACGAATGGGTAAACAATGAGATCAAAGAAGAAATTAAAAAATTCCTAGAAACGAACAATAATGAGCATACATCAACTCAAAATTTATGGGACACAGCAAAAGCAGTCTTGAGAGGGAAGTTCATAGCATTACAGGCATACCTCAAGAAGCTAGAAAAAGCTCAAATAAACAACTTGACCCTACATCTAAAAGAACTAGAAAAAGAACAGCAAGTAAAGCCCAGAACTAGTAGAAGAAAGGAAATAATAAAGATCAGAGCAGAAATAAATGACAGAGGCTAAAGAAACAATACAGAGGATCAATGAAACTAGGAGCTGGTTCTTTGAAAAGGTAAACCAGACTGATGAACTTTTAACCAGACTTACCAAGAAAAAAAGAGAAAGGACTCAAATAAATAAAATTAGAAATGAGAGTGGAGAAATAACAACTGACACAACAGAAATACAAAATATTGTAAGAAAATACTATGAAGAACTGTATGCCAAAAAACTAGACAACCTAGGTGAAATGGACAAATTCCTTGAAACATATAATCTTCCAAAAATTAATCTGGAAGAATCAGAAAACCTAAACAGAACAATTACAACAAATGAGATTGAAACAGTTATCAAAAAGCTCCCCAAAAAAGGAAAAGTCCTGGGCCTGATGGCTTCACAAGTCAATTCTGCCAAATATTCAAAGAAGAACTCCTATCCTCAAGCTATTTCAAAAAATTCAAGAGGAAGGAAGACTTCCAAGCTCCTTTTATGAGGCAAGTATAATTCTGATTCCAAAACCTTGGCAAAGACAACACAAAGAAAGAAAATTATAGGCCAATATCCCTGATGAATTTAGATGCTAAAGTCCTCAACAAAATATTAGCAAACCAGATCCAGCAATATATGAAAAAAATCATACACCATGATCAAGTGGGATTTATTCTTGGGAGGCAAGGCTGGTACAATATTCACAAATCAATCAATGTGATTCATCACATAAGCAAAAGGAAGGAGAAAAACCACATGACAATTTCAATAGATGCAGAAAAAGCATTTGATAAAATCCAGCACCCATTCATGATCAAAACTCTCAGCAAAGTGGAAATACAGGGAACATACTTCAACATGATAAAGGCCATCTATGACAAACCCACAGCCAATATCATACTCAATGGGCAAAAATTAAAAGCCACCCCCTTAAGATCAGGAACAAGGCAGGGGTGCACCCTTTCACCACTCTTATTCAACATAGTTCTGGAAGTCCTAGCCACAGCAATCATACAAGAAAAAGAAATTAAAGGCATCCAAATTGGAAAAGAATCAGTAAAACTATTATTATTTGCAGATGATATGATATTGTATATAGAAAACCCTAAAGTCTCAGTCAAAAATCTACTAGACCTGATAAATGAATTCAGCAAGGTGGCAGGATATAAAATTAATACTCAGAAATCAGAGGCATTATTATACACTAACAATGAACTGTCAGAAGAGAAATTAAGGAAGCAATTCTCTTTACCATTGCAACCAAAAAAATAAAGTACCTAGAAATAAATTTAACCAGGGGGATTAAAGACTTGTACTCGGAAAATTATAAAACATTGATAAAAGAAATCAGGGAAGATACAAACAAGTGGAAGCATATACCATGCTCATGGTTAGGAAGAATAAACATCATTATAATGTCTATATTACCCAAAGCAATTTATAAATTCAATGCAATACCGATTAAAATATCAATGGCTTACTTCAAAGATATAGAACACATATTCCAAAAATTTATATGGAACCAAAAGAGAACACAAATAGCCTAAGCAATCTTGAAAAGGAAGAATAAAGTGAGAGGTATCACACTTCTGGATATCAAGTTATACTACAAGGCCATTGTACTCAGAACAGCCTGGTACTGGCATAAGAACAGGCATATAGATCAATGGAACAGAACTGAGAACCCAGAAATAAACCCACACCTTTATGGACATCTGATATTTGACTAAGGAGGTAAGAGCATACATTGAAGTAAAGACAGCCTCTTCAGCAAATGGTGTTGGGAAAATTAGAAAGCTACCTGCAAAAAAAATGAAACTAGACCATCAACTTACACCATTCACAAAAATAAACTCAAAATTGATAAAAGACTTAAATGTAAGCCGTGAAACCATAAGCATCTTAGAAGAAAACATAGGCAGTAAGCTCTCTGACATCTCTCGCAGCAATATATTTGCCTATTTGTCTCCACAGGCAAGTGAAATAAAAGAGAGGATACACAAATCGGACTATATCAAACTAAAAAGCTTCTTCACAGCTAAAGACAATAAGAACAGAATAAAAAGACAAACTACACAATGGGAGAATATATTTGACAATGCGTTTGATAAGGGCTTAATAACCAAAATTTATAAAGAACTTGTAAAACTTAATACCAGGAAGACAAACAATCCAATCCAAAAATGGGCAAAAGAAATAAATAGACACTTCTCCAAAGAGGACATACAGATGGTCAATAGGCATATGAAAAAAATGCTCAACATCACTAATCATTAGAGAAATGCAAATTAAAACCACAAAGAGATATCACCTCACACTGGTCAGAAAGGCGCTCATCATCAAAACAACACAGAATAAGTGCTGGCGAGGATGTGGAGAAAAGGGAACCCTCCTGCACTGCTGGTGGGAATGCAGACTGGTGCAGCCACTGTGGAAAACAGTATGGAGATTCCTCAAGAAATTAAAAATTGAACTGCCTTTTGACCCAGCTCTCCCACTGTTAGGAATATACCCCAAGAACACCATAGCACTGTTTGAAAAGAAGAAATGCACCCCCATGTTTGTGGCAGCATTGTTCACAATAGCAAAGATCTGGAAACAGCCCAAGTGTCCATCTGAGGACGAGTGGATTAAGAAGCTTTGATATATATATACTATGGAATACTACGCAGCCATAAGAAATGATGACATCAGATCATTTATAACAACATGGATGAACCTTGATAACGTTATACGGAGTGAAATAAGTAAATCAGAAAAAACTAAGAACTATATGATTTCATACATAGGTGGGACATAAAAATGAGACTCAGACATATGGACAAGAGTGTCGGGGTTAGAGGGTGAGGGGGAGGAGAGAGGGGGAGGGGGCAGGGGAGGGGCACAAAGAAAACCAGTTAGAAGGTGACGGAAGACAACTGGACTTTGGGTGATGGGAATGCAGCATAATCAAATGGCAAAATAACCTAGAGCTGTTTTCTCTGAACATATGTATTCTGATTTATCAATATCACCCCATTAAAATTAATAATAAAAAAAAAGAATTTGTCTCAGGGCTAATTCAGGCAGTTAGAAGAATAGTATAAGGATGCTAATTCTGCTTCTCAGGCCACATCCTGCAAAAGGGGCCCCAAGAAAATTGGCGATTTGGCTCCTCTGATTTTGCCAATTGGATTAAAAAAAAATAGGTCAGGAATGCCCTGAAATGAAACTAACAATACATGGGCATAAATTTAAAGGACTTTTAAATACTGGAGCTGATGTATCTGTTATTGCTAAGCTACATTGGCCTCCTTCCTGGCCCACTCATGTAGCAGCCACAGAGTTACAAGGTATAGGGCAGAGTAAATCCCCTTAAGAAAGTTCTAGTTTTTTTTTTTTTTAATAAATTTTTATTAATGATAATGGGATGACATTAATAAATCAGGGTACATATATTCAAAGAAAACATGTCTAGGTTATTTTGTCATTAAATTATGTTGCATACCCCTCGCCCAAAGTCAGATTGTCCTTCGCCTCCCTCTATCTAGTTCTCTGTGCCCCTCCCCCTCCCCCTACCTAACTCCCTCCCTCCTTTCCATGTCCTCCCTCCCCCCACCCCTGGTAACCACCACACTCTTGTCCATGTCTCTTAGTCTCGTTTTTATATTCCACCAATGTATGGAATCATGTAGTTCTCGTTTTTTTCTGATTTACTTATTTCACTCCATATAATGTTATCAAGATCCCACCATTTTGCTGTAAATGATCTGATGTCATCATTTCTTATGGCTGAGTAGTATTCCATAGAGTATATGTGCCACATCTTCTTTATCCAATCTTCTATTGAAGGGCTTTTTGGTTGTTTCCATGTCTTGGCCACTGTGAACAGTGCTGCAATGAACATGGGGCTACATGTGTCTTTACGTATCAATGTTTCTGAGGTTTTGGGGTATATACCCAGTAGAGGGATTGCTGGGTCATAAGGTAGTTCTATTTGCAGTTTTTTGAGGAACCACCATACTTTCCTCCATAATGGTTGTACTACTTTACAGTCCCACCAACAGTGGATGAGAGTTCCCTTTTCTCCGCAGCCTCTCCAACATTTGCTATTACCCGTCTTGTTGATAATAGCTAATCTAACAGGGGTGACGTGGTATCTCATTGTAGTTTTGATTTGCATTTCTCTAATAACTAATGAAGCTGAGCATCTAAGAAAGTTCTAGTTTTTTACATTGGAAAGATTAAGAAGGTCATTCTGGATTTTTTAAGCCTTATGCGTTCCCCTGGATGGCCAGTTAATTTGTGGGGTAGAGATGTTTTGAAAAATACAGGAGCGTTGCTTGTCAGTCCTAATGGTTTAGTCAGTACTCAGATGCTTGATCAGGGATTTTTGCCCACTAAGGGACTAGGGAAAGAACAGCGAGGAATTCTCATCTCCAAAGAAATGGCACCCAATACCAGAAGGTGTGGATTAGGATATCAAAATTTAGCATAGGGGCCTTGGTAGCTCCTGCTACCCCAATAATACATTGTGCAGACCCAATTACTTGGAAATCAGATAATCCTATATGGGTAAACCAACGGCCCCTTTCTCAGGAGAAACTTAGGGCAGCTGCTAGATTGGTACAAGAGCAGCTACAGCTTGGGCACATTGAACCATCTAATAGCCCATGGAATACACTTCCATATTTTAATCTTGTTGCCTCCTGGATTATCAAGGGGCATAGGCGACCCTTACAGCTTATAGGTTTTGAGCCTCAAAATTATTGTTGTTCCTTTTTTCCAAAGATCAACAACAATGGCTCTGGGAAACTTCCACTAAATGGCAAATTGCTTTTGCAAATCAATGTACAACTTTATACTGAAACTGTTAACTTAAAATCAGCTCAAAGACTAGAATTATATGCCATTATCATGGCTTTTCAGCATTTGCCATATTCCTCCTTTAATCTATATACAGACAGCAAATATTTACTTATGGTTGTTTCCACTATAAAGACTGCTGTCTTAGGGACAACTGCTGATGAACTATTTCAGCAGTTCCTCCTTCTTCAAAGACTTGTATGTCAACATAGAGCTCCATGTTTTATAGGACATACTCGAGCTCACTCCATGCTCCCTGGAGCTTTAGCACAAGGGAATGCCCTTGTTGATCAAGCTACCCAAAAGAAAATTATTTGGAGCAACCATGACAGATCGAGCAATTCAGTCTCATACTATTCATCACCAGATCGCTTCAGCCCTGTGTAAACAGTTTCAACTTTCTCGGGAAGCAGCACGGCAGATTGGTAAATCCTGTCCAAGGTGTCCTATATAATAATCTGTTCCTTCATTTAGAGTTAACCCTCAAGGACTCCTACCAGGACAACTTTGGCAAATGGATGTTACTCATATACCTTCATTTGCAAACAATCCTATGCCCATGTTACAGTGGATACCTATTCTGGCTTTATAGTAACCTCTGTCAGAACAGGAGAGGCTGCTAAGCATGTTATAGCTCATTGTATGCATTTTTCTATTATTGGATTTCCTAAACTGTTTAAACTGACAATGCTCCTGCATATGTAGCAAAAGCATTTACTGTATTTTGTCAAACCTTTCGAATTATGAGTATCTCTTACAATCTTTAAAGTCAAGGTATTATTAAAGTGTACCCAGCAAATATTTTAAGGTCAACTTAAAAAAAAATTTTAAAGGGGGGAGTCATATCCTGGAACTCCTACGAGTCTACTATATCATGCTTTTTACTTTAAAAATTTTTAATTTCTTTTGAATGCTGATGAACAGGAGATGCCAAATCTTCTCCTGCAAACTTCTACCTTCTTTTATTTGAGCCAACTAATAATACTGTTTTGTCTTTTTCCAAATAGCTCCAGATATACAGAAAAGGTTTATATAGGCAGATGGGGATCCTCAAACCCCTCAGTGAGATCTTCTGAGCATGTACCAAGAGGCAGAAAAAGCCCAATAGAGATCAGGTGAATTACCAGCTTTTAGGATAGCCCTTAAAGGCTCCAACGTCCCAAAGAAGTCTCATAGGAATTCATCTGGGTCCTGCTTCAATAGCAAAAAGGAAGGTCATTGAGCAAAAGCCTGCCAGGCTTACATGCCTTTGCTGTGAGGAAAAGGGACACTGGAAGGTAGGCTTCCCTCTCGCTCCTCTAAGGGAGGGTTCAGTCTCTTCTAGCCCTGCTCCAGCCACCTATGACCTAACCTTGCCCAGAAAGCTGGGGTTTGCCACTGAAGGCTGAAGGTGCCCAGGGCCGTCAGCCCCATCTACGACACTGTGGACGAGCCTAGGGTATTTCTTCCAAGAAGCAGGTAAACTGATCTCATTTGCACTAGGGCCATTTAACTATGTCTTGCCTGAATAGTCAGGTTTTTTATTCTTCCCTCAAAGATCTCTGTTGTGGGTGTTGATAGTCCTATTTTCTGCTGCTTTGTTCAATATATAGTGTTTCCTTTATTCCTCCTACCTCATTGCCCCACTCATATTTCAGGCTGGGACCTACTCCTAATTTAGAGCTCTCTTTCCCCCTTTTGCCAACTTCTATTGTGAATTTACCTTTGCCACCCAGCTTAGTGTATCCCAAGGTTCTCTTTACCACACCACAGTTGCAGAGCTCCAGGGAAAAGCACCCTGGTCTCATCTCTCCAGGCAGAGGAGAACAGAGGCTCCGTCTCCACACATGCTGCAGATGGCTTTTCCAGAATCATTACCAGCTAGAAGCAGCGGACATTGGGACTTGGACATGAGCTGCAAAGTATAGAATTGTGACAATTCCAGTGCCATGCGGACTTTTCCTGGATGTGGACTTTTCCTGGACTCCTGCTCCTTGTGATAGCTCCTAACAGACTGAACTGGGGTTGGGTTGCATTCGCAGGGATTTGGAATGGTGTTGGTGCCAACTTGGACTTGGTGAACATGTTAAGGACACTACTCTTTTATGGATTCTTGTTGTATTGGCCAAGAGTTTGCTTAAAGGCTTTAATCACAGTAAAAAACAAAACAAAACAAAACAAAATAAAACAACAACAAATATATATATATATATATATATATATATATATATATATATATATATATATATATATATGGATAAAGAAGATGTGGCACATATACACTATGATATACTACTCAGCTATAAGAAATGATGACATCAGATAATCTACAACAAAATGGTGGGATCTTGATAACATTATACGGAGTGAAATAAGTAAATCAGAAAAAAAACAAGAACTGTATGATTCCATACATTGGTGGGACATAAAAATGAGACTAAGAGACATGGACAAGAGTGTGGTGATTATGGGGGGGGGGAGGAGGGAGAGGGGGAGGGGGAGGGGCACAAAGAAAACTAGATAGAAGGTGACGGAGGACAATCTGACTTTGGGTGATGGGTATGCAACATAATTGAATGACAAGATAACCTGGCCATGTTTTCTTTGAATATATGTACCCTGGTTTATTGATGTTACCCCATTAAAATTAATAAAACTTTATGTATAAAAAAAAGAGGGCTAAAGGATGTGAACAGAAATCTGTTTCTCTTGAGCTTTTAGATATTATCTGTTAGGGTGCATAAAATTACAGCATAAATAAGGTATGTTTTCTTAGAATGTAAAAGAAATTTGTGATTAAGTAAAATATAAGTTTTATTCTATGAAATATTGGTCATTTCAGTTGGTGCTTTTAACTAGATCTTTAGAATTTGAGGCATAGATGTAATAGGAAATAGTTTAAATCCTCTTTCCCAAGTGACCTATTGAATTAGAAAGCTCAGAATTCCCTTTCTCAGCGAAGCCTCAAGCCCTAACAGGACTGTTAGAATCTGTACTGTACATACGCTCCCCATTTAGGACAACCGAGACCACCTCAAGAAAATGTTTTAGTTGCCTAGCGTAAGTGAGATTCTAGCATTCAAACAAGTGAGGAAATTTTGGACACTTTCCACCAGTTTCTGTTAACCAGGATCAAAGAAAATACTAAGGCAGTTAACTTAGCCTTTACATAGCAATCAGCTCTAAAAATTACAAAGAAAATATATTATAAATTTTAAAAAAAGATAGCATCATCAGGTTCTAAAAAAATAAGTAAATCTAAGCATTTCGGAAGGTACATTGCTCCTCCCTCAATCACAGAACTCTGTTTGGCCCCTAAGATGGCTGGTTAGTATAAGATGGGTAAGATTCCTGAAGGCAGGAACAACCTAAGTCAGGCACAGTTGAAGAAGGGCCATCAGGAGAAGGCTTAAGAACGAACAAAGGTGAGGCTCAAACCCTCACCCCAACAATGCAGGAGCCTGCTCCCCTGAATTAGTGGCCTTCATCCACTGTCCTGGGCACCAAAAAGGGGGACTCCCTAGAAATTCAAGAAAAACCAATAAGGTAGCCCTAAAACCAGTGGGGTTTGGGGAAAATTTTAGTGACTTTACTAGAACCCTTGTTGCCAAAGGTTTATTTGCAACCAATTAAAAAAAGATTTTGCCAGCAGGAAAGGGATAATTAGAAAAGCCAGACTTAGAATCTACTGCAGAAGGCATGTCTGAGTGTTTAGTTTGTGCCCAAATAAATACTAAGCAAAGTAAAGAAATTATAAAAAGAAACAGGGAGAGAGGAACTTTTCCAGGTAAACATTTAGAAATAGATTTTACTAAAGTAATTGACAAGTAGGTAGAAGCTTTTCCTCCTAGAAATGAGACTGCAATAACAGTTAAGAAATTGCAATATGAAATTATTCCAAGATTTAGCTTGCCCATTAATACTGGGTCTAATAATGGGCCTGCATTTGTATCCAAGGTCTCACGGCTAGTGGGAAAGGCACTCAATATTAATTGGAAATTACATTGTGCATACAGGCTCCAAAAGTTCAGGGCAGGTAGAACACATGAATCGAATCGTAAAGGAAACTTTAACCAAATTTGTTTTTGAAACTGGTGAAAAGTGGCCCTCCTTAGGGCAAGGTACACTCCCTCTCGCCCCTCTAGCACCAACAGTTCATGGGCCAGCTTGATGGAACCCAGCTCCCTGGAGGACGAGGTGGCCACGGGTGCCATTGGAGCAGTGCTGAGGCCACTGGACACCACACAGCGCTCCGAGGGCTACCGCAAGGCCCTGGTGCTTGGCACATGGCTGCTGGCACTGCCCATGATGCTGGCTATCTGGCTGGTCCACAGGGAACATAAGAGCCTCTGCCTGCCAGCTGAGAGCCAAAGCACCCACCGGGCCTACCTGATATTGCCCTTTGGGACCAGCATTGTGGGGCCTGGCGTGGTCATCAGGCTGCTCTACATGCCCCTGGCCTGGGCCTACTGGCTGTCGCAGCAGGCCTCCTTCCCACAGATGTGGCGGCTGCCCAACCCCAGAGTGCTGCACCTCATCCTGGGCATTGTGCTGCTCTTCTGGGCGTGCTCCATGCCCTCCTGGATATGGCAGCTGCTGGCCCAGTACCCTGGCGTCCAGTGCTCACACCCGCAGCAGGAACGCCAGTGGGGGCGTGGGCACCCAAGACTTCTGGCAGTGCCACCCCTGCTCCCAGCATGCCTTTGGCAGCTTGCTGTTCTCCAGCAACCAGCTTGGTTATCACTAAAGGTATAAGGTATAGAAATACTTTTGAAAGAGAAAGGAAAAAAGTAAGTTGTTATAAAAGCCAGTTATTTCTGAATAGTTAAGAAAGTTTATAAAAATTAATGGTTTATATAAATTGCAGAAGGTTTGTACAGAAATTAATCAGTAGCATTTGTTTCTTCAATAGACTGTATTACTATTAATGAAAACATCAAGTCTACCTGTTAAATATCTGTTGCATGTTATAGGCTGATGTTCCTACTTATACTATCTGTAGATCACTGATCATAGCCTTAATTTCAAGGCCCCTGCCTACACAAAAGCCTCATACACCTCGTTAAAATGAGTCAAGAATTTGACTCAGGATATAAAACCAGTGGGGAATGTGGTAAGATACCAAAGAATTGCAAAAATTAATATTTGGAGGAAAAGTCAGGCTTCTTGCCCCATCCTTTCTTTGGAGAATGGAGGGAGAAGAATACAGAAGCTTTCTGGCTTGCAAGGATGACTGGGTCATTTAGTTTAACTATAGAATAAAGGTTATCTGAAGAACTTCCTTTCCCTTTCAATAAGAGACAATATTTACATACCCTACACTGATTTTAACTCTCCCTCCCTTCCTGGAGTCCTGAGAGTAATGTATACCTCTAGGCAAAGGAGGGGAGATAGACACCAAAAGATTTATGAATGTCTTTGATATGTAAAACGACATCACTATTGTGCTACCTTGAAAGTTTTAATGTTTTTTATAGACAAATGTTATAAGCTTGTTAATGATCGTGTCATGTTGTCATGCCCCCCCTCAACCTGTATGTGGTCAAGGGTATATAACCAGCTTCAGAGCTATATTTGACACTGCACAATTTGGGTCAGCTATACCCCATGTTAGTCATATGCAGCCGGCTTAATCAATAAATCTCCTCTTAAAAATTCTTCTGTATCCTGCCTCGGTGTCTCTACATAAACCCACAGAACGCTGGTTTTACAACTCAAAGCCTGGCCTGCTTATAAAGATGCTTGTAGTCCTCTTAAAGTTCAAGACCAAATAGCTGGCTTGCAGCAGAGAACAGATTCTGTGCCATCTCAAGGCTGAGGTTGCCCATATGGTCACAGAGTCCAAACTGGTCTTGGTTTCTCCCCCATATTCCCTTCCGGACTGTGAGGGAGGAAGAAACTTTCCTTACCCTCCAGGTTCTTTTGGCTGAATTAATAATCAAATAAATGTGAGACAGATTAGCCAGAGAAAATGACCAAATTTAAGTACATACATATGTTTGGGAACCCTGCATATGTGAGAGAGTCAGAGAGCTCACATATATGAGAAGTTCAAAGACAGGGACAATGAGATATACATGGCATTTTGAGCTAAGGATCACAGTGGGGCTTCAGAGGGGAGGGAGGTCTCTGCAGAATGATAAGAAGAGCAAAAGTTTGCTCTGCCCTATAGATAGGTCAAAAAAGGTTATCTCTGATAATCTGTTATTATGGGCAAGGCCCCTAATTCAAGTTCTTCTTGAATTAAAGACTAGTTAAACCCTGTCTGGGTAATTCAGTTGGTTAGAGGGAGTTTGATCTCCAGTTAGAGCACATATAGAAACAGATTAATGTTTCCATCTGTCTGTCTGTCTCTTACTCCCCAAAAATCAGGAAATTAAAAACAAAAAAATATATACTATACATAAACATTTATAAAGTCCTTACAAAGGAGCAAGGGGGCAGACATTTCTCTTGAGCCCACAGGGTCTTGGTTACCTTTTGTTGGAATCCATGGGAGTCCTAAAGACCAGAGTAACAGGCTTTATTGAAAGGAAGAAAGAAACCCTGCCGGGCACTTCTCCCAGGGAGAAGAGCACCAGTACAGACTAGGGGCGAGTTGTATAGTGTTTGGGAGAGCCTGAGGGGATACTGAGGCAGAAGTCCTGGTATGTCCGGAATGCTCCTCCTTGGGGGGCTTTGAACATGTGGGTGTTGAATCAAAAGTCCTGGCATGTCCGTCCGGAGCCCCTCCTTGGGGCGGCTTGTCAGCTTTTTGGGATTCCTCTGTCTCAGGGGCGATAGTCCAGTAAGGATGAGGTCTGACTAATAAGCGGAACATCAAGAGGGCAGTTTGGAATTCACGTATCTATCATTTCTCAACTCTGTGGTTACATATAAAAGAAAGGCAGTTATTAATTTTATAATATACAGTAAGGGGTGATGAGGAGAAAGGGGAGAAAAATTTGGAAAATTATTGCTTCTTCTGGAGAGAACTCAAAAAGGGAATCTTTTTTTTGTATTTTTCTGAAGCTAGAAACCGGGAGAGACAGTCAGACAGACTCCCGCATGCGCCCGACCGGGATCCACCTAGTATGCCCACCAGGGGGCGATGCTCTACCCACCAGGGGGCGATGCTCTGCCCCTCCAGGGCGTCACTCTGTTGCGACCAGAGCCACTCTAGCGCCTGGGGCAGAGATCAAGGAGCCATCCCCAGTGCCCGGGCCATCTTTGCTCCAATGGAGCCTTGGCTGTGGGAGGGGAAGAGAGAGACAGAGAGGAAGGAGAGGGGGAGGGGTGGAGAAGCAAATGCGCGCTTCTCCTGTGTGCCCTGGCCGGGAATCGAACCCAGGACTTCTGCACGCCAGGCCGACACTCTACCACTGAGCCAACCGGCCAGGGCCAAGAAGGGAATCTTGCCAAGCCAAGTCCCCCATCCAGTTAAGGAGGTCATCAATTTCCATGCTGTAAGGTCTGAACCAGGCGATGTCTCTGAAAACCTGAGTGAGGAAGTAAAAAAATTTTGCGAGGTAATAATTGTTAGTTGCTTGCTGCGGGTGCCGAGTGGACAGGGTGACATGGTGATACATGGTCTCCTGGATGAGCCTCATGAGATGTGCTGGTCTGGTTCCTTTCGAATGGGAGCACATGTGGAGATTTTAGAGACAGAGAACCTGTTGGTGTAAGTTTTTAGAAGGACTGAATATGTGTAGTTGAAAAGGAAGGGGGTTTGGAGAACATTCAGGAGGGAACTTCTCGGGCTGAGGGGCGGCTTCTTCCTGCTGTCATCCCTACCTATTTGATATTTCCCTCGTGAAGTTCTCCTTAGGGTATTGGGGAATAGGAGTGTAGGAGCATTTGATTGTAGGTAATCCTAGAGATTTCTCTCATCTGGGCCTGTAGGAACTTGATAAGAGGGGCCCCGAGAGAGGGGTGCCCTCAGAGGTCAGGCAGGAGAAGGAGAAAGTTGGGAGTCCGTGGAGAAGGAAAGATTAGGAGCGGAGGTTTAAGGTGAGGTTTCTTTGGCCAAAAATGGCCTGCGTGTAGAACAAGCAGTACAGAAATAAGGACAGGAGAGAAGGGAGAAGAAAGGTCTGCACACATAAGGAATCTCTGATGCCCACCCCAACTGGTGGCAGAAATTGTCAGGGTCTCTTAGGATATTGAAATGGTAGTAGAAAGCAACCTGGCTAGGTGCTTAGACTTTCAAGGAAGTCCGTAGAAGCAGGCCACTTGGAGTAGAAACCTCCCAAACTGTGAACCTCAGAGAGTAGGGTGAGTCCTGAAGGAGTAGAGGAGTAGTCTCTGAGGCCTGAGATTGGGAGGAGCCCATGTTCCGAGGGGAGTCTGTCTGGATGGTTTGGACTTAGAGGAGCCCACAGTAGAGGAGACTGGTGAGAGAAGGGGGCGTCCCCGCCTTCAGTCACAGTTCCGAGTGGAGAAAATCTCCGTAGAAAGAGAGTCTCAGACAGGAGGTCGTCACCCCAAGGCCAAGATCCCAGGATGCAGGAGAGGGGCCTGGCTAGGTGAGCCTAGACTTTCGTAGAAGTCCATAAAGGAGTAGAGGCAGACCACCCATAGATATGGGGTCTGAAGTCAAAACTGTCTGTAAAGCCAGAGGCCAAGGCCAGGGCCACTATCACAGCAGCCTTCTGGCCCATGCAGGTTCGCATTGGATTCGGACAGTCGGTAAAGAAACAACGGAGCCAAAAACTGATAGGCCATTTTCTTTCATTCTAGCTTGCACCCGGCGGGCAAGTAAAAATATACACTGGGCTCCAAAACCCACTCACATTCAGTGCTCACAAAGCCACTGACTTATCCGAGTTTCCTAGAATCAAAGGTTTCTAGCTCACCAGCCTTATTCTCCTCAGTTCCCCATCTCCTTTCTTATCCCAAATACAAACTCAGCACAAACTGGCATCTCACTCAGCACTCCGCCATCTTGGCTGCTTCTCCTGGCCTACTCCATGTGGCCTCCTTCTGCTCTCTGCTCTGCTCTCTCCTCTGAAGATAATCTCAGGAACCAAGAGGGCAAGCTCCCGCTCCGTCCCCACTTTATAGTGCAGAAATCCAAACCCTTAATCCAATATACAAAATAGGGAAGTCTCTAATACAAAGTCACTTCTCTGAGGCATGATTGGATTGTACCACCCCACATCAAAACGGGTGGGAGAGGCTTAATCCCAAAACCAAGCCCCAGGCTACAATGATACTGCCTGCCCCCAACACACATTAATATCACCTGGGTGACGGCATCTTTAACAAAGTGAGCATAATACATTTTATCCGCCCAACACCGTCCGACCAGGAAGGGGTGTTTTTAGAGAGAAATTTGGAAGCCAACCGGGGAAGGGGAAGGGAGAAACTCCTTACCTTTCTGGTCCAGCAGGGGTTCGGGACAGGGTTAGACTGCTGGCCAATCGACTTACAATTACACGTCCAAGCAGAATCAGGGAGTAAGCTCGGGATGAGATGCCGCTGCCCATTGCTTCCCTGGTTGTAAGTTTGGACAGCAAAGAGGGATCGTCTAGGCAGTTAGTACCCTGTCCTGGGTTTCGGCACCACCTTTAGCTCAAAACAATCACATACGACAAAGGCACATCTTGGCGTGACTATTTCTGAACACCTACAAGAGCCTCCCAATCCGTTCCCAGCTGTGTGATTCAGCATAAGCACCTTGTCCTTGCACAAGCCCCAGGTCGTCCTTGTCTCCCGGGAACTCTCTACCAGCTCCGCGAGTCCTCTCCTCCCTCTCAGCTGAGAAGGACTTAGGTGCAAGGCCTTCCTGGGTGCTGGCAGAGGCCCCTGGTTATTTCAGGCTTCAGTATCTAAGCCCCGAAGTTATAAGGTGGCAATATGGGGAAGCAAACATTGTTAGAACTCAATGGTGAATGATGAATTTACTCACCACTAATAAAAGTGTCCATGTGCAAATACCTCGATTTCAGTCAAACCAGCCTCTTCCTAGCCAGCCACTCCTCTTCCCTGTCAGCCAGCCTCCGGCTGATTTTCCAGTGTTGCACAGATGCAGAAAAGGACGCAATTCATGCTGTTGCATGCAGTGGGTGGTGAGGTGGGAGAACTACTCTCTCTACATAAATCTAACAGAGAAGGATCTTGTAGAATTAGAGCAGTTAAGAAAGAGGGAGAGAATTGTCAAGGACACAGACACAACAGGCTTTTCAAAAGAAGGTGATTTGAATATCAAAGGTGGAAGAGAGGCCCTCAGGAGACTGATAAAACTTGAATATTTTTGCAGGGATTCCTCTTTATCTTCCTGTCCTTGATATAAAATGAAGGAAGACACACTGTGGTGTATATAATTTTGTTAAACAGCTGATGCCAAAAGTATCCATTCACTCTTTTTGTTAGTCTAAGAATCAGTACACAATCACACAACCTCCATTTTAATAAATAGGTAAAATATCTTTTTATGATTTTTAGTTTTATTCGAAGATAAAATTCCAATCAAAGCCCCTTTTCTCTCCCCATGACATTTTAGATAAGGTTGGTGGGGGCAGTGATGCGAGGCTAAAGGCAGGTCTAAGGAGAAAGACTGTTTTAAGCAGCAGCTAACAGGATGTGATATGGAACGTTTCCTGTTGTCCAAAGCTTCAAAGCTGAAGTCAGTGTGTGACAGGACCCCCACATTCTAATGAGAGGTGCTACAGGAACCCCACAGGACTTGCTAAGACAAGGCTAGAGGTTCTGAATAGAGTTCTTTGAAGAGAGTTTGTGAGAGGAGTGAGTTTTGCTTTTTCCTTCCCCATGGTGCGGGATCCAGTCACCCAAAGCAAGCAAAGAGGTGGTGCCCAGCAGCCCTGAGGGTTGAGGAGGTCTTGCAAGAGGGGCAGGCAAATTGGCCTCTCAACAAACCAGCCTCTCATTTCATAGACAGAAGCTCACTGAGTGGTGAAAACACCCCAGGCTGCGCGTGCTGCTCCCAGAGCGGAGAATGCCGTGGTCTCTGGAGAGCTGGCTACGTGTCTCCTGGAGGCTGGGGACATGAAGACTGGCATGGAGCTCTCGGGGATTTCTGAAAGCAGGAGGCCAGCTCAAGCTAGGTGGCGAAGAGAGAGAGGGTAGATGGCACCTGGGATGGTACGGCACATTTCTGTCATTTGAAAGGCTATGGGTGACCTGATTCCCATGGGCCAAGGGTTGGCCAGAGAGCTACCTTTGGGGGCAGGCATCCTAGCAGAAAAAGACCAATCAGCTGGAGAGTGTATCATCCTTAGCGCAGCATGAGAAGTCCTTGTCATGGGAATAGGGGAGGGGACCATAATAATGCCATTAATAAGCCCTCCAAAGGAGCTGGACTTAGAATACAGAGGACTCCAGACACTCAGGAAAAAGCCCCAAATTGCACATGTTAAATAAACATAATGGCCTCTGCCCCTTCCCTCTCATTTTTCATCTGGTCAGCCCGAGAGGATCCTGAAGAAGGCTGGAGAGGGGCAGGGAGGGGAAGTGGAGAAGGCAAATCAAGAAGGATGGAAGGATAAACCAGGCCTCCTTCCCCACTGAAGGTTCTTGACCCCATGTCAGACCTGAGCTGGACAGAAGGAAGAGACTTTATATTGGCTGTGAGATTCAAGTTGAGTTTAGATTGGAGCTTTTAATATCCTCAGATGGTACTGTTCTGATCTCTGAAAGCGATCAAGGTCTTGAGATCTGCCTGAAGAAATCATCAAAGAGCGAAAGAGAGTCAGACAGAACTTATTTGAAGACAGCAGTAGGAAAAAAATACTAAATTGAATCTTACCAAGTTAAGCCTGCTCAGTAAACTGCTGACATGTTAGAGAAAGAGTACTTACTGTTCCACTTTGCAGGAGGAGAGTTTTCCATTTCATATGTGCACTGACTCTTGGACTTTCACACTGGAGACAGAGCTCCTGCTCTGTAAGAGCACAGTTTTTCTGCTGGAAAAACTGGAAATGGAGTAAGTGACAGCAATACAGTGTCATACTGGGAAAGTACAGGGCACTATCTGAACATAGAGGAGGCCACCAACCCCATCCTGGGGGCTAGGGAAGACTTTCAGTGAGGTGACATCTTGGCTACCTTCTTATGGAAAAGTAAGAGCTGACCAGACCAAAGGGGAGGTAGGAGGTAAGGTAAAGACAGATGGGAAGGCAGAGAGGAAAGGTGGAGACTAGGAGTGCTGATGAATTGACTTTTAAGAGTTTTGATCATTTAAGTAGACGAGGGCTTGTCTGTGTGCCAGGCACTTGGCAGCACCCCCGCAGCACGTAGAGCCCTGTGGCAGAGCAGATCTCTGAGGAAGAGTGAGTATCTAAGGGGAGGGAAAGTAGGGTTATAGTTGTTCAGATGGAAAAGAATACAATAATTAATAAATAATTATACAAAAATAAACTCTGTTTTGTGTACTTGCAGTTGTAAACCTATTTTTGCCCACCCCATCGAGAAGACAAAGGCTATGGATACAAGTTGATCACATCAGGATACATCTCAGAATTCCTGCACCTAGGACTCAATACCTAACTCCTGTGCTGGGACTCTGAGGCACATAAGTTCATAAGGAATGTAGGCAGGCAGAGGAAGCCCCCCAAAAAGGGCTTTAACCCCTGACCTGAGGGAGGAGCCCTGTCCTGGTGCACTGGGTTTCACTAGTGGTGCCACTCAGACTCTCTGGCCTGCAAGAGCAGAGCTAAGACAAACCCAACAGACTGGCCACCTGTCGTCTTATGCCCAGATGCAAATCTTCACTCTGTCTTATCTCTTTTAATGAGAGGCTTGGTGAACCCTAGAAAAGGCATGACAAAATGTAAGGGACAAAGATGGGATGATTCTAGTGCCTGGAGCATTGCTGATGGAAACCACCTGTAGGCCACATGCTTTCCCAGCTGCAGAGGCCACCCACTGACTCACCTCACAAATGTGTGGGCAGACGACCTCAAAGAAGGCTCCAAGAGGAGGAAACTTCTAACTCTAAACCCTTTGACTCAAAAAAGGGCTTTGAGAACCTGTCCAGTTGGCTGAGTGGTAGAGTGTCGGTCCAGTGTGTGGATGGTCCTGGGTTTGATTCCCGGCCAGGGCACACAGGAGAGGCGCCCATCTGCTTCTCCATCCCTCCCCCTGTCCTTCCTCTCTGTATCTCTCTTCCCCTCCCGCAGCCAAGGCTCCACTGGAGCAAAGGTGGCCCAAGCACTGAGGATGGCTCCATGACCTCTGTCTCAAGCACTAGAATGGCTCTGGTTGCAATGGAACAACGCCCCAGATGGGCAAAGCATCACTCCCTAATGGGCTTGCCGAGTAGATCCTGGTTGGGTGCATGAAGAAGTCTGTCTCTCTGCCTCTCCACTTCTCACTTCAGAAAAATACAATAAATAAAAAAAGCTTTGACTGTGGAACTATGTGCCAACCAGTTTCCCCTGAAAGCGGAAAAACCATTGGTACCCCTAGAGGTCAGGGGGGATTCCCAGTGCTTGAGGAACTGATAGAGGAAGACAACTGGACAGATTACGAGAAAGGCAGGAGAAACAACAGAAGAGTGTGTTCCCATAGAAGCTCAGGGAAGAAAGTTTGGACAGCCAATTAATAGAAGAACAAAACGTGCCCATTGGATCTGGTGAAGGACTGGTCATTGGTCACTCTGACAAAACCACTTCCAACTCAGTGATGGATTCAGGAGCCAGTCTGCAGTGTGTTTGAGTATAAATGGGGTATAAGCAACTGGAGGTAGTGAGTAGAACTTGTCCATTCCAGAAGGCTGACTATAGGAAAGAGAGTGTGAAAAACAAGAAGTACTAACAGGAATATAATGGCATGCAAGAGGGTTTTTCTCTTTTTTTATGTCAGAATATTTCAAAGCATGTTTGGATAATGATGGGAAGAGTGGGGAAAGGTTGAAGAAGTGAATGAAATAAGGCAGAATTCAATGGAACATGAACTCGGGAAGCAGGAAGAGATGGACCTGGAAGAGCACAGGTGTAGGAATTCACCTCAGATAAGAACTGAGGGGACTGTCATTAAGCTAGGGAGAGAGCAAAGGCATGGGGGTAGATAAAGATGAGTGATAACTGGAGGGCCAGAAAGATTCAAGTTTGTTTGCTTTTCTGGTGAGTAATAGGGTGATGAATAACATAAAAGCATTTTTAAGTTTCAAAATATTTGCATAAATATTCATTTTACCCTCAAATCAAGCCAAACATGTCTTTTGGTTGGTTCCAAACCTGGGTACCCATGCCAGGCTCTCTTCACTCTGGGCTACCCTGAGCTGGTGCTTTCCCTTCCTGCAGTGCTGCACCACACCACCTCACTCAGACTAATCTTTCCTCATACATTGACCCAAGCCAATTCTCATGAGTCCCCTTACAGCTGCTCCCATTGAGGAAATCTAAACAACACCTGGTTCTTTTCTACCTTATCACTGTGCCTTAAACTCCCCTGCTGGCCACCGGGTATCCACTCCAGCTCAGCTGGCCAGCGTTCATGCTCTGGTAACCAAGAAGGTGTTGACCAAATCCGTATCTGTATTAGAAGGCATGGTGCCACCTCTATGCTATGGCCAAGGCACATCCTCTGACTTAGTGGAGGTTTAACTTGACATGATTTGAGTTGAGGACACTTGGCCAGCTGTCTACTTAGATTTTTTAGTTACCTGATACCCAAAGGAGTTGGGACAGTGGCCAGGCTCCATTGTTCTCTTAGAGTCCCGGCTGTAACTGGCCCCGTGGCCTCTCTCCCAGAACTTTCTCTTCTCAAGTGGCACCATTACAACACATCTCTTGAAATCCCTCACTGATTAGTTCGTGGTGTGAAAGAGGGGAGAGGGACAAGGTTATAGCTGCAAAAATTGTGAAAGGCAGAAAATGGCACTGGACCAAGGGAGCAAATCCGTTACTGGCAGTCAGGTGACTCTCTGCTTTTGTGCAGCCAGGTTTTGGAGGCTGTTCTGACAGAAAGATTTTGAAAAAGTTTTGAGCAATAATGGGATCATTAGACTAAAAAATTGCTTTCAAGACTGACATCTATTTGGATTATACATTCTAATGTATTTGTTTTAAAGGTTCATTATTTTATGGCCTTAGTGTATGCAGTCTTTTGAGCAGTGTCAAAATGAAGCTCTTCTAGCTAAGCCGGAAATAGACTTCCTCCAAATGTGGATCCAAGATCCAACTTTGTGTCAAGTGTCTTTAAACTTTCCAGTCCAGAAGAATATTGAGGCTTTTGACATTGTGAATCAACAATGTAGTTAAAGGTCAAAGGTTGAAAAAATTCAGCTTGCTTTAGCTTTGACTTGCATATTTGTGAGGCAGATCTTTTTGACCCCAGAGTTTAAGTGAAACTGCTGGTGCTGAGGGGGCAGCCCCAGAAGGCAAAATGCAACTGTTTTTCTGGGTATTGTGCTTTAATGTAAACCAAACAGACTCACTTCACACTGGGCAAGCAATAAAATACAAAGCAGCGCTATTTTTGTTCGGGGGAACTGTTCTGATTACCCAGGACAGTTTCCAGGAAATTGTCCTGGCCTCTCCCTACGATCTCATCTTTCTTTCATTTTTTACCCATTTTGGTGGCTTCTTTGTCCTGTCCCAGGCTTTCTGTGCAGCACACTGGGACCACACGTTGAGCGTCCCATTGGTGCTCCCCAAGCAGGATGGACGCACTGCCTCTGGCCTCCTTGCTCTTGACTGTTGCAGGAAACATCTCTCTGCACTCTCACCAGATGACGCCCCGCCTCTCATGGGAACAACCAGTAACTAAGGGTCTGGAGCTCCTGTGTGGACCACAGCCCACCTGCAACAGGTGGGCTGTGGCAGAGAGTGAACAAAATACTGTACTTTTTTTCTGAAAACATTGAGATCCTGAGTTGCTCTCTTTGTAAAAAAGGTGTCTCCCCAAAGAAGCCCTTCTGAATGCCATGGTGCTGCTGGAGGTGTCCCTCTGCACCCGACTTTTTCAGTAAAAACCAGCATAGGCTTATTTTACATTTTCTAAGTTCCTGGTGGACACGTGCCATCACAAGTGTATCAGAGGCCCCTACTCTAATTCCCTCTGCTCACTGAAGCCCACCCCAGCCCCGGGCAGAACCGGGGCAGAACCAATGCCTCCCAGGTCCCACCTGGACAGGGAGAGGTTAACCATACATGATCATAGCTTTGGAGGCTGCTTTTCCTTAATTTTGGAAGAAAAAATGAACATTCAGAATAACAACACAGTTATGTTTTCAGAGTGATTATTTGGCTTCTGGCTAAGACTTGGTCTTATGGGAGGCAGAGTGATAAAGTTTGATTAAAAAAAAAAAAAAAACCACATCCTTTTTCTTTCTATAAACACAACCTGGAAAAATACCAGCTGAGTTGGCCGAGTCTTTGCCTGCCCCAAATGGAGGTGTTTATGGCACCAAAGAAAGTTTCCTTAGAAGCATTTCATCTTGGGTTTTTTATGAATTAATTGGGAATAACAAAATGTATAAGACTTGAATGGAGCTGGACTTTCTGCATTTTTTTATTACTATTTGATTTTAGAGAGAAAAGGAGAGAGAGAGAGGAAAGCATTCATTTGTTGTTCCACTTAGTTACACATTCATTGGTTGCTTCCTGTATGTGCCCTGAGCTGGGATCAAACCTGCAATCTTGTGTTTCAGGACGATGCTCTCACTGACTGAGCTAGCCAGCCAGGACCTGTACTTTCTGCACTGACACTGTCCACTAGAAACCAGTGCCCTTTATGGAAGATAGGAAGGATTTGTATAAAAGATGGGTCTGGAAGATCGAAAGAAACATTGCACTCTGATGTCTCCTGGATTGAAGTACAATTTTCTGGCCCACAGCCTTGGGGTGGACAGGAAGACTGAGCTGACAGTTTAGGGAAGGTTCTTGAGGACAGCAAATTTTTCTCCAAAATTTTGATGCTAATAATCCAAAGCATACATCCATGGTGGCTCAGGCAGCCCTATGTTGACAACACAAAAGTTAGCAGAAGTGTTTTTACTTATAGCTAGCTTCATTAATCAAGGCTCTTCACTAAGGTGTTTTGTTCTATGGCTATTTCCTTTACAGAAAATGAATTGCATGATACACAAACTTTCCCACTCATGGTCCAAAATATATTTAAACGACTAAAGCTCATTAAGCTGTATGGACTCAAAGCACAGTTACATTCACATCTAACAGGTAATACCTGTCTTTTTCTCCATCTAAGTCATATACACATTGTAGTGAGGCCCTCCAAAGAGGGCCGTGTTTCAGGCTGGCATGTGGAAGCCTGAGATGTGGTCCTGGCCCTCAGGAAACATCATGAAGGAGACACTGCATGAAACAGTGATGAACAAGTCAAGACAGTAATGATCAAGTTCCAAACGAGGAAGGATGGAAGGACCTGGAGAAACTGAGAGAAAACAAAGGGCATGTGAGAGAGCAGGCTTCCTATTTTTACAGGGATATTAAACCTGTCACCAGAAGGAAGAACCTGGATGTTACAGGAAGAAAAATTTCAGTTCCTCAATAAAAAGAACTTCTAAATTGGGAGAGCCTACATAGTGAGATTGCTGGAGGCGTGCAAATGGAGACTGAGTAATCATCTGTTAGGGATGCTTTTGAAAGGATTTTTCAAAGGATATTGAGTAAATGATATGACCTCTATGACTGTCTTGGACCTATGAAACAGTGACTGGAGTGAATTATGAAACTGTGGCACAATGACTGGAGCATAAATTCAATCTGGGCCTCCCAGAGGAGCAGGAGCTATGCTGGATCTCAAAGGAGGAATGGCCTCTAGATGGGCCCCTCCCCTCCTGTGTGTTTCCATACCTACCACACACTACCTAGGAGAGCCCAGTCCATAGCAAAGCAGTCTCTGTGGCAACAGAAGCAGGGGACACAGAGCTAAGGAACCAAGATGGATGAATTCATGATATACTTAAGGTTTGTGCAGTTCACCAAATGTAAATTTTACCTTTCAAAAAAAAATGGATAGTGATATACAGTTTGAAATGTATTAATACCTGCAACTTATTTTAAATGCATTTTTTAATTTTTTTACAGAGACAGAGCGAGAGTCAGAGAGAGGAATAGATAGGGACAGACAGACAGGAACGCAGAGAGATGAGAAGCATCAATCATCAGTTTTTCGTTGTGGCACCTTAGTTGTTCATTAATTGCTTTCTCATATGTGCCTTGACTGTGGGCCTTCAGCAGACCGAGTAACCCCTTGCTCAAGCCAGCGACCTTGGGTCCAAGCTGGTGAGCTTTGGTCAAACCAGATGAGCCCGCGTTCAAGCTGTGACCTCGGGGTCTTAAACCTGGATCCTCCGCGTCCCAGTTCAACACTCTATCCACTGCGTCACTGCCTGGTCAGGCTAAATGCATTTTTTAAAAAAAAACATATGAATTGTGATATATATGCACAATGAAATACTACTCGGCCATGACAGCATGGATAGACCTAGAAGGTATTATGCTAACTGAAATAAGTCAGAGAAAGACAACTACTATATGGTTTTATTTATATTTAGAATCTGAAAAACAAAACAAACAAATAATGGAAACAAACTCATAGATATAGAGAACAGACTAATGTGTGACAAACAAGAGAGAGGTTGGGGACTATGTGAAAAAGGTGAAGGGTTAAGAAGTACAGATTGGTAGTTACAAAATAGGCACAGAGATGTAAATTAGAGCATAGGGAATAGAGTTAATAGTATCATAATAACTATTTATGGGTCCAGCTGGGTACTGGAAATATCAGGGAGACCACTTTGTAAAGTATATGACTGTCTAAACCACTGCGCTATACACCTGAAAGTGATACAGCATAATGTAAACTATAATTGAAAATCTAAAAAACAAAACCAAACCATGAGTTTATGAGTGGATAAGAAATAAATAGATATGGGATAAAACATAGTAAAATGCTAATTGTAGCATCTAGGTGGTAAGTACTTGGGTGTTCACTGTATAATTTTCAACTTTTCTGTATGTTTGAAGTTTTTTATAATAAATGTTGAGGGAGAAAAATCTATGTGGTTCTGACTGTTGAACAGAGCAAATGGCTTTCAGCTCTCACAGATTTGGAACACCATGGATATAATGTAGGTTTATTTCGTTCTCACTGCTCACTAAGCATTTATGTGTGTTGTCTCACTTACTCTCACAACCACCTAAGAAGTAAATACCACCATCTAGCCCTGGCCTGGTAGCTCAGTTGGTTAGAACATCATAACGATACGCCAAGGTTGTGGGTTGAATCCCTGGTCAGAACACATACAAGAGTCAATCAATGAATGCATGAATAAGTGGAACAAAAAATCGATGATTTTTCTCTCCCTCTTTCTTTAAAATCAATTTTTTAAAATGGGTTTTTAAAAAAGGAAAGTACCAGCACCCACATTTTGTAGCTAGAACTGAGGTACAGACAACATAAAAAATCTACCATAGCCACAAAGCTGTGTCAGGTCTGACTGACTCCAGAGCCCAAGCGCATGACTAATATCCCACTCTTGGGTCCCAGATGTGGATACCTGGCTCGGTGCCTTGTGTTGGGTTGAAAGCATTTGATGTTTGGGGGAAAGTGGGAGGAATGCCTGCATTCTGGCCCTGCCCTTCAGGTGGGCTTGCTTCTTTAATTCTTCAATTGTTAATAGACACCCAGACAGTATGCCACTTAGGAGTTTTATTCTGGTTTCATTTTCTTAAACAAGAAGCTTATTCAAACAACAAAACACTTGATTTGAAGGGAAACTATCTAGAATCATTCCTTGAGAATAATCGATCCCTACTTAAAGACAGATTTTTCTTTATATAATAGCTACCTACAAAAAAAGTTACTATAAAATTGTCCTTAGTTTTACAATGACAAATGGAAAACACTAAAATTCTATAATTGAAGAAAGATGCAAGGATGTTTTATGTTGTTTTTGTTGTTTAACAATGAGAGCAAAATAACTTACTAAGAGCTAAAGGAGCATGCCACTAGTGGAGAAAGAGAAGAGTAAGTCCTCACTTAACGTCATTGATAGGTTCTTAGAACTGCAGGGAAATGAAGTATAACAGAACCAATTTTACCATAGGCTAATTCATAGAAACAAGAGTTAAGTTCCTGCAGTAACTTATAAACGTTACAAAAATACGTGAGGACATGCTGTATTTTCACAGGACCAGTCATTTTTCCTTATTCCATCTTCATTGGTGTCCATCAAAACATACCTTTGGCTGTTTTTTAAAATATACCTTGTTTGTGCACATACATCAGTTAGTTTATGTACAATAAGGGAATACGCAAAGGAAAAATGAAAACACAGAGTAACTATACTGTAAAGCTCAGAACGCGGTAGATGGAAAAGGTAGTTTTCTAATGGAGTATGTACTCTTGGTCTGTAGGAACAGAGTTCTGGGGTAAGATAGAATGGTCATGGCCGGAACAGAGCTTCCTGAGCCCACCACTGCCCTGGAACAGACAGCAGGAGGAAAATGACTTTAAAACTGAGTCAGAGGTAGGGAAGGAATGCTTCAAGTCTAGGTCTCTGGGTCTTCTTTGAGTTGGTCCGGATAACCCTAAGTTCAGGCTGTCAGAGGAAGCATTTGCTTGATTAAATGCCCTCCTGAGCCCAGGAGTTCTAGCCAGTTTCACTGTTCCAGCTTTGCCAGACCACAGGATTCCAGGACAGTAGGGAGAGGGGTTGTGCTCCAGAGACACCATGCCAGCCTCCCTGCTACTGACCGGGACTCTGTCAGCATCTTCCCACCACTTTCCACGGAAGACCCAGGGCGGAGCCTGGCGCCTGGGCCTTCCCAGCCAAAGTAACGTGTGAGCACATGGTGAAGGCTTTAGAAATGTTGGAAAATTAGAGATAATCACATCCAACTCTCTCTTTAAATTGTGGTAAAACAGACAATATAAAAGTTATTATTTCAACCACTTTTAAATGTACAATTCAGTCACACTAAGTTCATTCATAATGTTGTACAGTCATTATTATTATTCATTTTCAGAACTTGAGTTTGTCAAACATAAACTCTGTGCTCATTAGACAACACAACCCTCTTGTTTAAACAATGAAAAAATCAAACAAAAAGGAGAGAGAGTGTGCCAGTGTTATGCAGCTAGGATAAGGGTCAACAATCTTGGCATCAAGAGCTCTGTTTGTTCCACCAGCTGATTTCTTAAAATGTGATTAAAGTACAATAAGTCTATATTGTCCTGGGAGCCGCACTGTTAGAAGGATGTTGGCCAACAAGAGTATGTCCAGAGACAACAGGCACAATGACAAGGACCCAGAAACTGTGTCTGTCCCTTATAGATGGAAGGAATTGATGATGGGGGATTTGGGACAGTTATGGGTATTGTTTTCAAAGGTTTTAAAATACAGTGTTGGAACATAGATTCAACTCAAGGGCAGGACCAGCATGAAGGGATGCATGTGGCAGCAAGGCCATTTCTACTGGAAACATCGAAGAACATTTTTTGAACTGTATTTTTTTTCAGGGTAATATATGCAGATAGTTTTAAAAGTAAAATACTAGGATGAAAGACTTTAGCAGCTCAGATTTAGGGTTACAAATTTAACTGTTTGTAAAGTGTATGGTTGTGAAACTAATATAAAAGAATATTGAAAGTAAACTTTAATTGAAAAATAAAATTTTAAAAAATGTTAGCAATTCCCTGTCCACTCCTCCTCCCTCCCATCTCCAGGTGCTGCTCCTCAGAAGCTGCTGTGTCCATTTCTTTTGGTTTTTTCATTCTACTCCATGTCCCATATTTCAGAATGATATGTTTGAATGCTATTTATTGTTTTATCATTTTAAACATTACTTGTTGATATGTTGTTTTCATAGACAAGGATTTGTCTTTTATATGCATCTTATCTCTTGTTTTTCTCTCCACTTCATCCTTTCAACAATTATATAATTTTGGAGGTAAATTAATATTCAGTGTCTACATTATGATATAAATATTGTTTACTCCCTAGCTAAGTAATATACCATGATTATGCTCTTTCTTATATAATAATTTTTTGCTTTTTTTTTTTTTTTTTCATTTTTCTGAAGCTGGAAACAGGGAGAGACAGTCAGACAGACTCCCGCATGCACCCGACTGGGATCCACCTGGCACGCCCACCAGGGGCGATGCTCTGCCCACCAGGGGGCGATGCTCTGCCCATCCTGGGCGTCGCCATGTTGCGACCAGAGCCACTCTTGCGCCTGAGGCAGAGGCCACAGAGCCATCCCCAGCGCCCGGGCCATCTTTGCTCCAATGGAGCCTTGGCTGCGGGAGGAGAAGAGAGAGACAGAGAGGAAAGCGCAGCGGAGGGGTGGAGAAGCAAATGGGTGCTTCTCCTGTGTGCCCTGGCCGGGAATCGAACCCGGGTCCTCTGCACGCTAGACCGACGCTCTACCGCTGAGCCAACCGGCCAGGGCCCAATTTTTTGCTTTTTTTTGGACTAAGAAATTGCCTCAGTTTTTTAATGACTTTGCTTCCCATACACCTATTGCCATTTTTTCCTAAATGCTCTATACATTCTTTATTGAAGTATAGTAAACATGCAATATTATATTAGTTTTAGATGCACAATATAGTAACTTGACATTCAAATACCTTACTAAATGATCACCATGTTAAGTCTAATAACCACCTGTCACCATATAAAGTTATTATAGTGTTATTGACTGTATTCACTGTGCTGTACATTATATGCCTTGACTTAGTTTATAACTGAAAGTTTGTAACTCCTAATCCACTGCATCTGTTTCACCCCACCTCCCAACCTTCTCCCCCCTGGCAACCATCAGTTTGTTCTCTGTGTCTCTAAATGTTTCTGTTTTGTTTTTGTTTGTTAGTTTTGATTTTTTTTTTCAGACTCTACCTGTAAGTGAAATCATATGGTGTTTGCTGTTCTCTGACTTATTTCACTTACCATAATACTCTCTAGGTCCATTCACACTGTTGCAAATGGAAAGATTTCATTCTTTTTTTTGTGGCTGAATAATATTCCATTGCATGCATGTACCACATCTCCTTTATACACTTGTCTATCGATGGACACTTAGGTTGCTTCCATATCTTGGCTATTGTAAATAATGCTGCAATGAACATGGGGCTGCGTATATCTTTTTTGAATTAGTGTTTTTATTTTCTTTGGATAAACATCCAGCAGTTGAATTGCTAGGTCATATGATAGTTCTATTTTTAATTTTTTGAGGAACTGCTATACTGTTTTCCATAGCAGCTGCACCAGTCTGCATTCCCACCAACAGTACTCAGGGGCTGCCTTTCTCCACACCCTCACCAACAGTTGTTATCTGTTGACATTTTGATAATAGATATTCTGACAAGTGTGAGGTAATAGTTCACGGTAGTTTTCAAATAACTCTTTAATAACCCAGCTAAAGCAGCAGACAGTGAGCTCCTGGTCTCTAGAGGTATGGAGCAGAGCCTGGGCGACCACCTGTGCTCGTGTGATGTGAAGGGATTTGCACAGCTGAGAGAGGATCCCTTCTAACTCTGAGGGAGTGGGGAGATGATGTCTGAGGCTCAGGCCCACCTACCTAACTTAGCACAGTTCACATACTCTTGGGTGGGAGTCCTGAAACAAAGGACTTTTGAAGGATTGAATGGGAAGATGCTCACAGTTTAAGCTAATAATGCACTTGGACTAGTGCATAGAGTGGTTGGCCTATGTATTCTCCCAACTGCAGATCACACTGTCATGAAATCAATGTAGTCAGTTATACCCTGGAATTTTTAAAACATGAATTAAAATTAAATAGAACATATTAGTACAACACACAGGGTAGGGGTAAATGTTAGGTGTTCTTCAAGAAATGTTTTTGGTTGTATTTTGTGTGTGTGTGTGTTCAAGATCAATGTAAAATTTTTGGTTACTACTCATTTAATATTTTTAATATAAAAGTTTAAAAGTCACTATTTAATGTAAAGTGTGGGACAGAAATGTCTAGTCTTAGAAATGTGTCACAAATTATTAAAAAGGTCACGTGCCAGAATGGAGAGATGACATTCTCCACCCGGCTGGGTAGGTCTGACTGCTTGCTTTCTTGTGAAATTCTTGTCTATGGCCAGAAGTTGGGCCCACAGGGTAACCAAGCACACTGACTTGGCGGGGAGCAGCCAAAAACTTCTGCACACCTGAGGGGCAGACAAAATGACGTAACTTTTTGTTAAACTCTTCCCTTTATACTGAGGGACTGGGATGAAAATGAATTTTGATCCTCAGAGAGTAATCAGAAAGGAACCTAGCAACAGAAAGCTAAGGGTATGTGTAGTAACCCATCTCTCCCCTCCCACACAGAGCATAGACACCCCCACCGGCGTGCAATGATTCCACTCCTCCCTCCCTTACATCAGGGACTTGGGTCCCCTGGGACAAGACTGCACACGCATACACTGGTCAGACTCCCCTGAGGCCTGTAAGTAAAAGGGAGCTTCTAAGAAGTTCTAGGAAGGGTTTTGAGTGAACAGGAGAGTCTCAGAGTGCACACTGCAAAAGGATGCCTATAGTAAGATCAAGAGAAAATTACACTTAGCGAACACAATGTTTTCAAAACTAAGGAAAACTGCCAGTTCTCTGGTGAATTCTTTCTCTAATGGAGGGTATGTATAATGGATCTAGTTTTGTCTGTCCAACATCCCTTCTTGATTCTGACATTAGCATCCACCTTCCTCCACCTCCTATGGATAATTGTCCCTGTCCTGCTATCCATTTTACCTGGTTCTAATGCTATTGCCAACCACAAGGTCTTGCCCCACCAGCCTGGCTTCAGTGATTGGTCCATGCAGAAGGCAACAGACCTAAGCTGGGCCAATCAGGATCTTTCCCTAGGGTTTATAAATATTAAAGCATCAGGCAAGAACTCAGCTTTCCCTATGGGCTTGCTAAGCTTGAAAGCTGTATGATGGAGCTGTCTATGGCTCCATTTTCCTCCGGTTGTGTAGGCAAAGGCTACCGGCAGACTGAAAGAGCAAGAAATCTGACAACAGCTATGCTACTTTGGCCAGTTCTACTTCTATTTTGTCTACCCCCTTTTCAGTAATGTGACTACACAAATAGGGGTATGTGTTTGGTGGTGGGAGGGAGTTGTTGGTTTGTTGCTTAAACTAATATAAATTGTTTTTTGTAATTTACAACTGAGACAGTTGCTTCAGCCTGCTTATAATGGATTGGGTTCAGGATTTCGAGGGAGAACTTGTGTTCGAAGCCTAGAACCAGTTCTTACTGTGTTTAAAATATCTAACTTATCCAAACCTCAGTTTTTTCATCTATACAATGAACAAGGTATTTGTGAGGCTTAAATGAGCTAATTGTGTGAAAGTGCTTTAGATAGCAATAAAATATCTCAATGTTAGAGGTAATTACTAATCCAAACACCCATCTCCTACGAAAGGGGGGGAGGAAGTATATGAGACTCCCTCATGAATCCTCCTAGTCAACCCACTCTACCCAAGGGAATCACTATTCTAACCATCACAGATTGTCAGGAAACCTGCATTTAATCCCAATGCTGCTAAATTTTAACAGTATGGCTTTAGGTAAATTCCCTATCTACTCTGAGTTGCAGTTTTATCATCAGTAAAATGGGGTTAGAAAAAAAAAATTTGCCTTGGAGGCTTGTTGCAACATATGCTAGGGTAACAAAGGTTTTCTAATAAAGGTTCTTAAAATTTAGTCAACTAAGGAGCAAGTGGCTTGTTTCTGTTGTGAAACATCCAGGACAGGTGCTCTGGGTTGGTGGCTGGCTTAGGCACTAACTCTAATAGCAACTCATGGATTTTAAGACCATTACAACTCAACCAATGAGAAAGAAGGAAAGAGCATGAAGGAGGACTATTCCTCCTAAAGGCTCTAGCATGAGTGTAGCATGCTGTTGCTCACTTTCCATTGGTGAAGGTTGTAGACACATGACCTCACCTGCCTAAGGGAAAGCTGGGAAATGTAGTTCCAGGCTGGATAGCCATGTTCCAGCTATCACTCTTCCCTAGGAAGAGGGGACAAACAGATTGTGGTGGAGAGCTGCTGCACAAGGAGATAATGCTTACCTCTAGCTTAGTATATTCCCTGACACAGATAATACTCAAATAGGAGCTAGTTCAGTACTATTAATTCTCTCATGCAACAGGACTTAGGAAAGAAATTTTTCCTCTAACTAAGCCACAAAATGACTCTTTCTAGGAAAAATGTACTGACCTCATGTTCATCTTCTGCCAGCTTCCTTTGGCAGCTTGGAGCACATCTCTCAGCTCCCTGTCTCCAAGGGCCTTCACTTCTTTGCCCCAAAAAGCTTCTAAAATACTCCCTAGTGAGAATTATGAAAGATAAGCCTGGGAGAAAGTCCAGCTTCATCTGCTTGAATGCCCTATTTACTTAGGGGTTGAGCTGAGAATAGAAGACAATTAAAAGATGACAAAGGAGTGTTAGACATGCTACATTTCCCAGCCTCGTTTTGGCCACACTACAAATCCATGTACACCAGTGTGGAGATCCCAATAGTTGTTTTCTTGTTGACTCTGGCACCAACTATTTCCTATTTTTCTGGCAGATTCATGGGGAGGGGTGTGCAGTGGGCACTTGGGTGTAAGAGGATAGCTAAGAATGATAGATAGTACCCTGTCCAATGACATGAATAATGCAGGTCTAAGTTCCGTTAGCCATGGAAATTTGCAGTAGGAAACTAATGAAATATTTAATTTCTAATAAATACTCTGGCAGAGGCTATAGCAGGGATGGGCTGCACTGTGTAGCTGGTCCAGAATGAGTATGAGAGACCACCCACAAAGCCAAGTGCACATTGTTCATGACCTCAGCGGATGGGCTGCCAAGGAAACAAAATTCCTCACTGCCCTTTCCCTGCCCCCGGCCCTGCCCTCCATCTTGCCCAGACCCTGGGAGGAATCGGGACTCTGCTAAGGATAGCCCACCTGCCTTCAGCTCATTCACAAACATTACCTGGCTCCTTTGCAACTTGGTTTGAGTATCTCCATAAGTAATAATTTGCAAATTTACCTATCATCTGTAAATAGGACGTGATTTCTTCATCCTCCTGCTTGTTACAGTTTCTAGCTGTGACCAAGTCCAAGGATTCCTTGAAAAAGAAAAGTAGGAATCATTCTCAACCCTACATGGAATATAAAGAAAAATGGGGGAACCAAGGAGTACTGCTGCACTCTTACAAAAGTGGGTGCCAGTTAGAGATATTTGATTGGGGGCATTGTGGAGGGTTTGGAGAGAAAGGATGAGCAGCCTAAGGCTGAGTCTACACGTACATTGTGAAGTACAGGCAATTCTCCTGATCATTTGGGCTTTCTTTAACCGAAAGATCTAGAAAACTGAAGCTAGGTTGCTTTTACTTAAATATTTCTAGCCTGTCTTAGAGCTAATTTTCTTCCTCACTTCACTTGTCTTGTGATTTTACAAGGAACTCAGTTAATTGCCTTATTCCTGACAAAGTTCAATCCCACATCCAAGAGGCTGCTTTTAGAGGCAGCCTCATGTTTGGGTCACCTCAGGTTCCCCTTTCTGACGATGGAAGAGAACTGGTGCCACATTGGGAAAGGATCAAGAGAATGCCATGCCTTTTGAAAACAGGGCCAGCTAGAACACACCATGGATTTCTAAGAGAAATACCAAAAGAGAGAGGAAGCCTATACTAGAAACTTTCAAACCCTCAGTGAGTGGTATCCATGGAAACTGGAGGAAACAAAGGTAGTAGCCAGCCTGCCTTCAGGCTGTGGAGCTGGCTCAGTGTGAGGCAGAGCTAATAAAAAGCGCTCTGTAATATCCCTGCACAAACTGTTAAGACTCTTGCAAGCAGTTGCACTTTGGCCTGGAGCCCCAGAATCCATTCATCTGGTGATTAATTGCAGAAAAGATCCTGGGAAATGGGTCAGGAGCAGAAAGTGTTTTATATCAATGTGATTAGAAGCTGGATGTGGCTAGTTACCTTTTGATGAAATTTTCTGAGAGCCAGTTTTAAAAAGCAGTTCCCAGCCTGCCCCACCAAGTACTCTCCTTGAATTCCCAAGTGATGTTTTGAGACAATACTACATAAGGGGTCAGAAAGAAATAGAGCAAAGCTGAGGAGTGGGTCAGGACCTTTTTAGGTGGTGACATGGAAAGGAAAGCAACAGAAAGGGTTTTAGTAAGGTGACCAATCGTCCTCATTTAGGGAGGACAGTCTTCTTTTGTAAGTTGTCCTCCTACATGTCCCCCTTTTGGATATTGGAAGACTAATCTGTAAATGTCCATATTCGATTAATGCAGAGTCGATCCATTGAGTGTGATGTGACGTATTTGTATTTGGCATGATGATTCGTCAAGGATCAATACAGTGCAGCAAGACACAATTATGAGACGCATGTGCTCCTCACGGGAGACCTTGAGAGAGCGCGATATACCGAGTGTGCAAATGGCTTTGTGTACTTCTTACTGAAACACGACATGGCACATACGACATTGTAGACTCACGATTCTTTCTTTCTCAGTGAATATTTAATCATAGTCAGGTAAGCACAATTCACGTTTTATTTATTCATTATCTATTTAATAATTTCCAAATATGTATAATTTTATTTACAAGTATTTTCCCAAAATCTGAGTTTTAAAGTGGAAATCTAACCTCCAACCTTATCTATTAATAACATATTTTAATTAAATAGTTGCATAAAACAGATGTTTTTTAATTAGAAAATGATAAATACACCTGAGTATCACTTCAGATTAGTGGTTTTGTTTGATATTTAGTTTTGTTAATTTAGCTTCTGGAAAATTCACCTACCATGGTGTAACATTTTCAGCTCCTAATGTGCTTGCATCGTTCGTGTAGCTCTATATTTTATTTTTAATTTTTTATTTCATTTAAGGGATGGAAAAATCAAAAAAGAGAAAATGCCATTTCAACAATAAATTGAAAAAGAAATTTCCATTCCTCATATTAAAGAAAGATACCTTTGTTTTTTGCAATATTTGTAGCTGAGAATTTTGTATTGCAGTTGGGGGCAGAGCAGTGATAATGAAACACTTGACCACCAACAAACATAAGCAACCATTAGATGCATCAGCTTCCAGTTGTAAAGTAATGAGTTTTTTTAAAACTTCAAATTATTATGAAGATGAAACACAGTTGGCTGCAATGGAGGGAACATTTGCATTTCATACCAGAATTCACAATCAAAGTTTTCATAGTATGGATTGTACAACTAAATTATTGAAAAAGTTTCACACTGCAAAATTTTCATGTGCCAAGACAAAATGTGAGGCTACTTTGAAATCAGTATTTAAAAATGACTGTGACAAAATACTTACAGAGGACTTGGAAACTGCAGCATCTGTAACAATTTTATCTGATGCATCAAATCATGATGAAATTAAATTGTATCCAATAATAGTAAGATATTTTAATGTTACCACAGGCATTCAAGTAAAAATTTTAAATTTAGAATTCATTGAGGGTGAAACTTCTGAAATTTTGTCAAACCATCTATACAGAGTAATAAATGAAAACAATTTGAAATCCAAAGTTGTTGCACTAACAACTGATAATATAAATTCAACTTTTGGTGGGTGAAGACACAAAGGGGTGAATAATGTGTATGTAAAATTACAAGAGTTACCCCAAAAGAAAATACTAGGAA
The DNA here is from genome assembly GCF_036850995.1 of Saccopteryx leptura. Lineage (NCBI taxonomy): Eukaryota > Metazoa > Chordata > Mammalia > Chiroptera > Emballonuridae > Saccopteryx > Saccopteryx leptura. The sequence goes on from NC_089506.1 coordinate 130,016,252, forward strand.
CAGGCTGTAATGCACATATTTTGTCAAATGCAATCAACACAGCATCATGTGCCATGCCAATTAATGTAGAAGTAATAATAACTATAATATATTTGCATCTTAGTCATTTTACCATTCATGTTGCTAGTTTAAAACAGTTTTGTGAAGAAGCAAATGTTGAATACAAAAAACTTTTAGGATATTCAAAAGTTAGATGGCTTGCTCTAACACCTGCTATAGAGCAAGTTCTACAATTATTTGAGCCTCTCCGTTTATATTATTTAAGTTTAGACAAATATCCTAAAATCCTGGAATCATTTTTCAATAATAAAATATCTGAGATATTAATGTATTTTGTACATAATCAAGCATCTATTTTTTACAAAATGATTCAAAAGATTGAAGGTGAACACATTTCAGCTATGGAAGTTAGTCTTATTTTGAATGACTTTATCCTTCAATATAAATCTCATTTTGAAGAAAAATTTCTTCCTTTAATTATATTTAAAAAATTGTCAGACTTAAAGGAATCAAATCCGGACATAACAGAAAAGTTTATCAAAGAAGTACAGAATTTTTACCAGACATGTTTTCAATATATTGAAGAATAATCTGAAACAAACATCACAGGAAATAACAGCTTTCAGTGGTGTTTTTTTTACTTCATCGCAAATATATTGTATGGATATTGAATCTTGTCTTGAGTTTTTATCTAAAGAAATGGCAGACATCAAAATAGATGACAATTGTCTATGAAAAAATTAGAAGACTGAATGTATATTTAAATTCTGAAAAATTAATACAACAGGAAAATAAACATGTCAAAATTGATAAAAGATGGGTGGAAATATTCAGGCATTTCAAAAATAAACATATTCCATGTGAAAAGTTATTTATTCTTGCTCAATTTACATTGTGCTGCCCTGGAACTAATGCAGCAGTTGAAAGAGTTTTTTGCTCTTTCATTGCTAATGATTTTTGGACAAGTGAGAAATCAGGATTGAATGTTGATACTAGCTGCAGCACTTGCGTAAAATTCAATATGAAGGATATTTCTTGTTCAGATATTTCCAATATATTGTTACAAGGTGATACATTGACAAAAAATAGTCATTAAATGGAAAAGTGCTCATTTAGATAATATTATTTATCTAAATGAGTACTTTTTTCTTATAATTATTATCAAAAATTAATAAGCATGTAAGCATAATTACAATATATAAGGTCTACCGGAAAGTTCTGTCCATTACCTTCCTGCTTGGGAGGGGCCATTGTATTGCTAGTGTTTCCTGGAGAAGGGGTTTTTCCCCTGGCCTGGGTTTTGCAGGAAGAGGAGTGCACAAGTGGAACTGGAGCTGAGGGGCTTTGGGAGCTCCACTGAGGGTGGTGGCTCCTTTGATTCCAGGACAAACCAGAGAAGATTTTCCGAGTTGTGGAAATGGAGAATGCGTCAGGGCTTCGGAAGCACTGAATAAGAGGGAAGCGGTCTTCCCTGCCTGTTTGCTTGTCCACTGGCTTGAGACTTCTATAGGAGGCAGATCTTTTATACTGCAGAATCCGCACAGCAGATTCCTCAGTGTGAGGCCTCTTTCAGTCTATTGGGGGTGACTGATTCCACCTTTGGAATTTTTCTGCTCTAGGAAAAGTTCTAGCGTGGAAAAAATTAAGCAACATGCTCTATATTTGAGCGGAATCTGCTGCGGCCTCCTATTGACTTGAATAGGAGAGGAAGAAATGTGTCGGAACTGCATTTCTGCCGTACAGGGGATCTCTCTTCTGCGGAATCCACGGGTCTCCCATTGAAGTAAATGAGATGTGGATTCCACCGCAGAAATCGCTGCTTTATAGTGTGAAAGAGCCCTGAAAGATACCATGCTGTGCAGAAACTGCAGTGTATCCTATGACGTAGTTCACACTGTTCTATATAGAAAACTTGCCACTAATCTGGAAAAAACAGATCCATTAGTTAAGCAGCTATTTACGAAATGGTAGCCCCAATACACTAGGTAAGAAGGTCCATTAGTAATAAATATTTCTCAATATATAATTAAATATTGTTTTTGTGATTAATCACTATGTTTAAATTATGTTTGATTTGTAGCAATGAGAATACATAATGCATATCAGGTATTTACATTCTGAATCATAACTGTAGCAAAATTACAGTTATGAAGTAGCCACCAAAATTATTTTTTGGTTTGGGGTCACCGCAACATGAGGAACTGTATTGCGGGATCACAGCATTAGAAAGGTTGAGAACCACTGCTCTACAGTATCTTAGGTTTAAGATGACTCAAGTTCAATGAAATCATTCTGGTAGTGTGTGTTTGAGTCTCTGGAATATTTTGAGGTTGAATAATTTCTGAGCTCAGCATCTTGTCAAAGTAGATTAAAGAGGGTTTTTTGCTTGATATTTCCAATGAAATAGTCCTATATATTATGCTTTCTTATAACTACATCATTAAAATTGGATTAGAGCATATGGGATTTATTATTTTAAAAATATTAATCATTTTACATATAGATTAGAGGATTTGGATTTAATGAGTTTGCGATCTTGGTACTTCCCTTCCTGAGGCATGCAGATTAGAAGAGCCTTTGAGAAGGTGATGGGTTCCTTCCATCACTGTGGGTACCTTGAGAAGAATAAGTGACTGACTGTATTTTCCTAAATGAACTCTTGTTGGAATTTCCATAGTGGAAATGCTAGCTGGCCACAGATCCAGTCAAGAATTCTCAGTTGAAGTTGTTTATTCATTTTATTTATAAAACAATATTTATCAGTACTGCCTATATACCAGGGTCAGACACTGGGAATGGAGCAATAAAAAGTCATACTTGGCCCTTGCCTCATGGGACTTAAGTTCTAGTGGAGGAAACATGATAAAGGTACCTAACAGATAAGCAAGAGTATTGCAAGTTGTGCTGTGTAATCAAGGAAATACTAGGGTGATATAATAGAGAGTAACCAGAGAGGCCACTTCAGATAAGAGGGAAAGGGAATAAACCAGCCTTGGCCTGAGGCATGAGAATAAGCCAGCCACTAAAGAGCTGTGGGAAGAAAGCCAGGCAAGGGAAAGATCCAATGGTAAAGGATTGATACAGTCAGTGGTCAGAAAGGAGACCACAAGAAGAGAAAAGAGCAGGAAAAAACGACAGGCTTGGAAAGGTGGCAGGAATCAGATTTTTAGGGTTTAGAGACCTTAGTAAAATTTTATGTAAATCTAATTGTAAATAAATATTTTCTTAATAGTCATGACTGCATGAGACTGCATTTTTCATGGGAAAAGCTGGTTTTCTGCTTTTCCCTTGTCTTCTTTTGTGGCTTGCCTGTCTTGGTGAGACACCAATAAACAGAATGGCCCACCATTCTCCGACTCCTCTGTTTCTTTACCGTCTGCCAGAATCCAATGGGAACCTGCATGTGAATGGCCACGATGGCGGCTCCTGGCCTTACAAGGGGACATCTACTGGGCTGACTCTTAAGGCGGAGGTAAGCAATCAGTTCTCTAACAGGTGGGGTTAAATAGGGAATTTGAGGGTGGGGCTGGTAGTCATTACTGGGGGTGGGGAGGGTGGGGGTGGGGGGTGAAGATTAACTGTAAGTAAACTAGAGACCTTCCACAACTGGGTCAGTCAATTGGATGGATATCTGGGGGCAGGTGATCCGGAATGTTTAGTTTTTTAATGTCCCTTTGTCTACTTAAGGAGGAGGGGGCCATTGTCCCCACCTGCAACCCTATCAACGAATATTTTCACATGCATTATTTTATCCAGACTTGATAAGAGCCCCGCGAAAGGGACTAGCCGGCTATTGTTATGATCGCTGTGTGATGAACCCAGCTGAGGCCCATAGGTGTCCTGACTTTGACTTTAGTGATTTGGTACATTTCCCATAGGCCACAGTTTATAAGAGATCAATCCTGACAAATTTCCTTGGCCTTATAGGGAGGAAAGGAAATAAGCTTAGTGTTGGTCAAATAAGTTTGTAAATATGATATATATGTTTGCTCGCTTGTGACTTATATTGGGTGTGGGGGACAGGCTATAAGCAGGCCAGGTCGTTGTAGCCTAAGGTTTGGTTTTAAGACTAAGCTTTTCCCCACACCCTTGACTGATTGTATGATCTGGGTGGTGCACTCTCATGAGGAATCCAATTATGCCTTGGATAAGTGACTTTGTATCAGAGACTTCCTTGTTTGTATATTGGATTAAGGGATTTTGGTTTTCTACACTATAAAGTGAGACAGACCAGGAGCTTGCTCACTCAGTTCCTGCTATCACAATTGCAGGGGCTTCCCTGATCCCTTGCCCTTCATGGGAAGAGCTGGTTTTCTGCTTTTCCCTTGTCTTCTTTTGTGGTTTGCCTGTCTTGGTGAGACACCTATAAATAGGATGGCCCACCATCCTCTGACTCCGCCGTTTCTTTACCATCTGCCTGAATCCAATGGGAACCTGCATGGGCCAGGCGGCTGCTTTGATAGTGACAGCCGTGGCTCCTGGCCTTACAACTGGCGTAGTTTGCAGCAGGATTCAGAGATTGGTATGGGGCCGCCACCCTTGATGGGTAGCAAAGAGTACTGGTTGCTGCTCTGGTTCCCCATGGCTGTCCTTTTAGGGGCCATGGGCTACGTGTTTTTTACTCAAGAGGAAACCAGGAGTTCTGTGCGAGAAGCTGCCTGAGGTCAAAAGCTTCAGTGTGAATTGCAAATAGAACGGCAGAAAAGGCTGGAATTGGAGCAATCACTGGAGAAGGAATTACGGGTTCGCGAGTTGCAGTTTACCCTGGAAGCTGAACGTTTTCACCAGCAGTTGTTGGGAGAAACAACTGCGGATTCAAGAGCTTGAGTCTCAGCTTCCGGCCAAAAGCCAGCACCCACAGGAGCCTAAACGGTCACCAAAGGAGCAGCAGCATCCGTGCCGGTGGATTGGCTTTGAGTCAGCGGGAGCAGGCGCGTGCAACTCCTCTTCTGAGGATGAGAAGGCTCAGGCTGAAGCTGCCATACGCACACTGAGAGCCCGACCAGTTGTCGCCAAGAAGGTAAAAACCCAGCAACAAAGAGTCCCTCAGGGGCAGCCACAGCCTCCAGCCCAGGTAATGGAACACTCTGTGGTCCGGCCCTATACCCAGGCAGAGCTGATGGAGTTGAGGGCACAATTTAGACAGAAACCTACTGAATCCCTGGTAGCCTGGTTACTACGATTATGGGACATAGGGGTGGATGGCATCGTGATCTCCGGAACAGAGATGGAGAAATTGGCCGCCATTACCACACACTCCTCCTTGAGGCAGTGTCTTCAGAACTGCCATGGCAACCCAGGAGACCATACCCTATTAGAATGGGTGATGGCCGCCATTCGTATGGTCTGGCAGAATGCTGGAGAATTGCCGGGGGCAATGAGTCGGTGGCAGTGCTACAGTGAGTTAGTAAAGGTCCTTCGGGAACTAGGTATGAAGAATGCTGTTTTCAACCCTGGGTCCCATGGGCCAGACAAGGAAGTGTTTATGGCAAAAATGAGGGAATTTGTCCTTGCTAGCGCCCCGTCAGCCCTTTTTGGGTCACTTGTGGCTATATTGGGCCCCTATGTGGGGCAGCCCATCAATGCAGTCACACAGATGGTAGCAGATTTGGGAGAGCTGGAGGCCACTCGGGATCATAAAGCAGTGAGGGCTGCTGCCTATGTTGCCCCCCCAACTAGCAAGGGAAACGGGCCTGTAAAGGTTACCCGAACGCAGATGTGGGTAGACTTGATTGCGGCTGGAGCAGATAAGGGGAAATTGGATGGCCAGTCTAATAAAATTCTTTTGGAGCTTTGGCGGCAGCTTAAACCAGAACAGAAGTTCCAGCCACTGAGACGAAAGGCCTCAGCAGCTACCAATAAAACGTTTGGTGCGCGCACAGCTCGGTTACAAGATTATATGATAGAGACGGCAGAGGGAGAGGAGAACTCCCAAGACCCATTGTACCAGTTTGAATAGGAAAAGGGTTGAGGGACCCCTCTAACGGGGATGGGCGGGGACCGGAGGCCACACGTGGAACTGGCTATTCACTGGTCCCCTTCCAATGTACAACGGGTGTTGGCCTTGGTGGATACAGGTGCAGAATGGTCCCTCCTCTATGGGAACCCAGAGCGGTTTGCTGGGACCCCAGTGGCCATTGACGGTTATGGGGGCCAAACTGTTCAAGTGAAGCCAATAACTATTCCATTGGGGATAGGGAGACTGCCTCCTAAGCCATATAAGGTGTATGTATCTCCTATTCCTGAATATATTTTGGGGGTAGATGTCTTGCAAGGACTGTGGTTGGAAACTACAGCTGGGGAGTTTCGGCTGCGGATCAGGGTCGTGAAGGCCGTATTGCAGGGACACGCATCACATTCCCCTTTGCTATTACCCTTCCCTCGGTGTGTGACTAACACCAAGCAGTACCGCCTGCCAGGTGGTTATGAAGAAGTCACAGGGACAATCCTCGAATTAGAAAAGGTAGGGATCATCCGGCCAGCACACAGTCCTTACAACTCCCCAGTGTGGCCTGTGCACAAACCAGACGGAACCTGGAGAATGACAGTAGATTACAGGGAACTTAATAAAGTTGTTCTGCCTTTGCACGCTGCTGTTCCCTCAATAGCTAACATGATGGATCTGCTAAGCCATGAGTTGGGGACATACCACTTTGTGGCAGACTTGGCCAATGCTTTTTTCTCTATTGATATAGCTGCAGAGAGTCAAGACCAATTTGCCTTCAGTTGGGAAGGTCAGCAATGGACCTTCACAGTGTTACCCCAGGGCTATTTGCATAGCCCCACCTTGTGCCATGGGCTGGTGGCTGCTGACCTGGCTAAATGGAAACAGCCAGAGGTAGTTCGCATGTACCATTATATTGATAATATTATGCTAACTAGTGATTCTCTTCCAGAATTGGAGCAAGCAGTCCCTACCCTGCTATCCCATTTGAAAGCATGTGGCTGGGCAGTCAACGAGAACAAATTACAAGGACCTAGGTTATCTGTTAAGTTCTTGGGAGTTGTCTGGTTGGGTTAGACAAAAGTTACCACTGAGGCAGTTATAGATAAGATTCAAGCATACCCCGTGCCCACTACGGTAAAACAGTTACAGGAATTCTTAGGTTTATTGGGGTATTGGCGAGCATTTATACCCCATTTGGCTCAGTTACTATGCCCCCTGTACAACCTTATTTGAAAGGGGGTTCGTTGGGATTGGACTGAGCAGGCGCAAGGTTCATTTGTAGCTGCTAAGAGAGCTGTCAAGGTGTCACAGGCCTTGAATATGTTTGATCCTGCCAGGCCCTGTGAGCTGGATGTTCATGTAATCTCAGAGGGGTTTGGATGGGGCTTGTGGCAGCGGACAGAGCACCTATGGCAACCTATTGGGTTTTGGTCCCAATTGTGGAAAGGTGCTGAAGTTCGTTACTCATTAGTAGAGAAGCAGCTGGCAGCTGTGTATGCTGCCTTCCTGGCAACTGAGAGTATTACAACCACAACACCAGTTACAGTCAAGACAACATACCCTATTGCTGGATGGGTGAGAGATTGGGCAACTAAACCATGCAGTGGTATGGCCCAAATGTCCACCCTGGCCCAGTGGGGTGCCTACCTGCAGCAACGCTGTGCTCTTAGCACCAGCCCATTGAGGGCAGAACTGCAGGAAGTCTTGGGTCCAGTCACCTATGCGACCTTAGAGTCAGGTGCAACTGGGGCTCAGGAAGCAGAACCTGAAGTCAGTCCCTACCAGGAGGGGCGGGTGCCCATCCCTGAGGATGCCTGGTATACTGATGGTTCCAGCAGGAGCCAACCTGCCTAATGGACAGCTATAGCCTTCTATCCGGCCACTGAGACTATTTGGATGGACATGGGTACAGGCCAAAGCAGCCAATGGGCAGAATTAAGAGCTGTTAGGCTAGTTGCCCATAATGAACCTTCACCTCTGGTAATCTGTACTGACAGCTGGGCCATCTATCGTGGACTTACCCTTTGGATTGCTACTTGGCACATTAACCAGTGGATGGTAATGCACCATCCACTATGGGGTCAGGCTATGTGGCAGGACTTATGGGAAATAGGACACCAGAAGCAGGTGACAGTATATCATGTCACAGGGCATGCCCCTCTAGCCCATCCTGGGAATGATGAGGCAGACACATTGGCAAGGGTGCGATGGTTGGAGACTGCCCCTGCAGGTGATGTGGCACAGTGGCTCCACCGGCGCCTGCTCCATGCAGGACAGAAAACTTTGTGGGCTACGGTTAAGGCTTGGAACTTGCCTGTGTCCTATGCAGAGGTACTTGCAGCCTGTGAGCAATGTGCAGTATGTTCCAAGGAACACCCTTGGAGACCACTGGTGTCACCTGGACAGATCCAGAGGGGTCATGTTCCACTGACACGATGGCAGATAGACATTATTGGACCCTTACCAAAGTCAGAAGGGTACTAGTATGCAGTCACTTGTGTAGATACTGCCACCGGGCTGCTTGCTGCTTACCCTGCTCGTAACCCTGACCAGAGGGCAGTCATACAGGCTCTGGACCGCCTGAGTGCTGCATACGGGCGACCGCTGGTCCTTGAAAGTGACAATGATACCCACTTCACTGGTTCAATGGTGAGGCAATGGGCTCAAAAGCTGGGGGTGGACTGGAAGTACCATGTTCCCTCTCACCCCCAGGCTGCTGGTATCATTGAGCGGTATAATGGACTCTTAAAGCAGGGACTGCGACAGGAGGGGGGCACCGGCTCTCTTACTGGATGGACACGCCGCTTATGGACAGTACTCCGGATTTTGAATGAGCGACCTCGACGGGGGAGCCCAGCTCCAGTAGAGGCCCTCCTGCATGGGACAGCTGCCCCCATTCAGTTGCAGATACGCACCAAGGACATTTTACTCAAGCCAGGTTTCGGACAGCAGGGCAACGTGCTCTTACCTGCTCCAACAGCCCTTCTTAAAGGACAACGGCTTCAATGGACTTGGCCCTGGACTGTACAGGCCCCCCATCTGAGATGGGTGGCCTTGTTGGCACCATGGGGAAAGGGGCTAGAGGTGGACCTCCAGTTAACTCCTTGGGCAACCAGCACCTGACAACCTAAGGCAGAAGTGTATTATCCCTTGAGTGCTCAAGGGGACAGCATTTTGAAGGGCACCTTTGTAATTTCTTTATGGCCAATAATGAGTTCTCCTATTTTACTACATATAGAACCAGCAGATGCTGGTGTATTGGCCAATAAGGTTTGGTATGCCCGCTCAGGGCGGCCTCTGGTGCCAGCTACAGTGCTGTCTGCAGACAAAACTCTGGCCTGTATTCTGCCAGAGGGAAAGGATTTGCCTCTCTTGGTGCCACTGACAGCTCTCTCATTTCGCCCATAGTTTTTGATCTGTTAATCCTATTGCTGTAGTTGGTACTATTTCTGTTTATGCAATGTATCCCACTCCTTGCACAGTGACCATCATGGAAGATGCCTGTGGTTTAGATTGTAAAGCGAGCAAAAGGGGTGGAATGTTGGTCAAATAAGTTTGTAAATATGATATATATGTTTGCTTGCTTGTGACTTATATTGGGTGTGGGGGACAGGCTATAAGCAGGTCAGGTCGTTGTAGCCTAAGGTTTGGTTTTAAGACTAAGCTTTTCCCCACACCCTTGACTGATTGTATGATCTGGGTGGTGCACTCTCATGAGGAATCCAATTATGCCTTGGATAAGTGACTTTGTATCAGAGACTTCCTTGTTTGTATATTGGATTAAGGGATTTTGGTTTTCTACACTATAAAGTGGGACAGACCAGGAGCTTGGACACACAGTTCCTGCTATCACAATTGCAGGGGCTTCCCTGATCCCTTGCCCTTCATGGGAAGAGCTGGTTTTCTGCTTTTCCCTTGTCTTCTTTTGTGGTTTGCCTGTCTTGGTGAGACACCAATAAATAGGATGGCCCACCATCCTCCGACTCCGCTGTTTCTTTACCATCTGCCTGAATCCAATGGGAACCTGCATGGGCCAGGCGGCTGCTTTGATAGTGACAGCCATGGCTCCTGGCCTTACACTTAGTCTTAAAACTAAGCCTTAGGCTATAATGACCCTGCCTGCTTACAGCCTGTCCCCTACACCCAATACAAACTATAAGCGAGCAAACATATATATCATATTTACAAACTTATTTGACCAACACCGCCTAATAAACTTCTCTTAACCTGAACTTGGGTGTCCTCCTTCGGCAGACCTTACACTTATCAACATGGAGAACAACAAAGACAAGGTGTTATTCTTTTGATTTCTGGCATAGTTTGTCTCTTGTAATGATCTTTCAAAGACATTTTAGAGGGTAATAAGCCATCTGGGCCTAACATCCTGGGTAAAGCAGGGATGTCTGAGCCCAGCCACAAGGTTGCAAGAAGGATTCAATGAGATTGCACGTGGACAGGCTATCCTGATACCCCACCTGCTACCCTTCCCCAGGGCGCAGCTCCCTCCCAACAAGCTCGGTTCAGTACCATGTGCTCTGGATCTTTGACTGTGTCATCTCTAGTCCCCACTTCCAAACCTCCCTGTCCTATGGCCAATGTTCTCATGATTCTTCTCTGTAAGATAAAGAAAGATGCATTTATGATACTCCGTCAAGTTAAACCACCCAGGTAAAATGTACTAGTTTGCAGAAGGCCTAAGCAGTAACTTTAATATGGGGGATATCAGAAGTCATCTTACTACAGAGGCCATCAAAAAGCTATATATATATAATTCTGGATTTATTTTTTTTTAGACTCCCCAAATCACATCAAGTGTATAACTGCTGATTCTTCCCATAGGCATATTGGCTCTCTCCAGAATGTTAGACAAAATCAATACAGTCAATATTCATTATTAGTACATCTTTCCCATCGTTTGGGTCTTCTCACCCAGTTCCAGGCCAGGGCTCCTGATGTCTCTGCTGCTTTAACACTTCCCATGCCTAACCCAACACTTTGAGCATTTTCTCCTTCCTTCTTTCCTCACCAGGAGCCTGTAGCTAAGGTGACGATATATCCCAGATGGTCCTGGTTTTTACCTGTTCTTCTGGCATAACTATTCATATATTTACCATTCTTTCAAATGTGTGCTAATTTGGAAAATGAATAACATGAAAACCCTGCCTGTAATCTGAATGAGCAAAGTTGGAAGTCAGATCTAGGGTGAGAACAGAGAAAATACAGAGCTGCCAAGACAAGGTTCAGAAGTCTCCTGTGGCTCCATCCTCCAGCTCACTGGCCCACACCAGCAGTCGCTGGAACCGTAGGTATTGGGAATGAGGCTGGTTCCCAGCATCTGATGAAAGCAAGAGATTCGCAGAAATTAGAGGTGAAAGGATAGGAAAGGAAATGAAGGGTTATCTTAAGAGGGCAGCAAAAGGTTGCACATGCCGCATGAGGGTGTGGGAAGACAGCACTTTGTTGCTTGGGTTTTATCTCCATTCCCAGGGCGCGGGCAGAGTACACAATGTTGGAATCTGGACCGATTCCCTTTCCTCCTTACACTCAGGTGTTACTGCCAAGGACCCTAGAGAATTTACCCTTATCAGGCAAATTGTATGAATTAGGTCGGCTACCTGGACCAAGGGGTAGAAGACCGGGGTCCGGTCCCATTTGTCATTCAGTGACCTTGAGAAAGTTACTTTCACTGTGATGGGCAAGTGTTTCATCTGCAAAGCAAAGAGAGCTGAATCAGATGGTCTCTATGGCAATAGTTCAAATTATTTATTTGTGTATTGCTTAAAGAATTTGAAGAATTTTCTCTCATAGTTTTATGTTATTTAAATGTTCCTTCAACAAAAGATGTAATGTTTTAAAAACTTTGTTGTATTATTCTTTAAAAATGTATCCAATACTACAGCCACTTTATACCCAATCACCATCATTTAAAAAATATATCAATTAGTCCTGATAAGATAGCTCAGATGGTTAGAGCTTCCTCTTGAAGCTCAGAGGTTGCCAGTTCAATCCCTGGTCAGGGCACATACAGGAACAGATCGATGTTCCTGTCTCTCTCTCTCTCTCTCTCTCTCTCTCTCTCCCCTTCATCTATCACTAAAATTAATATGCAAACATTTTTTAAAAATATATTAATAAATTATTCTTTAACACATAGAAATTTTACATTGCTGCCTTGATACTTTGAAATCATTTCATTGTACTTCCCCCAGAGAATTTTACTCCTGATGTATCTGAATGCTTTAAAGTCTCTTTAAAATCACTGTTTTACTTGAATGCAACAAATGTATGTAAACAAATTGAAACTTCAGAAATTTTCTGTGATCAAAAAGCTCGAAGGGTAAAAAAAAAATCTTTAGATAGAATTATCACTACAATTGTTTTGACCAGCTATAGTCATTAAACATAAAGGAATTTATTGGAAATGTATCTCTTAGTAAGATGAATAGGGCTGCTTTGGTTTTTAAGCAAGTTCAGTTATTTATAGCTGAGTATAATTTATATCGATTTTATTCCCCTTTTTTGGCTTTAAAAATGTCAGTGCTGAGGAATATTATTTATATAAATAAGCAGATGGCAATGGAAGGAACTTTCTTATAGCAATATCGCTCATTTCTCTGAAGCTCTGAGTTATATGTAAAACATGGCCTTGTGATCCATTATCAGAAATAATTTTTAATGTGCTGTCAGCTAACAACAGGTCCTCTTTTGATTTTTTGAAGGCAAAAACTTGGAACCTATCTTTTTCAAGAATTAGACTTGCAAAAGGATTTATTTCCCAATCTTTAAAGTTGTGCACTTTCTCAAAACCAATGCCAATATTTTGAATTGTTCCATTTGTCTGGCCGTCCAGGGGTCTTTCCACCCTGGGGAACACCAGGATCAAATGAAGGCGAGGGGAGAGGTACGGCACCTTCGTCAAGTGAGGACAGCTGGGAGAGAAGAAGCCAGAAAACTGAACCAGCCTGGCCAGCTGCTTTCCCAGCCTCACAGCTTTTAGGCAGGAGCATTTGTATTCATTTTCTATGTATACACTGACTCCCTTCCTAACCTGTGTGTACACCCCCTGGAAGAAAAACTTCCTGACCCTCACACTCAGGTACCTCAGTTTGAAGATCCAGCTTTATGCTCTCAAAGTCCAGGCATTGTTATATTAAAGCAAAAACAACTGACAGAAACTTCTCTTTTTTTATTATTTTAATTTTATTTTATTCATTTTTAATTAGGTAATATGTTCAACTGGTATAAAACTAAACATTGACCTTAAAAAAAAAAGAAGTATTGACCTCATCAGGGCACATATAAGAATCAACCAACAAATGCACAAATAAGTGGAAAACAAGTCGATGTTTCTCTCTCTCTTTCTCTTCCTCTCTCTCTAAAAAAAAAGGTATTAAAGTGTATACAATGAACCTCCACTCTCCCTCTCCTGCCTATCAGCCTTCAGTTCTCTCCAGGCAATGAACAGGAAGGTTTCTAGTGTAATTTGCTAAGATAATCTATGCATATTTATGCAACTATGAATAGATTTTCTTTTCTTCCTCCTCTTTCATAATTGTCAGTGTACTGCACACATTGCTTTGCATCTTACTTTTGTGTTATTGTTTTGTTTAGAAATTACATTGGAGATTTTTTAAAATTTCATCATATAAAGAATACCTTCATTGTTTGTTGGATTGAAGAATATTCTATTGAATGTTATAATTTTTTTTTTTTTTTTTTCTGAAGCTGGAAACGGGGAGAGACAGTCAGACAGACTCCCGCATGCGCCCGACTGGGATCCACCCGGCACGCCCACCAGGGGCGACGCTCTGCCCACCAGGGGGCGATGCTCTGCCCCTCCGGGGCGTCGCTCTGCCGCGACCAGAGCCACTCCAGCGCTTGGGGCAGAGGCCAAGGAGCCATCCCCAGCACCCGGGCCATCTTTGCTCCAATGGAGCCTTGGCTGCGGGAGGGGAAGAGAGAGACAGAGAGGAAGGAGGGGGTGGGGGGTGGAGAAGCAAATGGGTGCTTCTCCTATGTGCCCTGGCCGGGAATCGAACCCGGGTCCCCCGCACGCCAGGCCAACGCTCTACCATTGAGCCAACTGGCCAGGGCCTGAATGTTATAATTTTCTTAAACAGGCTTATACTGATGGCCTTTTAGGTTGTTTCCAATTTTTTCCATTTAAATAACACTGATAAATATAGTGTGTGTGTGTGTGTGTGTGTGTGTGTGTGTGTGTGTGTGTAATTTTGCATATGTGTGACTAATATTTATTGTGAACCTTCTAAAAGTGGGATGGACGTCTGGGAAAAAGGCCTGTGTTTGTATTATTTTGATTAGACATTGGTATATTGCTCATCTCCAAGGAGGATGTACCAATTTAATCTGCCACCAGCTAGGTATGAGAGTGCCTAGATGAGTTATCCGTAACGTCTAAAGTTATTACTGCCTAGCAAATCACCCAAAATTTAGTGGCTTCAAACAATAATCTCTTTTCATCTCTCATTGCTTCCGTGTGTCCCAATGAGGGGTGACATGGCTCGGTTGATCTGCTGTGGGGTCTCACAGGAGGTTACATTCACACAGTGGCTGGAACTGATATCATTTTAAAGACCTCAGGTGTCTGATGAAGGACTGGAAAGAGTTGAATATCCAGGGAATGAAAGTACTGGGACCACTCAGGTGTTTCTTTCTATCCTTTCGTGGTCTACTCCAACGTGGAGGCAGCTAGGTAGCCAGACTTGCATGGAGGAAGAAGCAAGAGAGGTGCCCAGGGCACATGATTTAAGGAGGCACCATTTAAAGGCTGACCCTGCACTTGCACAACCCTGAGAGTGAGTGCTTTCTCACATTCTGCGCCAATCTCCCCTGGGTCCCGGCCCTGCTGGTATGTCACACAGCATCTCCTTCCCACAGCACTCCTCGAGCATAGTCAGAAGCCTGCCCTGCAGCAAGGGGAGGGAGCATCGAGGAGGGCATTGCAGCTCGACGGGAACAGTGTCAGGCACGCTGTGCAGAGAGCTGGGACCTTTCCAATATGATGAGTGAAACAGGGCTTTCTACTTATTTTTTTTAATAAAATTCATTCTGAACATAACTGACTAGTACTTGTAAATCTACATTTCTCTTATTAGGCATGAGGCAAGTACCTTTTGAGTGTTTGCTTCTTCTTTGGCTGTCTTTATCGCCTATGCCCATTTTTCTATTGGTTAAATCAGTGTTTGTGGAGATGAAGGAGAAAGAGAAAGCAAATTAGTCTTTTGTCTGTGATATGAGTTATAAATATTTTTTTCAGTTTATTGTTCACCTTTTGATTACTTGTCATGGCTTTTCCATTGGAAAAATAATTTTATATTCTTCTTTTCCAAGTGAGAGAAGGGGAGGCAGAGAGACAGGATCCCACATGCGCCCTTACTGGAATCCACCTGGCAACCCCTATCTGAAGTTAATGCTCTGTCCCATCTGGGACCGTGCTTGCAACTGAGCTATTTTTAGCACCTGAGGTGGAAGCTCCAGGGAGGCATCCTCAGCATCTGGGAGCCAATACACTTGAACTGATAGAGCCATGGCAGCAGGAGAGAAAGAGATGGAGAGAGAGAAGAAGGAGGGGCAGGGGTGGGAAAGCAGATGGTCACTTCTCCTGTGTGCCCTGGCCAGGATGGAACCTGGGACCTCCACAGGCCAGGTCAGTGCTCTACACTGAGCCAACCAGCCAGGGCTAGAAAAATAATTATTTTTGTATAAATTTGTCTTTTAGTCTTCTGGATTCTTTTTCTTTTTTTTCTGGTCATGCTTGGAAAAGCCTTTCTCACCCTAAAATTGTAAAAGTTTTCTTGTGTTTTCTTCCACTGTGTGTGTGGGGGGGGGGGAGGGTGTTTGATTTGTTTTTTACAATTTTTCCTTTGATGCATTTAGTATTTTTACTTTAAGAGATGAGATATAGATTTAAATATCCTTTTTCCAGTCACTATCCAGTTAACTTGAAACATCACTTACATCTTATCAAATTTCTAAGGTCTATACACCTTCTTCTGACCCACCCATTCACGTGGACCTGATGTGATGCTTCCATGCTGGTTTAAGTATGTGGCCATGTAATGTATTTCAGGACCTGGTAGGGCTACTGATCTTTATCATCCTCATCATTTTCTGGGATATTGTTTTTAGCTTATTTTTCCATGAAAACAAGTAAGTTAATTGCATGGTGATCTTCCCAGTCATGAAGTGAAGTTAGGATGAGTGAGCCTCACGGGTTGGGAGCATTCTCTACACAAAAAAGACAGAAGTGGGAGTTAACCTGGCCTCTGAGAAAGAAGGCTGGTACTCAGAGGAGCAACTTTCCACTTCCAATCTGCAAACTGTTCTGTAGATCCAAGCCACAGTGATACTTGAACAGAAATGACCCAAAGCGGTGAAGATTAATGAGGGAGGGGAACCCCATTCTTTATAAGATCATTTTCCTGTTTTAATAATTTTAGTATGCCAAATCTTTCAGGGAAATTGAATCTTTCCTTAGTAATTAGGAATCTTGCATAATTTCTGATTGTTCTTCTGTGGTACTGTTCAGGTATAATTTGCTAAAAAGCAAATTTTCCCTAAAAGCATGGTAAGGGAGTGGTAGGTAGGATTTACCATTAGAGGTTTTATTCACAAATACTATGTTAGTCTTTCTATGTTTTTCAACAAACCAATGAATCTAATGAAACTCTCCTAGAACCACCTTTTTGTTACTTTTCCATCTCAGTTCCAGGATGGTAGACACTCACATTTCTATGTTCTGACTGAAACACAACAATATTGAAAGCATAGGACTTGGCTCTTACTGAAACTCTTCTACTGAAGAGTTCAAAGACATTTTGCTATTGTTCCTGCTCCATTCTCCTGGGATGCTGGGAGATCCTGCAGCCTTCTGAGGTACATACTTGTAAAATGCCTTTGGGTTTGCAGAGCTTTTGCTATTATTATTTAATAATGGTCTCAGGATTTCAGGATTTCTATCAAGGGAAGAACCAAAGCTCAAAAGTTTGAGTGGGCCTGACCTGCGGTGGCGCAGTGGGTAAAAGTGTCGACCTGGAACACTGAGGTCGCTGGTTCGAAACCCCGGGCTTTCCTGGTCAAAGCACATATGGGAGTTGATGCTTTCTGCTCCTCCTCCCCTTCTCTCTCTCTCTCAAAAAAAATTTGAGTGAAGCATGACTAAAAAGCCAACAAAAATGAAAAATGTGAGAGCCCTATACTGAATTGTGGCTCCAAAAAGATATAGCTACGTCCTAACCCCTGTACTTGTCATGTGACCTTATTTAGAAATAGGGGGTTTTTAAAGTTTTTTCTTACTTTGTTTTATTTTTAGAGAGAGCAAGGAAGAAGGGAGAGAGGGGGAAGCATCAACTTGTTTCACTTAGTTGTGCCATTGATTGCTTCTCAGATGTGCCCTGAGCGAGGTTCAAACTGGTGACCTCTGGGGTTGAGCCAGCACCCTGGGGGTGGAGCCCTGACTGGGGCTCAAACTGGCAACCTCAAGGTCAAGCCTGCACACTTGGGATCAAGCTTGTGACCCCAAAATTGAGCTGGTGACCTTGAGATTGGCGACCCAGGGCTCAAGCCCATGACCCTTGGATGGAACAAGTGACTCCAGAGCTCCAGGACAATGCTCTATCCACTGTGCCACTGACCAGGGCAAAAAAAAAGTTTGTTTTTGTTGTGGGTTTTTTTTGTTTTGTTTTGTTTTGACAGAGACAGAGAGAGAGTCAGAGAGAAGGACAGATAGGGACAGACAGACAAGAAGGGAGAGAGATGAGAAGTATCAGTTCTTCGTTGTAGCTCTTTTCAGAGTTCTTCACAACAGTTGTTCTTTACAACAGTTGTTCATTGATTGATTTGTCATATGTGCCTTGACCATGGGACTACAGCAGAGCTAATGACCCCTTGCTCAAGCCAGCGACCATGACCCCACACTTAAGCCAGATGAGCCCACGCTCAAGCTGGCAACCTTGAGGTTTCCAACCTGGGTCCTCCGCGTCCTGGTCCAACACTCTATCCACTGTGCCACCTCCTGGTCAGGGGAATAAAGTTATTTTTAAATTGAGATATCATTTACATACAACATTATGTACATTTCATTTGTACAATGTGTTGATTTAATACATTTATGTATTGCCATAGGATTACCACCGTAACTTTAGCTAACACCTCTATCCCATCACATAATTATCATTTCTTTTTTGTGGTGAGAACACTCAAGATCTAGTCTTCTAGCAATTTTGAAATATATAATACAGTGTGTTGACTACTGGAAAATAAGGTCATTGCAGATGTAACTAAGTTAAGGTTCTCAAGATGAGCTCACTCTGCATTTAGAGTGGGTCCTACATTTATGACTGGTTTGCTTACAAAAGCAAAGTGAGGGAGACTGGATACGGAAACACAGAAGATGAGTGAAGGTGAAGGCAGAGGTTGGAGTGGTGTTTACAGTCCAATCTTTACAGTGCTAAAGATTGTCAGTCAGAGACCAAAAACTAGGAAACAAGCATGAAATGAACTCTCTTTCCAAGCCTCCAGAAGGAGCTAGCCAGGCGGACACCTTTGTTTCAGTGTCTAGTCCATAGAACTAAGTAACAATACGTTTCTGTCATTTAAACCACCCAGATAGTAGTAATTTTTTATTGACAAAAAAACAAACAAACAACAAACATATATATATATAGATATACACACACACACATATATACACATACACACACATACATACATACACACATAACAGGCACAGAAAACTAATACAAACTCTTCCCATCAAGAGAGGCTGAGTTGAACAGTTTTGCTCGAGTCCAGGAAAACCACCAGCTAGAAGAAATAGTACTTCAGCAGCCCCCCATTGCCTCGCTCCCCTGTTCTCTCCTGAGTCCTGTGCCCGGTACCCAACCTGCACTGCCTCCTCAGATTCCTCCTTTGTGAGTAATCCTCCTCCAAGTTCCAAAAGCATCCTCATCGCTTTCTCAAATAGTCTCCTGTGCCAAGACCCCCACCAGCTTACAACAGCTTACAAACTTGTTCATGGTTTGTAAGCATGGTTGAGACCAATAATGTGGGGTGTTACCCTCTCAGGAATAGTCTTATTTTTAAAACAATTGGATGGGCTTTACCACAAAGAAATCCTCGGTACTGAGGGAGTCTCTGGAACTGGCATGTGGGTGTGGTAGATGGCTGGGCAGGGGCTCTTCTCCCGTCCTCAAACTGCGCTGCCTTCTGTCCCCGGGTGTCCCCAAGACCCTGGTTCTGCGGCTCCATTAGAACAGGGAAGGACCCCACCATCTCCATCAGAGAGCTGCCCTTCCCAGGCCCAGCAGCTTGCATTGAGCAGGCGCCGGGTGGACCAAGGCTCATTGTCCTGGAGGCTTATGGGCAAGTGTGGAGAACGTGCTTTGAAGGAAGGGAGACTTTCCATGAGGGTCATGTGAAGGCAGAACTGGCTGTGTAATTTTCAGGACCTCAGTGCTAATGGAAATGTGGGACCCTTGTTCAAAGTTATTAAGAATTTCCTGACAGTGACAGTGGACCATTAAACCATGCCAGGAACCTTCACAACGTGGGCTCTGTGCCACCACACAAACCACATGCCCATGAAACTAGCTCTGTGTGGGGGTCACCAGAAGCTTTGACTCATAAGTGGGGCTCTGTTAACCTGGGTCAGTGACTGTCCACTTGTGAGCACGAGCTCATTCCAGAAATCTAGGCACAAAGAGAAGCTGCCACCATGTAAAATGCAGGCTGGGGTGATGTCACAGTTGTTCAGATGGGTTTGTGTAGGAAAAAAGGTAAAAGAAAAAAATGATCAGATTTTTGAAATCCACCCCCCCCCCCCCAGGAAGTCTCCTTGTGACCAGGGAAGCTCTTATTTTTGGAACTCAAAGCCATCTTGCTTCTGCAGGTGCCGAAGCTCAATGACTTTGTGTAAGCAAAGGAGTAAGAGGTTTGGGGTGGACGTTTGAGATGAGAGCGGTTTGGATGCTGATGCTGAGGGAGCTTATGAGGACAGGGTCCAAAGGGAAAGACTTGGGGTAGAACAGTGAAATTCTGTGTGTGGGTGATGTGACCCCCCCACCTCCATGCCCCACCCCAACACCACCCCCACCCTTCAACCCAGCAAATCTTTAGTAAAGGAACGGCTCTTTAGGAATCTGTGAGGTGAGCTTCCTTGGAGGGGTGAAGTGTTTAGTTAAGGGTAAGAGCACCCAGCTCAGTGTCTGGTAGCCTTGTCAAAATGGAGAGGAGGAAAGTTTCCGCAGAACTGACTGAAACTAAGGGGTAGTTGGGCTAAGAAGCCTCAGGAAAATCATGATAAAAATTGTTCTGCCTTTTCAGTTAGTCCCTTTGCTTGGAAAAATCATGAGAAAAAAATTTAAAAGGCAGTCTGGTTAGAAGGGTTCCAGCTACTGAGGAGAGGAGGGTGTACAGGACTGAAGGTGGTTTAGCTCTGGAGGCCAGAGGAGCCTGAGAGGAGTGTGGAAGCCTCAGGCTCCTTCTTGGCTGATAGCACCTGCAGAAGCTAGATGGCTTTGAGTTCCAAAAATAAGAGCTTCCCTGGTCACAAGGAGACTTCCTGGGGGGGGGGGATTTCAAATATCCGATCATTTTTTTCTTTTACCTTTTTCCCTACACAAACTCATCTGAACAACTGTGACATCACCCCAGCCTGCATTTTACATGGTGGCAGCTTCTCTTTGTGCCTAGATTTTGGAATGAGCTCGTGCTCACAAGTGGACAGTCACTGACCCAGGTTAACAGAGCCCTCACTTATGAGTCAAAGCTTCTGGTGACCCCACACCCCCTGACAGTCTCCTGGCTGAAGTCCTGCAATCTGTATTTCTCCTGCCTGAATTGCTTTGGGCTTTAACTCTAACCAGACTCAAAATTACCCTGTTACATTCCTTCTGGCTCCCAGATATTTTGCTGATGAGATAACTTCCTTATTCTTCTAGTCAATAAGCACTAGGGATTGACATTTTAGTACACAATACTGTGTAGATCTGTAGTTGACGGGATGTGAGTATGTCTGGTTGAACTCACCTGTGGTCAAAGTGGTCTGAAGCCAAAGTGCACCTTATGGTTACTGCCAGTTCCAGGAAGGAACACAGCATATTTTCTCTTTCCCTTGTACATATAAAGAAGTTTTTATTTGTCCTAAGTGAATGTTCAACAATGTCTCACCTAAATAGGTTCTACAGATGAGATACCTCGAGATACAATGTGTTCCCTAATATCCCTGAAAATGTTCCCACTGATGTTCAAGTTCTGTAAACTACACTGGTGTGAATGAAGGGGGTTGGGGAATGTGGATGCTGTTTGGCATTTTTGTGTAGGGTGGGGAGAGGTATTTTCAGTTACCTGCATTCAGTTACCTCTATTCCAACTCGCCACTCCTCCCTCACCTCCTACCAGGTAACTGAAAGGTGGCTCTGAGGCCACCTTTCTGAGAAACACCACCGCTTCTTATCACTCTTTCAATGGGAAGCCGTAGCTGAATTCAGATCTAGGGAGACTCCCAGGCACAGTACACTTGCACAGGACAAAGAAGAAATAAGAAATTCTGTCCCAGCTGGTGGCTCCACCTTCAGTTCTCTCTTTTTTTTTTTTTTTTTTCATTTTTCTGAAGCTGGAAACAGGGAGAGACAGTCAGACAGACTCCCGCATGCGCCCGACCGGGATCCACCCGGCACGCCCACCAGGGGCCACGCTCTGCCCACCAGGGGGCGATGCTCTGCCCATCCTGGGCGTCACCATGTTGTGACCAGAGCCACTCTAGCGCCTGAGGCAGAGGCCACAGAGCCATCCCCAGCGCCCGGGCCATCTTTGCTCCAATGGAGCCTTGGCTGCGGGAGGGGAAGAGAGAGACAGAGAGGAAAGCGCCGCGGAGGGGTGGAGAAGCAAATGGGCGCTTCTCCTGTGTGCCCTGGCCGGGAATCGAACCTGGGTCCTCCGCACGCTAGGCCGATGCTCTACCGCTGAGCCAACCGGCCACCTTCAGTTCTCAGGCATAGAATTAACTCAGGTATGCAATTCTCTGCAGCAATCACTTCAAATCTACTCTATATGTATATCTTGGTCTCTGCTTATGGAACTGTTTGTATTATAAGGTGACCAATTGTCCTCCTTTAGGGAGGATTGTCCTTTTGTAAGTTCCATCCTCCCTTGAAAAATGTCCTCCTACATGTCCTCCTTTTTGATATTGGAAGACTAATCTGTAAATGTCCGTATTCAATCGATGCAGAGTGGATCCATTGCGTGTGATGTGATGTATTTGCATTTGACATGACAATTCATCAAGGATCAGTACCGTGCGGGGAGATGCGATTATGAGACGCATGCGCTCCGCACGGGAGACCTTGAGAGCACGTGATATACTGAGTGTGCAAATGGCTTTGTGTACTTCTTACTGAAACACAACACAGCACATACAACTCACGATTATTTCTTTCTCAAGTGAATATTCAATTATGGACAGGTAAACACAATTCACATTTTATTAATTTATTATGTATTTAATAATTTCCAAATATGTATAATTTTACTTACAAGTATTTTCCTGAAATTTGAGTTTTAAAGTGGAAATCTAACCTCAAACCATATCTATTAATAATGCATTTTGATTAAATACAATAGTTGCATAAAACAGACCCTTTTTAATTAGAAAATAATAAATACACCCGAATATCACTCCAAATTAGTGGTTTTGTTTGATATTTAGTTTTACTAAGTGAGTACTTTTTTCTTACAATTATTATTAAAAATTAATAGGCATGTAAGCATAATTATAATATAAAATATTAAAAATGTTTTTATTATGCATTTGTCATATTATAGTGTATTATTGTTGCAATGAATAAAATGTTTCTTTTTTTTACAATATTTTTTTCTTCAATTTATTTTTGTCCTTTTCATTGTAAAAAAATTGGTCACCTTAGTATTCATTCAAGCAGGCCTGAAAATATTAATATTGTGAACTCCTAAAATGTCATGTGGTAAAAATTTTTAAATTATTTTTTCTTTATGCCACAAAAATATAGCAATACTTGATTTTAGACCTCTATATTATAAGTTAAGGTTGCATGTAACATTTGATCCCTGAACGGTGTGGGGGATGCTAGTTTAAAGTCATTCTCTTTTTCATCCTTTAACACTTGTTATCTCTCCATTCCAACTCACCCTCCCTCACCTCCTGCCAGGGGGAGCCTGCAGGAGCCAGTGGTCTCATTCCAGTTTTGAAAGGACTGAGTGAGAGTGAGATCATCCTCTTGGGGGTTCTAGCCATCAAGTCAAATGTTTGGGTTTGTTTGTTTGGTAGATGAAAAAGCCCAAGTTGGCTGTCTCCCTGTCTATTGTACATACCACTGTGAGAGCCAAGATCAGGGTCCTCCCAAGAAACAAAAGGAAATGGATAATTCTGTGAGCTAAGAAGCCAACAGTTCTCCATCACCTCCCCCCAAAGCTGTTCAAATTCCAACATGTTCGCTTGTCTAGTCTCCAGAAGTAGCGAGCAAAGGAGCAACAATAGTTATTGCCTCATTTTCATTCATTCATTCATTCATTCATTCATTCATTCCTATAAACATTTTCTGAGCACCTACTATGTGACACTATTCTGAGCCCTGTGGCTATAGCCATGATCAAGATGTTGATATGGAGGTAGAAGTCTCAAGACACTCATAAATCATACCATATAGATTAAAGGCCAACCCTGGAGAGAGATAGAGAGTCTTAGAGCCTTTTGACAAAGATACTATCATCAACTGTTCCTGACCTCCACTCTCCATCCCACAACCATCTTGACAAGTGAATATGGCCAATGGCAGAAAATTCACTTCTCAAATAAGACTGTTCTTTACATCCATGCCAGCTTTGTCTCCTAGAACTACCAAACCACCATGTGCCTTCCCATGATCACCCTGCCAAAGTGAGAAGCAGCTGCCATGTTTCTGTAATTTTTACACTAAACTTAGGGGAAGGGTATGGGAGGAAGTCCCAGACTGAATCTACACTAAAGTGCAGAAATGCTTAGATTCTTCCAGAAATTGTGGGCACAGGGTATGTGTGTACACCAGAAGTCTGTTTGAATGAGACTGTGAAATCCTATTAGGAACTAATTCACCCAGAGACAGGAATAAGGCTGAGGTGACCAACTTGACCCAGTCACCAAGACTGGATCATTCAGAAAGGAGCAACTTGATCAGAGTTCTGGCTACCAAAACAGATTTTTAAAATCCTCTTGTATGTATCTGCATAGAAAAAGGGTGAGGCAAAATGTTGATTTTTTTTTTCTTTCTGGGAGGTAAAATTATGAATTTTTTTTTTAATTAATTTATTTTTTTGGCAGAAAGATTCAGAGAGAGTCAGAGAGAGGGAGAGATAGGGACAGACAGACCAGAAGGGAGAGAGATGAGAAACATCAATTCTTCATTGTAGCTTCTTAGTTGTTCATTGATTGATTTCTTATATGTGCCTTGACCAGGGGGCTACAGCAGAGTGAATGACCTCTTGCTCAAGCCAGTGACCTTGGGTTCAAGCTGGTGAGCCTTGCTCAAACCAGATGAGCCCACACTCAAGCTGGCAACCTCAGGGTCTCAAACTTGGGTCCTCAGCATCCCAGTCTGATGCTCTATCCACTGTGCCACTGCCTGGTCAGGCTATGAATAATTTTAATATATGCTCTACACTTTTCTGTATCTTTAATATTTTCTACAGTGGATGTATAAACCTATTAATAGAATAAAATTTTATTTTGAAAATCATTTAGAAACTTTTCTACAGTGGTTGAATTACCTGTTTCTTTACACTGTAGAGCAAAGTTCCTTTAGTTTCAAAATAAACAGCACTCTGTTAATATTAGCAAATGTGCATTACAGAAAGTGCTATTAATATTAGCAAGGATCTGTTGGTGTAGCAAAAGAAAGTACCTGGCACAAGGCCCATACAGGCACTTTAAAATGCCTTCATGACTTTCCTTTAACAACCAGCAAATCTTCATTAGCATCTGTATAATTTGAAAAAATAAAAGTAACCACCAATAGAAATTTATTTTCCCTAAAACACTGCAAAGGCTCTCTCAGAGGAGGCTAGAGTCAAGGGCATTAGGACAAAATTTCTAGAGTAATTAGGCACTGCTTCTTAATACACACACTTACATTCAACTAAAATTGCTTTTCAGATGTATCGATATAAGAGATTTATAAAACAGATCAAAGACATTCATACACATCAAAATTACTATCTAGACAACTTGGGTTGCAGTTATAGGACTTAAGGAAATAGTAACTCTGAATTATATTTTGTGACCACTGATTATTTAATGCATGGGGTAAGATTTCCAGTAAGCATCTTAATGTCTTCCAAGCTGTGAAGTCCATTTTCCTTAACCCTGTTGGATGGTGGTTACCAGATTTTGTTTCCTTCTAACATGATGGAAATCACACAAATATGCCATTTTCTATTTCATTACTGGATTTAGGGTTATAGGGTGAAAATGTTTACACTAAACTGGTTTTAAGACTGGCTCGCTGGAGATGCACGTTTCCAGATAGGCCCTGGGATGGGGTGGAGTCCCCTTGGAGACCAGAGGCACTGAGGAGTTCAACAAAACAGGATTAGAAGTAAACTTGACTCATCGGCAGTTCATCAACAGTCTTTGATCTGGAAAGTGTTCTTTAATGTAACTGAAGTAAATATTTCAAAATATTTTGAGGGGAGAATTAAAAGGATTGAAATTATTGTCCAAGACTTGTGATTTTTGTGGTCCAGTTCTATTTTCTTCCCTAAACTCTTATTTAGTCTTATATAATGATGGCTCCTTCATAGTTACTACAGACATAACTGATTTAAGTGTGACGCATTGCAGTGACTCTCCTACCTACCCTGGAGTTTGCTCTCATATCAGAAGAAAGATAACTTTAGAGAAAACAAAACTTGGAAAATTTGATTTTTTAGGCTTTTTTTTTTTTTTTTTTTTTGAGTTTTCACCATTTATTTATGACAAATTTCTCATCTGTGATGCTCTCCAATCAGAAGTTCTTTGAGACGATGCTGTAGACCTTGGCCAGTCGGAGAATGGAGTCGTCTGACTCGCCCATCCTGCGAATAGCCCCGCAGATAGCATAGGTTTTAAACTGGCCTTTGAACCTGCCAGTCACTTTGTCAACCTCGGCCACGTTCATCTGGATGGACGCATGGTCCTTGGCGCCGATGATGCGGTTGCTAGCGGAGCATTTCCGCGGCATGTACAGGTCCACGAACTCGCCGGCGTCATTCTGCATGTTGACGGCGCGCCTGATGCCACCACCACGAGGCCGTCCACGGAAAGCTTTTTAGGCTTTTTGATAAAAGATCCTCTACAATGTTTGGGATCCTCTACAATTAACTTTAAATGAGCTCTATGTTGCAGCCTAGCTTATAGTCTGATAATTCACCCAAACATGCTCTTAAAGTCAAACTTCTACTGTTAAACACAACTTTTTTTGTGTGTTTCAGGGGTATTCTCTCTAGAAGCAGAGTTTAGTGTTGAAAAAGCTCAGACTCTGGAACCAGGCAACCTAGGTTTGAATCCCAGCTTCCCTACTTAGTAATTGTGTGACTTTGAACTTAATGTCTCTGCACTTAGGTTTTCCACATATGTGAAGAAATAATGACAGTAGTTAAAGCAATTGGGGTTAAGATTCAAAGAGTTAATATGCATAAACCATAGAGAATAATGCTTAGCATACACTAAATGCCACATAAAAACTTGTCTCTCTCTTTCTACAATATACAAGAAAATAAGAATAACCACTGTTATTATTGTGATCTAAAAGAATGAATATTCTTCTCAAGGTTTCTAATTTATTACCAAACAGAAAACCTGGTATGAGAGAGACTGCAACTGCATATTTTAACATCACAAGAGTACTTGTTCCTTTACAGGTATTTTTCCTTGTGTGTGTGTGGTACATTTTCAAATGTGACAGAGGTGATTCTTTAAAGGGGCATTTCTTAAATCCTCTATATGGAAAAAAGGCTAAAAATGTGTCAGTTTTTCTCAAGACAGTAAAGCAGTGAATGTCAATGTGATTTCAATCTAAACCTTATATAGGAATAGCAGCACTTCCTACAATATTATATCATCTTCCAGTTCATTCCTACATCCTGTTTATCATTTTCCCTGCAGCTGCTTGTCGGTGTTGGCACTGGGAAATTATCTACCAGCAATACCCATTTGGCTTCCTGGTCTGCTTGAAGATCATTCTCCCCTGAGATGGACTTACTTTTCATTTTGTGTGTGTGTGTGTGTGTGTGTGTGTGTGTGCACGTTTCCTTCTAAATTTTAGTTGCCTTCTACTCCTCTTGGAGTTCTAGCGACGTCTTTCTTTTCTTTCATATTTCCTTCAATAGTTACTTGGCATTTCCTCCGTGTGGTCTCCACTTCCCCGAATTCTGGTGCTTTGTACCTCTTTCGAAGGCCTTTTACTTTCCCTTTCCAGGTTATCTGGGCAAATCATTAAAGCTGGAGGTTAGTAATGACTGATCAATGCCATCTCCCTTCTGTAGTTTACTTTTCTGGTTCAAAATCTTTTACTGCAGAGCTTGTTAAGAGCCTAGGTTTGAATCCCAGCTTCCCTACTTAGTAATTGTGTGTCTTTGAATTTAATGTCTCTGCACTTAGGCAACTCTTCAAGAAGTTGCCTTCTAGAATCTTAAGATTTCTTGTTTATACACAAGGCAGGGCCCTGTTGAACTCTTGATGGTTCGAACAGCTCCTAAACTTTGCCAAAGGACTCCTAGTGGGACCCAAGAGGAACTGCAGTGGGGATTTAAAAGCAAGTATCTGCTTAGCTGCCACAGCCCCGCTGGAAACTGTGAGAAAGCACCCAGCACCTAAGTATAGATGGATGGAGAGGTCTGCACCAATGTTGGGGCTGTGACAGTGCTGCTGTGAGCCTGAAGAGGTCTGGTGCTAAAAGAGGAAAAGGTACCCGCTTCCAGGTTCCCAGGCTGAGTGAAAAAAAACTATGGACTGAATTCCCATAATCATGGCTACCAGAAAGACTATTGTCTTTAGCTCCTGTCCATACAAATAGTATCTAAAGAAACCTGGACTTCCCAAATCCCTTCAGTGTCATCCATGGTCTAGAGGGGGTCATAATCTATTTCTGCTATAACACTAGTCACAGACGGAGTCATTCCGCAGGGCCTCAAAGTTTTCTGTCCCCTGCTGTGTGTCTAAGCCTCATCCTGTATCAAATACTCCCTCTCTATGCTGTTCCTATGGAATAACTGTTACTCAGGATCAGCAAACTTGTCTCTTCAAGCAGGGGCTCTCTTCCCCATTTGGGGGATAGGGTGTTTGAGGTAAAATTAATTGCTAAAAACTGCATTATAACACAAAATCTCTATTTATTTATTTATTTATTTATTTATTTTATTTTTGTGACAGAGACAGGGAGAGACACAGAGAGGGACAGAAATGAGAAGCATCAATTCTTCCTTGCAGCTCCTTAGTCTCCTTAGTTGTACATTGATTGCTTTCTCATGTGTGCCTTACCAGGGGGCTGCAGCAGAGCAAGTGACCCCTTGCTCAAGCCAGCAACCTTGTGCTCTCAAGCCAGTGACTTTGGGCTTCAAGCCAGCGACCATGGAGTCATGTCTATGATCCCATGCTCAAGCCAGCAACTCTGCCTCAACTCTGCTCAAGCCGAATGAGCCCGTGCTCAAGCCAGTGATCTCAGGGTTTCGAACCTGGGACCTCAGTGACCCAGGTCAATGCTCTATCCACTGCACCACCACTGGTCAGGCCCTGGGGCCAGTTTTGAACACATTCCACCCTCAACTGCTGGGGGCCTCTGGCTTTCACATCATACATACCTCAAGCTCATAGATAGTTAACCTGAATCACTTGCTTTTCAACACTTCCAGAGTTAAAATCAAATGAGCTCCCCAATCTTTGCAATTTCTGTTATCCTTATTGCATTCAAGTGCCACAGCTGCCACTGTTCCACCTCCTCCCTGTACCTGCACTGGGGAGAGCTCAATAACCGTGACCCTGGGCATGCCCAGGGTTATCCCCTCCGCCCTTCAAAACCCCATCCTGAATGCCCACTCTCTAGGACCACTGCTTTAAAAAGCAGAGTCTTAGACAAAGGCTTGTGTCAGCTGGTTTACTTGGAGTGACCCCAAGGAATAGGAGTAGGAAACCAGAAAAATAAAATGGGGAAGGAGGGAAAGCCAGTGGAAGAATGCTATGTAGAACAAGGTTTGCCCAGCTCCTATTGAGCATTACACATTATATATGATCTTAAATATTTGGATAAATATGTCCTTTGTGGGTAATTGAGAACTTTTATTTTTAATGAAGTTGCAATCTTTTTCTCATGTTTCAAAATTATTATTCTGTTTGTGGTTTTTTTTCTTTCTGTTCTTTCCTCATTTATTAAGATCTGGGTTTCTTTTTTTAAATCTTCAAACAACCATTTTCTTATACATTACTGATAGCCTGTAGGATTTTGAGTTCAAAGGGTAGTCTTTTTTTTTTTTCAGAGACAGTGAGTCACAGAGAGGGATAGACAGGGACAGACAGGAACGGAGAGAGATGAGAAGCATCAATTATTAGTTTTTCATTGCGTGTTGCAACACCTTAGTTGTTCATTGATTGCTTTCTCACATGTGCCTCGACAGTGGGCCTTCAGCAGACTGAGTAACCCCTTGCTGGAGCCAGTGACCTTGGGTTCACGCTGGTGGGCTTTTTGCTCAAACCAGATGAGCCCGTGGTCAAGCTGGTGACCTCGGGGTCTCGAACCTGGGTCCTCCGCATCCCAGTCCAACGCTCTATCCACTGCGCCACTGCCTGGTCAGGCAAAGGGTAGTCTTTTCATTACTGTAACCTACTGTGTCTTTAAAAAAATTTTTTTTACCTGTTTATTCCTCTAGTTCAACTAACAAAGTCCTATGGTCATGTTCTGAATATGAAAAAAACTTTGATACTTTGATTTTATATGCTCAAGTGTATAAATTTATTTTGAAAAATGTTACCCTGACATTTACTCTTCTCATGCAAGGCCATGACATTCAAGTCTTACAGCATTCAAAATAGTTTGTCAAAATTACTCTATGTAGTTTTGAATAGGTAGTCATGTTCATGGTACAAAAGTCAAAGTTATAGAAGGGTGTACAGTGAAGAGGAAGTCTCTGTCCCACTCATCCACTGTTACATTAGTCCTATCTGTTACATTAGTCTTATCTGTCCTTCTAAAAATAAACTATGAAATTATAAGTGTATATGTGTGTATAGCCTACACACACTACTGTGTACTTTGATTTTTCACTTAAAAATATTTTACATACCTTTCCTAATTAATACACATAGAGCTATCTTATTCTTTTAATATCTACATTGTTTTTCATTGACTGAATGTAATAAAATTTCTGGGGTTTTTTTTTTGTTTTTGTTTTTTTGTATTTTTCTGAAGTTGGAAACGGGGAGGCAGTCAGACAGACTCCCTCATGTGCCCAACCGGGATCCACCCGGCACGCCCACCAGGGGGCGATGCTCTGCTCATCTGGGACGTTGCTCTGTTGCGACCAGAGCCATTCTAGTGCCTGAGGCAGAGGCCACAGAGCAATCCTCAGTGCTCGGGCCAACTTTGCTCTAATGGAGCCTCTGGCTACGGGAGGGGAAGAGAGAGACAGAGAGGAAGGAGAGGGGGAGGGGTGGAGAAGCAGATGGGCGCTTCTCCTGTGTGCCCTGGCCGGGAATCCAACCCGGGACACCTGCACACCAGGCCAACGCTCTACCACTGAGCCAACCGGCCAGGGCCCTTAATGTTTTTTTTTTGTTGTTTTTTTTTTTTCTCTTCTTTTCCAAGTGAGAGGAGGGGAGATAGAAAGACAGACACCTGCATGTGCCCTGACCAGGATTCACCTGGCAACTGCTGTTTGAGGCCAATACTCTGCCCATCTTGGGTCATGCTTACTACCGAGCTATTTTTAGCACCTGAGGTGGAGGCTCCATCCTCAGTGCCCGGCCAATGTGCTAGAATGAGTCAAGCCATGACTGTGGGAGAGGAAGAGGAAAAGAGAGATAGAAAGGGGAAGGGGAGGGGTAGAGAAGCAGATGTTTGCTTCTTCTGTATGCCTTGACCAGGAATCGAACTCAGGCCACCCACACACTTGGCTGACACTCCACCACTGAGCCAACTGGCCAGGGCCATTTTTCTTAATGATTTGTAGGAGATTTTATATATTGAAAAATTTTACTCTTTTGTTTGTATTATAAATAGGGTAAATGAAATTTCGCCTTTTTTTCCTTTTGCTTGTGCAGTGAGATGGCCTTGCAGAAAATTTTTTTCTTCGTGTAGTCTTTGTCAGTTTTCTCTCTTATTTTATTTTTTTAGTGAGAGACAGACAGGCAGACAGGAAGGGACAGAGAAGAGAAGCATCAACTTGTGTCACTTCAGTTGTTCATTGATTGCTTTCTCATATGTGCCTTGATGTGGCGGTGAGACTCTAGGTGAGCCAGTGACCGCTAGCTCAGGCCCGGGACCCCGCGCTCGAGCTGGGGAGCCCGCGCTCAGGCCCGGGACCCGGCGCTCGAGCTGGGGAGCCCACGCTCAGGCCGGGGACCCGGCGCTCGAGCTGGGGAGCCCACGCTCAGGCCAGCGACTTTGGGTTTCAACCCTGGGTTCTCAGTGTCCCAGGTCAATGCTCTGTCCACTGTGCCACCAGTGGTCTGGTTCAATATTCTGTTATGGTTTCAAAAATTTGTATCATACTAGAGTTGAAATTGAAAACACATTTTCCATCAGGACATTCAACAGGTCACTCCTGCCTCTTGTTGTCATGAATACACAGATAATATCTCTAAAAGTCTGAGATAGATATAATATCTCTAAAAGTCTAAATGTGTTTTCAGTTTCAACTCTTTTATACTCTTAAATTACAAAAAAATTTAAATCTTACATTTCTTCTAGTAACTATATGGTTCTTTTAAGTATTTTAATTACCTATAATTTACTTTATCTTTGTTTTGAAGGACTACCCTCTTGTTCCAATATTATTTCTAAAATGAGCCATCTTTCTCTGTGGGTTTGAAATGCTGACTCTACTAAATTTCTGTTGGTATTGGGGTCTATTTATGGACCCAATAAATATTTTCATTGTTTCATCGAACTTTATGACTATTCATGTGTCAGTACCACACCATTTTGCTTATTATATTTTGATAACATGTTTTATTATCTAATAAGTCCTGTGCTGTCATCACTTTTCTTTTAGAAAATGATAAGCTTGTTTATATTAATTTAATCATGGTATTGGGCCCATACCTAAGGAGGGATCTGACTCTCCATCCTAGCGTACATATTTTTTCTTGGCCCCAGGCCTGAGTCAGGTCTCTATGCTTTAATTCTCTGTGCACAGTTAGAAGATGCTTTACTGAAATGTAAGCCCCCTTAATCCACCCTTGTTTGGCAGGGGCT
Source organism: Saccopteryx leptura (assembly GCF_036850995.1). Classification (NCBI taxonomy): domain Eukaryota; kingdom Metazoa; phylum Chordata; class Mammalia; order Chiroptera; family Emballonuridae; genus Saccopteryx; species Saccopteryx leptura. The sequence goes on from NC_089506.1 coordinate 130,048,673, forward strand.
TCCCAAGACCTCCCCTAATAGTGCTTCCTAGAGGGTTTTACCCTCCCCTGGACCAAACACAGGGTTTGAAGTACTTCTCTTGTTCAAGTTCTCAGAATAAGTTCTGAGGTTTGATGTTATTCTCCAACTAATGTCAAATAGCAGACCTGTAATTTTCCTCAATTTAATAATATTTTCCCCTAGCTTCCTGGCTGACTCAGACTTGTGAAAATATTCTTCATTTCAACCTCACTTCCTCTAACACTGTGTAAGATAGTGTGTGGCAAAGCCTTAGAATATAAAATGTTTCTGACATTTTCACTCTGCAACTTGCCAATTTTTCATTTGATTCTTGTCTCTTCTATAAAGACAAATTAGAAAGCAATCACTCCACAACCTTTGGCTTTGTTATTTCTTTTTCCTTTGTACTACCCACTCCTATTTCCCTGTCACTCTTTCCTATTGATTTCGGGTAGTTTGATGTTTGCCTTTGTGCTTTGCAAAGAGAGCCATTGATTTTGAGTAGATCTAGAAATGTTGGGAGCTTTTTGTGGCATAGCCAGTCTTAGTGTTGTTACTAAAGACATTAGACATTGTTTTGCAAGGGAGATTATTGTTTCTGTCTCTCATTATGGAAATAAAGACTGCTGACAGCTAGCTGTTGGCAAAGACTTTTAGAGATATTATCTGTGTATTCATGGCAAGAGGCAGGAGTGACCTGTTGAATTTCCTGATGGAAAATGTGTTTTCAATTTCAACTCTAGAAATTAAGATATGGTGTAATGGAAAGAAAACTTCTGATGCAGAATCAGGAGACCTGACTATAGTCTTAGTGTGCTCTGGCCAGGTGGAATTCCTCACCAGGGTCTGGACAAGAAGGTTGCTGAATAACTCATAAAAAGAAGGTTGTAGCATAGAGACTATTCTAGAATGCCCCTTAATGATAATATGTTTAGTAAAAGCTACCTTATGTTTTTATCTTTACTTCTCACAAATGATCCCCCAAATTCTTACCCAGTGTCTGGATGATACTGTACTTGAGATATTAGTGGCCAAAGGTAAGCAGTGGAAAAGAGCAAAGGAAAAAATTTAAGTCATCTTCAGGTTGAAGGACTAGATGCTAATCATTTGAAAATTGCCTATAAATATATAGGAAGGATGATGGTGTGGGATGAGCTCAGCCAGCTCCAGCCCCAGAGATGGTGCCATGAGGATGGCCAGAGGGAAGCCTTCGCCCCGGATGCAGTCTAAGGCGCCATGAGGGTGGCCAGAGGGAAGCCTTCGCCCCGGATGCAGTCTAAGGCGCCATGAGGGTGGCCAGAGGGAAGCCTTCGCCCCGGATGCAGTCTAAGGCGCCATGAGGGTGGCCAGAGGGAAGCCTTCGCCCCGGATGCAGTCTAAGGCGCCATGGGGTGGCCAGAGGGAAGCCTTCGCCCCGGATGCAGTCTAAGGTGTCTGCTGCTGACTCAGCCAGGCTGACCTGCTCAGTGTCCCTTGTCACTAAGATCATTCATTCCTGTCAGTGATTCTGCCTCTAAAGAACAAAAGAACTGTTCCTCCATATAAAGTGATATGTGGTAGGTAGCTAGACAGACATGAACAGAGCAAAAACAATGGGCCAGGTACCTAGCAATGGCAAAACGAGGAAAGCAAGGATTTCGCCCTTAGGGTAAACTTTCCACCCCTAGCATATCACTGGTCATGTGTTTTAGACCCTCCCCTGACCTTTCCTCCCCTGACTTTTCCTCCCCTAGCTCGTTGCTAGTCATGCGGGTTAGCCCCCCTTAGAGCGGAATGAACAAGGATGCCAGAGAATCGCCCTTAAGTACTAAGATGCCAGGGCAAGGAGGTTCTGGCCTGCATCAAATACATCTAGGCCTAAATTTTGACTCAGCTGCAGGTCCAGAAAAGCAGCAAAACCGGCCCTGGTTGAATAGCTCAGTTGGAGCATAGTACCAACATCCCTGGTCAGAGCACATACAAAGAGCAAAGAGTTTGCATTTATGAATGCATAAATAAGTAGAGCAACAAATCAATGTTTCTCTCTCTCTCTCTCCCTCCTTCCCTCTCCCTTTCTCCTGCCCCATTCCTTTTTCTCTTTCTACAATGACCCCCTGCTGTGGTATCTACCAATCAGTGGAGACCAGGACCCTGAAAGGACACACCTAGAGAGCTGATGAATATCCTATTGGGATCTTACCCTGCGACTTCCAGATAAATATCCTAACGACAGAAGGCCCAGTGTGGCTCTCTCTATGGAGCATGCTCGTGACTTCCCTCACCTCCTTTCCCCAGGCATGTTTTCCTTGTCTCCCTCTTTCTCCGAAGCTCCGGGGCCTTTCTTTTGCCTCTGTGGTGTGTTTCCTGAGCCCATTTCTCCTGCAGCTCGCTTCTATCCCTGTGACTTTCTAAATCAACTTTTGCTGTTTGAGTCTTGGCTCTGAAATCTTTCTTAGCCAGAACTCGAGGACCAAGGTTCCTGAGCCCAGGTTCAGTCTGACTCCACCGGTCTAACATCTGGTGCCTGTTTTCTACCAACACTTAGGAACTCATAGGCTAATGTATGATGATACTTCAAGGTAAAAGGAATATTTCAAAATAAGAAATGCATCTGCTTACCTGACTGATACTTGCACAGTGGATAGAGCATTGACTTGGACGTGAAGGTCCCAGGTTCAAAACCCAAAGGTCACCAGCTTGAGCACAGCCTCATCTGGCTGGAGGGCAGGTTCACCAGCTTGAGCGCAGGGTGACTGGGTTGAGTGTGGGATCATAGACATAACCCCATGGTCACTGTCTTGAGCCGAAAGGTCACTGGATTGACCCCAGGGTCACTGGCTTAAGCAAGGGGTCACTGGCTCAGCTGTGGCCCATCGGTCAAGGCACATATGAGAAGTAATTGATGAACAACTAAAGTGCTGCAACTTCGAGTTGATGCTTCTCATTTCTCTCCCTTCCTATCTGTCTGTCTTTCTTTCTCTCTCTCTCTCTTGCTAAAAAAAATAATAATAATAAAGAAAGAAAGAAAAGAGAAATGTACTTGCCCTTTGACTCAGCAATTCTTAGGTGAAAACTTGAGAGACCATTAATTTGAAAAATAGATTTTTCAGTTGCTTGAGCTATGGTGAAAAATATGTCCCCTTGAAATCATCAATAAATTCTATGATTCTCATGAGAGGCATAATTTTAAGGGCTACTAAGGAAAGAGCTTACATATTTGGTGAAAAATAAAGAAATGGGTGGCTGACTAGTAACAGCTGGGACTACGGCTCACAAGTTTGTGTGCTGATTTACCTGCTAGTCAAGCAAGACTCTATCCAGGGCATACCTTTGAAGGGGGAATGAAGAAATGTCTCAGGAACATTCACCATTTCACCCCAGGCTGAGTCAGCCTGGCTTCATTCAGACTCATTCATGCTTTTTATCTTCCTGGATATTCAAGCAGGGACCCTGTGTCCAATTAAAAGTCAAAAACTTTTTGGGGGGTCATTTTCTTCTTTTCTTTTTTCCAAAAATTTAACAACTTTTTTTCTCTTAGTTTCTCAGTTTTATTTAAAATATTCTGGGTTTGTCATATATGTATGTTCATATATGTATTGTTATTCCTTTTAAAGATTTTTTTTAATTTTTAAAAATTTTTATTGAATTTATAGGGGTGACATTGGTTATAAGCTAATATAGGTTTCAGGTGTGCACTTCTATAACACATCATCTGTACACTGTATTCTGTGTTCACCACACCAAGTCAAATCTCCCTCCATCACCTTCTATCTCCCTGCTACCCTCCTCTGCCTCCCCTCACTCCTTTTCTCTCTTGCAATCTCCACACTGTTTTCTGTGTCTATAAGTTTATTTTCCCTTTGCTTAATCCCTTCACCATTTTCACCCAGCTTTTATACTTGATTTTCATCTAATGAGTCATTCTCACATTGGTGAGTCACTGTGTCTTAGCCACCTCTGCCTCTTCCTCAGCCAGAGCAGCCCAGACTCCCCACTAATCACAGTAGTGGGAGAGGGTGGGGTGGAGGACTGAGGGGTGGAGCAAAACCAGCATTCTTTCTACCATGGTTGACCATGTGTACAGATGGCCGAGGAGAGACTCTGCCTATACCACACCCTGATTTACCTTACTCAGCTCTCCCTCCCGCTTGGGGAGCTGACTCACATTTACCCGTGGGGGAGTATCTGGAATCCTGTCATCTTATAACAGTCACTTCAATTTTTTATCTTCCACAATGTCTATCTCACCCAATATTTAAAGTGAAAGAACTAGGAAATGTGTCATTCTGGGGCGAACTCTTTTCAGGGGAAAAACCCAGTCATCTTTAATCTGATAAAGGGTGCCTACCAAGTTCCTACTGAGAATAGGTAGGTACATCATGGAGTACTACCCAGCAGTAGAAATAAATGAATTACATCTATGCAGTAGAATGGATGTCCTAGAAACAATTTCCCAGTCTTTATGCTATAATCTCCTATTTGTGAGTTATTCAGCAGCCTTTCTCTCCAGAGCCTGGTGAGAAATTCCACCTAGCCAGAGCTCATAAAAAAAAAAAAAATTTAATGGGCCTGACCTGTGGTGATGCAGTGGACAAAGCACTGACCTGGAGTGCTGAGGTCGCTGGTTCAAAACCCTGGGCTTGCCGGGTCAAGGCACACACAACAAGCAATCAATGAACAACTATAGTGAAGCAACTATGAGTTGATTCTTCTTGCCACCTCCCCTCTTGTCTCTGTAAAATCAATCAATAAAAAATTAATGCCTATATACTGTATATAATGATATAGCATTTTTATAATGATAAAATGTAGTTAAATGAACTAGGTAGATACTTTTGTTTTGTTTTTTTGTTTTTTTTTAATTTTATTTATTCATTTTAGAGAGGAGAGAGAGAGAGAGAGAGGAGAGAGGAGCTGGAAGCATCAACTCCCATATGTGCCTTGACCAGGCAAGCCCAGGGTTTCGAACCGGCGACCTCAGCATTTCCAGGTCGATGCTTTATCCACTGCGCCACCACAGGTCAGGCGGTAGATACTTTTATAGTGCATATGTGTGAAACACTATGTGTGTGTGTTCATTTCCTGTGTCCACTGTAACATATTACCCCAGACTTTGTGGTTTAAAATAACAGATGATCATTCTTTCACAGTTCTGGAGGTCAGAGGGTTGAAATCAGTTTCATGCGGCCAAAATCAGGGTGTCGGCTGGGCTTTGTTTCCTCCCAAGAACTTAGGAAAGAATTCATACTTTGCTTCTTCCAGTTTCTTGTGGCTGCCAACATTCCTTGGCCATCACTCCGATGTCTGCCTCCATGGTCACATTGCTTTCTCTTCTTCTATAGTCGAATCTCTCTCTGCCTCCATCTTATAAAGGACACTTGTGAATGTGTGTATGGTCCACCTGGATGATCCAAAATAATCTCCACATATCCAAATCCTTAACTTAATATGCATACTCTTTGCCATACAAAGTAACATTCACAGGCTCCAGGGATTAGGATATTTTAGGGATCCAGTTTTCAGCCTACAATAAGGCTGGATAAATACTAAATTCAGGGTCAGTGGTGCTGGAACAGGCTTGCAGTCTTGCTAAAGCTGATTCTACACATTTCTTCCCAGCTCCCAACTCAGTTACTTCAGGTTGAAAGCTTGAAATCAATCATGTGGGGGTATTTACACCACAGAAATCAACAAGCATTGTAAATCAGAGCTTCCCCACCCCACCCCCACTTCCCCAGAGAACTGGTTTATGCTGTCAGGAGTGTGATCCCTCATTCAGAAGAGTTACTCTCGTAGGAGGCAGAAGGGCAAAATTGCTTTGGTAATACTCGAGTTTTTAAATTGGGTAGTGTGCTAACAAATGATTGTCTTTTTATTTTTTAAAGAACTTTAAATTTATTTTTCAATTGCAGTTTACATGTTTGCTTTATTATTATGACTTGACCTTAAATAGATTTAAAAATATATGTGTGTGTACAACACACATGCCCCATATAAAATACTGAAATTTTTTTTGTTTAAAGAAGAAAAAAGGGAAGGTAGCAGGAAGTTTCTGATCTTTCAGAAAAGAAAGAAAACAACACCAACTGCTAGTGAGAATGTGGAGATATTAAATCCTTCATACATTGCTGGTAGGAATGTAAAATGGTACAGCCATTCTGGAAAATAGTATGGCCATTTCTTACAAAATTAACATATCTTATTATACAACCTAGCAATTGCACTCTTGGGAATTTATCCCAGGGAAAACTAGGTACAGTATTCATAGCGGCTTTATTTGCAATAGCTAAACATTGGAAGCAACCAAAATGTCCTTCCTTCAATAGCTTACTGGTTAAACATACTATTGTGTTTAAATATTGATACATGCGAAGACTCGAAAAGTTTCAAAAGAAAAAAATAAGTGAAAAAGTGAAAGGCTGTGATTGCCTTTTTTACCCCCCAAATTCAACACAAAGCCTAACTGTGTGCTAATATCTCCTTCAGTTTTCTTCAAACCACCTTTCAAAATACAATAGGTTCCAAAACAAAGCACCTGCTGTTGTTCAGCATTATCACTGAGCACCCTGCCTCCCTGTGTAAGCTGTTTCTCTGACAGCCATCACTGAAGATGCCTTTCACTTGTTTCTCCCTGTCTACTGTGTTTATGAAACCATGTCTGGCTGCCCTGTGCCTTATCTTGACCATGCATCCCCCTAATATTCCTATAACAATCTGCTCGTCAGTATGAGGAGCAAACACAGGGTTTCTTCCTTGTCCTAATCTGCTGGGACTTTCCTCCTCTGCAGCCTGCCTTTAATCTCTGTCCATGCTTGCCCTGCTGACCTTTATCACAGACACTGACCACTGCGCATAGGTTAAAAATATCTTTTGATGATAGCAGTCCACTGAATATTGTATATCTTTTCTCTGCTTTTTTATCATATTTGCATGTTTCCAGCTGGTCAATAATAATTCTTTTTCTCTTCTCTTCCAGTAATTAAATCCCAGCCAGGATCAATAACATCCCTTGAACAGACCAGAGAACTCCAAGTTTCATAAACCAGGGGGTAGAGTTAATGAAAGAAGGACTTACTAATCATGGACAGTCAGAGTCTAACTTACAGAGTCACAGACTCTCGTGGAGGGGACCTGAGGCCCGCACTCCACGTGGGGGAGAGCACCGGGACAAGGATGATGTCAGGCTGACACTCCTCCCACCATTCTTTCCTCGGAATTTCTGCAGATTCCTGCTGGGAACCTACACCTATAGATGAGCTTTCTACTGCCTGCCTACAAGTATTCTTTCTTTTTGTAAACTCATTAATTTTTTTATTTACATGCACAAAGTTCAAGTCAAATTGTATTCCAAGCCTGTGAAGGGAAGCAGTGCTGCTCCACCGCCACCTCCCACTCCAGTCCCCGGAGGCGACACTTTGAACTCCTGCACAAGTTCTCCCACTGTTTGCCATAGTTATCTCCTGCTATTACAGAAATATTGACTCTAGACACAGAACATAATCTGTTGACTTTCCAACTAATGATAGAATGGGGCTTTAACTTTCTTTCGCTACCATCCCTATTTCATCCTCCCTGATAGAGTAGCACAATTTTTTAAAATAAAATTCATGTTTAGTTTTTATATTTTTATGTTCTCAGTCAAGTAGTTAGGGTGATTATATTTCTTATCTTCTATGACTTTTGTCTTATCTGTAGTTATTTGAATTTGCTTTATCTTAGTCTTGTATAATCAGTCATGTGCCGCATAATGATGTTTGGGTCACTGACGAACGTATGTATCAGTGGTCCCGTACGATTCCAATAGCGCTGGAAAAGGCCTGTGGCCTGGTGGACGGGGAGCCATCGTAATACTGTGACACAGGCACTCCACTGTGGTGCTGCTGCTGTAAACACACCTGCACTAGCAGCCATGTCCAAGTATAGTGCATTTAGTTGTGTACAGTACATACTGCTCGGTCATGATAATAGACAACTGTTACTAGTCTATATATTCATAGTACTATACTTCTTATCGTTTTAAAAATTATTTGTTTATTTATTTTCTTGAGAGAGAGATAAGAAGGGAGAGAGATGAGAAGCATTAATTCATAGTTGCTTCACTTTAGTTGTACATTGATTGCTTCTCATATGTGCCTTGACTGTGGATCAGACCTTGGCTGAAGCCAAGCCAGCAGCCCCTTGGTCAAGCCAACGACCTCTGGGATAATGTGAGTGATTCCGCACTCAAGCCAACAACTGCATGCTCAAGCTGACAAGCCCACACTCAAGCTGACGAGTCCACATTCAAGCTGACAACCTCAGGGTTTCTAACCAGCGACCTCAGCATTCCAGACCGGCGCTCTGTCCACTGTGTCACCACCAGTCAGACTATCCTTTTTTAAGAGTGTACTCTTTCTACTTATGAAAAGAGAAGTCTCCTGTAAACAGTTTTATACATTTCATGTTACTGTCTCTTGATTGCATCATTTTATCCCGTGCTCGATTTAATCTTGTGTTGTTTAGTGTAGTGACACGCTGTTCAGGCTTGTAGCCTAGGAGCAGTAGGCTGTCTAAGACAGCCTAGGTGTGCAGTAGGCTATGCCTACTGTTCTGTAAGTGCCTGTGTTCTGTAAGTGCCCTTTATGATGTTTGCACAAGATCAAAATCACCGAACACCGCATTTCTTGGAATGTATCCTTGCTGTTAAGTGATGGTATCCTTGTTCCAGAATCTTTCCAGACTCCCCCACAGAACTGTGAGATTCCACTTAAAATCATTTTCCACATTTTTAACTCTATCAGATTGTCTAATCAGCTTTTGTTGTTTGTTTAGTTTAACCTGGAGGTTGTCTTCTGAGAGCCTGAAGGCTTTCTATCTTAATCCAGGCTGGTTACTCCTCAGGCCTACTGAACAACCATCATTCTAGAACTTCTCTTTGCTTCTCTTCTGTGTTAGGCCCTGTGCATTGGCATTGGTTGAAAGTGTAAAAGAATTATTTGTGAGTGATACCTATGCAAGGAAAGGGGAGAGCAGGATTGAACAAAAGCTGTCAGATTGTATTGCAAACCTGACAATGACTCTTGCAGCCCAATGGGGAACGCCAGGACAGTGTTCTTTGAGAAACTGCATAATGATAGAATTGGCTAGGTCCTTTTATACCCACCTTGCCTTGCTCAGTTATTGATGAAGGGCCACCCCAACAAAAATGTGACCTTTGCTCAAAAGCTGTAGCATATCCCAGAGGAGCTCCTAGCTAGAAGTAGCTAGCTATAACCATGCTGCTTTCAGTTGAGCAACAAGTCACTTCCTAAAGGGGACGTGAGCACCTGATTTCTAGGTCTGCACATCTCTTGTTTTCTGAATCCTGTCTTTCTCGTTCTTGTTTCACTCCCTCATTTTGGTGGAGCACATTCTCAGTAGTACCTTAGACAGAGCACTTAGAATGTAAAGGTTTTAAGACTTAGAATGTCTTCAAATGTCATTAGTCTATCTCACATGTGATAGTCTGCTTGGGTATAGAACCCCACATTTCTTAGATTTATAATTTTGATGGCACTACTTTACTGTCTTTTAGATTCTGGTGTTGCTGTTGATGAATCTGATGTCATTCTGTTTCCCATGCTTATATTCTTACTTTTTTCTTTTTCTGAAAACTTTTAGGATCCAATGTAATTCCCATTGTAATTTAATGTAATATACTTGGTGGACATTTTTTATTCATTAAGTTGGGCACACAATGGGCATATTCAATCAGGAGAATAATGTTATTGTAAACTGAGAACTATATTACCTATTTGATCATTTTCTTCACTCAATTTTTTTCTGTTCTCTCTTCCATGAACCTCCATTAGTCAGCTGTAGAACTTTCTGGATTGACTCTCTACTTTTATTTCCCCTATCTTTTCTCTCCCATTGTTTATTTTTAAATCTCTTTTTATCAACTCTCTGGAAGAGATTTTATCTTTCAATATTTCCATTGACTTTTTAATTTCAATTATCATGACAAATTTCCAAGGTAATTTATTCTCTAATTACTTCTTCATAATATCCAGTTCTTGTTTTATAGACCAAATATCTTCTCCTATTTCTTTGATGGTATTAGAGTTTTGTTTTTTTTCCTTCAATTCTTCTCTCTGTATTATCTTGATTTTTTCAAGTTCTTTTTTTTTCCTGTATGTTTTGTTCTCTTACAAGTTGGAGATTTTCCTCAGCTCTCTGGTGACCCTTAGTTGTCTGGTCATGTTTGAGAGTGAGATATTATAAAGAACACTGAAAAGTATACAGATAGGGCTTGTTAAATGGTGGGCTCTGCTCTAGGGAGACCAAGATGTAAGCTGGCCTTTTAAAAGGTCAGAATCTGTAGGACTTTTCTGTAGAATCTTTAAGTTTCTTACAAAGAAAACTCCAGTCTTTTCTCTGTGTGCTACACTCCTGGCTGTGCTTGTTCTGAAAGCAAGGAGGAAAAGGAGCTGAGGGACTATGTACAGTACCCAGAAGTTTATTCAGCTTCCCTGTTTTCAATAAGGCATTATCCTCCATCCTCCCCTAAGATCTACAATGTTCTGATATCCTGAAATGGGGAGCTCCTTGTGTTCAGATTTTCCAGAGAATAAATTTATTATTTCCAAACTAGGGGGAAGAAAGCATAGAAGGTAAGTAGTTGCTTGCTGGTTTGCTGAGGGGGAAAGACATGGGGTTTTTAATTTTCTTTATACAACTTTCAACTAGCTCTTGATTTTCATTTTCATAATTAATCTATAACTTCCATAACACTTAACACTTCAATTCCTGAGACTTTCCAGGGTTCTGGCGTGTGAATTGGCTTGCTTCTCACTCTGCAGTACTTAGATTCCAGCTTTCTCAGGTCTACTGTATCAATAACTGCTCCTACACCTACTTCTTTCTAAAGTGTTATACCTCTAAGTGACTGTTGTCTCCTTTTCTTTGGATAGTATTGTGTGTGTGTGTGTGTGCATGCACACGTGTGTGTTTAATGTGTCTTTACAGCACTCTTTTAGGCAAAAGGGATATAAATGCATATTTTTAATGTACTGTGTTTAATGGTGGGCTCTGCTCTGGTGGAAATTCCTGACATGAATTTCCAGTGAGGTTACAGGAAGATCATAATAATTTCCTTTTACTTTTATTCCAATTCTTGCAAACATTTGTGCATCCTTATGATACATTTAGGAAACACTGAATTTTAAATAGGCACTCTAGCATACTACGTATGACTCTGGAAATGCTGCTTCCTTAACTGTCCTGGCTGTAACAGTTTCTTTATGCTGTGTTCATGTCTGTCAAGATTGGGTTCTTTGCTCTTTGGGAATGTATTTTGCCATCAGTTTGTTTTGTGATTCATATTCTCATTTTGGTATAAGGGTGGGATAGAAGTAAGCATTGTGTAATGTCATAACTTCCCTGTAGAAATTCAAATCAAAAGGCTTCAGATTTTTATACACAAAGGCTAAGGGTTGGCTGCCCAGAAAGAGTAAATGTTTTCACTGAAAGCAAACCAGCAATCATTTTGCAAGCATGAAACTGTGTTCTCTACCTCTCCTGAGAGTCATAAAATAGCTCAGGGTGAAAAGGACTTCAAAAGTTGTCCAGTTCAACCACTCATGCAATGCTTAAACCTTTCCCTCCTCCAACATGCCCCCTCCCCCAAAAGGGAGGTTGCGACTGTACTTGAGCACCTCTGGTGTTTACTCCTCAGGCAATCTCTTCACCCCTCACAGCCTTGCCTATTCTTATTTTTTGTCATTTACTGCTTATTTGGCCCCATAATGGGCCCAGCTTTTTGCTAAGAGCTTCACAAACATCTTGTTCAATTCTCATCACAGCCCTGGAACTTGTTATTCCCATTTTCCAATTCAGGAGCCTCAGAGAGATTGCGTGCTGGACTGAGACCCGCAGCGCTGAGCGGCCGGCCGGCAGGGGAGCCGCACTCTGTCCAGCTGCACCTCCTTAGTGCTCCTATTTGTTCTCTTTGTCAAGCCAACATATTCCCTCTCTGTAGCTTCCACACACTGGGGCTATTATTTTTTTCTTTTATTGATTTAATTGATTGTGTTTACATAGATTCAAGTGTCCCACTGAGTATAACCCCCCACCTTCCCCATGTTCCCCTCAACATCCCCCTTGCCCCCTCCCCGCAATGCCTTCCCCACTTCCCTCCAGGATTTGCTGTCCTGTTCTCTATAACGCCATGTTTTATATATATATATATATATAATTTCACCAATCTCTTTCCCTTCTCTGATCCCATTCTCTCATCCCCTTTCCCTCTGTCCACTTTCCCTCTGGTCCCTTTGACCCCGCCTCTGCCTCTATTCCGTTCTTCAGTTCACATTGTTCATTGGATTCCTCAAATGAGTGAGGTCATATGATATTTTTCTTTCTCTGCCTGGCTAATTTCACTTTACATAATAGTTTCTAGGTCCCTCCATGTTGTCGCAAAAGGTAAGATTTCCTTCTTTTTCATGGCCCCATAGTATTCCATTGTGTATATGTACCACTGCTTTTTAATCCACTGACAGACACTTGAGCTGTTTCCAGATCTTGGCTATTGTGAACAATGCTGCCATTAACATGGGGGTGCATTTTTTCTTTTGAATCAATAATGTGGTGTTCTTGGAATATATTCCTAAGAGTGGGATAGCTGGGTCAAAAGGTAGTTCCATTTCTAATTTTTTGAGGAATCTCCATACTGTTTTCCACAGTGGCTGCACCAGTCTGCATTCCCACCAGCAGTGCAGGAGGGTTCCCTTTTCTCCACATCCTCACCAGCACTTACTATGTGTTGTTTTGTTGAGGAGCGCCAGTCTGACTGGTGTGAGGTGGTATCTCATTGTCCACCTACTGGGGCTATTTCTGTCTCTGGAGAGCAGGAAGGGAAAAGCCAAATCTCTCTTTCACTTGGGCACCCTTCACCTATTTCAAGATATTTATCTGTTGTCCTTTCCACTCCCAGCTAAAACTTTCTTTAAAAAGACAAAAGACCAATGTCTGTCTGAGAGGTACAGTATTGGGTGCACTTCTCCCTTCCGTCTCTGAGATCCTTTCCTGGTTGTGGCACTACAGGACCGCTGGTTCAGCCTCATAGCAGGGCATGTACAGGATCACCTCAGTGTGTGCGTAGAGCTAGTGCTTGGAGACCGGCTCTGACTCTGCCCAAATCCATCTATGACACAAGGCCTGTGTCAGCTGAAAACATCTGGTACAGCAGCCTCTGAAGCTGCGTCACACTTACTGGCGTCCCTTCAAGACGAGGCCAGCTGAGTCTTGGGCAGAATCACCTGCCTGATAAAAGGTTCTTATGTAGACTTTGTTCTGTGCCATTAAAGCAGCTTCAAATGATAGGATTCACATTCAACAAATGCCCTTGTACATCCCACAGTACTCTGGTTCCTTGGCTGCACGTACATTACTTTACTGTGCTGTTGCCCCATCATGACCCATAGGAAGCTTATTTAAACTACAGAGTCCTAGACCTCCCCCCAGACCTCCAGTGTCAGAATCAGCAGGGAGGGGAGCTGCTGTTTTAGTAAGTGTCTCCAAGGGATTCTTACCATCACTCAAACCTGGAAAATGGTTTTGAGGAGCTCATTGCATAAAATTCTATTCCTTTTCTTTACAAATAGGAGGCAAAACAGACCTGAATAAAGAGTGATGGCTAATCTTATGTGTCAACTTGGCTGGGCCATGGTGCCCAGATATGTAGTCCAGTACCACTCTAGTTCTCTCTGTGAAGGTATTTTTTGGATGAGATTAACATTTAAGTAGACTTTGAGTAAAGCAGATTGTCCTCTAAAATGTGGCCTGAATAGAACAGAAAAGCTGACCTCCCCCAAGCAACAGTGAAACCTGCAGCAAAGAGCCTTCAGCTGCAGCACTGGCTATTCCCGGAGCAGTGATGGAATATTGGAGAAGAAAAGAAACAGAGTTACAGTATTTCTGAAGGAATGAGGAGAGCCGAAAGGTAATTACTACACCGTGAATGAGCAGCACTGTGACACCATGTTGTAACTTTGCTGTGACACTGCTCCTAATCAATAGTGTTGGGAGCAGCAGCGGAGGCGGAGGCCTGTCTGTAACTCCTGATTTGTTTTTCAGTCAGACTAACTGGGGTGTCACTGACATACAGGAAAACTCACCTTTTAAGTAGACCATTGGGTGAGTTTTGATGAATGTATAAACTCACAGAATGCTATAACAATAAAGAGACAGTATTTCCACAATCTCAGATGTTCCCTGAACCTCTTTTTAGTCACTTCCGTCTGCCATTCCCACCCCCTGGCAACACTGAAGTGTTTCAGCATATACTACTAAACTTTCTAGAGTATCATATAAATGGAATAACACCTAGAGTAGCATTTGTGTCTGGCTCCTTTTCGCATAATACTCTTGAAACTCTTTGAACACTGTTGCATCTATCGGTAGGTTTTTCTTTCTATGGCTGAGTTGTATTCTCTCAGGTGGCTGTACCACAGTTTATCCACTTACCAGTTCCCAGTTCTCAGACATTTGGGTTTTTTTCAGGTTTGGACTATCATGAGTAATGCTGCCATAAACATTCCCAGGCAGGTCATGTTGCAGATGAGTATTTTCATTTTTCTTGAGTAAATACTTAAAGTGGGATGACTACTTCATATGCGAAGTTTATGTTTACCCTTATAAGAAATTGACCAACTCTTTTTCAAAATGGCTATACTATTTTGCTGTTCACACCAGCAATGTAATACACTGTAACTTTTTTGACAAAGTCAATTCATTGTAGATCAAAATACAAACACATTTTTGTGTGTGTGTGTGATAAGCAGGGACAGAAAATTAGCTTTGTATAAAGTACTGCTTAAAAATGGTAACCTGGAGTCAGATTGAGTTGGGTGCATTACTAGATTCAACAATCTTGTTTCTGTAACTCTGGAAAAGTCACTAGTTCATTCCAAGCTTAATTTCCCTCATTTGAAATACGAAGATAACTGTTTGGGGATGTTGTAAGAATTAAATGGGACAAGCACATAAACCATTTAATGCACAGCCTGGTACATCATAAATGATAAATATAAATTACTCTTTTTCTTTCAATTCCCTTCTTTGGAATAGTATTTGTGGCAATACAGTTTAACCGTATGAGAACATGTACAATAGATTTTACTTCTTTGGGGTTACTTTTGGGCAGTAATTTACAATTCAGGAAAGCCACAGGAAGCTGAAAAGGATATTTTGTCTTCAAAAGAAGATATTTATAGTTATTTGGAGTGAACAACAAGCGTTTTCAAATCCACTATAAACTTTCTGACCTCGGTTTTCTAATTTGTGAAACAGGACTTATAATTCTTGAACCGGCGACTTTAGCGTTCCAGGTCAATGCTTTCTTTGCTGTGTCACCACAGGCCAGGCAGGAGTTACAATTCTTGTCCTACTTCTCTCACAGTTTTGATATGAAGGTTGAAGGAAAATACTGAACATTATAAAATGAAAAGTGTTATAGAAATAGTTTCTACCAGTGAAAGTTTTAGCAGGAAACTTTCATAAGGTAATACAATATTTAGTTTTATTAGATAACAGTATTCTTTAAAAGTTTTTCTTTTCCTAACATTATATGGTAAAAAATAAACTGATAGTTGGGGAAAATTGCAAGAAAATGCTATTAACATAAAAGATGTATGAAATTAAAGAGACCAAGCTGCCACAGAAGTCCCAAACCAGCATTCAGAGTACCTTCAATGTAAAAAGAAGCACAAGGCACCTTCTATGCCCTGCAGCAGGTTAACTAGCTGAATTCGCAGTATTTGAGTAGCTGTGGGAGAAGGACCTGCATATGCATCCAAACATCTGCTTGCTTAGATGACACATGAGTTTAAACATGCCACTTGAAATCCTTTTTGAGAGCCTATTGATGGCATGAGAAAAGCTGTTTCACAATGGCATTCTTGATAGCACCTGGAAAGTTTTAATATAGTGGTTCTCAACCTTTCTAATGCCATGACCCTGCAATACAGTTCCTCATGTTGCGGTGACCCCAAACCAAAAAATAATTTTGATGGCTACTTCATAACTGTAATTTTGCTACAGTTATGATTCGGAATGTAAATATCTGATATCCATTATGTATTTTCCGATGGCTTTAGGCGACTCTGCCGGGGTCGCGACCCACAGGTTGAGAACCGCTGTTTTAATAGAAATGAAAATGAGAAAGTAGTGCTGACCTTAGAGAGAAATGGCGCCATGAGGAGCGCTCCTGATACCTCTCCCCAAAATTTCAACAGGTTCAACAACTAGAGACAGAAAAACGATCCCAGGAGCATCTGAAACACACACACACTGAACAAAGGTACGATTGGGCAAAAAGGTGCCTGAATATATAATCGACCCTGAAGGAAATAAGATGGAGAATGGAGTACTCTGCCTTCATCACTGACCTGAGCCAGGGCTGCTTTCACTTTGAACTGAGAGAAAGTGAGGGCTGGGGGTGTGGAAAGAGCTGGGCTGGGGCACAGACGTTCAAGCTGAGGAAAGAGTGTGCCTGCGGCTCAGCCCATGCAGAGCTTATGCCGGCGCCAGACCACGGCAAAGGCGGGCGAGCGGTGGCCTTCATTACTCTTCATTATCCTGGTCGGGGAGCGCGGACAGTGTGCGAGTGGTCCCTCCTAGCGCCCCGGGCGTGGGCCCTGCGTTCCCAGACAGAAGGGCAGGGTCAGAGACTTCTGTGTGGGCTGCAACCAGAGTCTCGGTGTAATCCCTGCTCCCGGAACAACAACGTGTGGGGAGTGTGTTAAAGCCGACTTCCTTATGCCCGGACCTCTCTGGCAGTCGGGGCACCTCCACCAAAGCTAACAAAGCCCATTCCCAGGGAAGAAAAAATACAGAAGTGCTAGAGGGAGGGGTGTGCAGGCAGCTTGCAGACAGTCTCTGGAGCAGATCTGCGGATCCGGTCGCTGACGTTAGCTTAACCCACAGCCTGCTCACTGCCCAGCTGGCTTATGCTGGCACGGCTCTGGCTGACAAGGTCTTCTTTCTCAGATCAGCGATCTAAGAGAACTCGACAGAGAGATGTGATATTTTTTAGGGCCTCTTGCTCTGCTCGCAGTAGCTGGGGAAACTTCCTGTTAGCCAATACAAGGTGAAAAACACATTCCTATGGAACAAACCTCAGAGAACACTGCAGAAGTTAGACAGGCTAGGCTGTAGGCTTTTTAAAAAGGGAGAAGTCTGCAGAAACCAATCCCACGGAACGCTAAGGCAAATTTAACTAGACATACCGGGGAACCTTAGAAAGGAGCCTGAACAGAAGTCAACACACTCCCTACCTGCTTAAGCCGGTGGCTCTGATTGGCAGAGCTTTCATATTCAGAGCTGTGTGCTAAAAGGAGGGACTTGGCAGCTTTTAAGACCTCCTATTCTGCAGGCAGCGACTAGGGCATCTTCCTGCCAGCCAATACAGGTTACAAAGTGCAAAAAGCCTGGGGAGAAGGGTCCCACAGAGTGCTGAGGCATACTAGACACACCTGGAGGCTCCTTGAGAGCAATTGGCTCCCAATCCTGCCTGATTATGCTGGCGGCTCTGACTGATTGAGCCTTACCC
Source organism: Saccopteryx leptura (assembly GCF_036850995.1). NCBI lineage: Eukaryota > Metazoa > Chordata > Mammalia > Chiroptera > Emballonuridae > Saccopteryx > Saccopteryx leptura. Next base: position 130,066,221 of record NC_089506.1, read on the forward strand.
AGAACTCTGTGTTGAGTGAGGATAGAGTGGGGATTTGCCAGCTCTTTGAACCTCTTGCTCTCCAGGCAGTGGCTGGGGTAACTTCACAGCTGGGTCACCAGGCTGCTGGTTCAGGAAGGAGAGACTTGGAGAGAGGCTCTAAGAAAATGGACTCTCCCATTGTTGGAGCCTGCAAATGCTAACAAGCCTCAACTACCAATGAGACTGAGGCCTAATATATGACATCACCATAGAGACTCATCAACTGCAAATCTCTACCTAAGTGTGCCACAGGGGCAGAGCCTGGGGTACAGAGCCACCGACCAGAAAGAGAGAGAAGAAGGAAAAAGGAAGAAGATAACCTCTCAAAATCAAGAATAATCAACAGTCTTTATAACTTTTTCCACTTTTTTTTTTGTTTCTTTCATTTTCTTATCTTTATTTTTTTTCTTCTACTTTGGTCCTTTTATCCTCTTCTCATCTTATTCTTTTCTCTTCATCTTGAACTACTTTACCCATAGGTGTCACATTTCCCATTTCTTTTTCGTTTCTTTTTTCCTTCTCTCTATGAGGGTTACATCCAAAAACCTTAACTCTCTCTCTCTTTTTTTATTTTGTTTTTCTTCCTCTCTCTTAGTTTCTACTTTTCTTTTTCATGTTTCCTCTCATTCGATCCTCACTCACAAACAAATTATTTTATTCTGGATTCAAATTTTTTCTTTGTGGCTTTTTACCTTGCTTTTTAACTCATTAGCATTCCCCCAACCCTGGCTCTCCATTCTATGTAGTTTTTGTTCCACTTAATACAATAGTATTTTCTTTTTCTTGTTTTCAATCGTCATTTACAAGCAAATTATTTTATTCTTGATCCAAATTTTTTTCTTGTAGCACTTTCTGGATCCCTGCCTCCTTTTTTGCCCCTTTGTCACTTCTCTCCAACTCAGGCCCTCCATTCTAGGTAGTTTTGGTCCCATTTAGCACAATATAATTCTCAGTTTTTCACGATATTTTCTCAAAAAAATAATAATAATAATTTTAAAAATTATTTTTATTTATTTTTTTTACTTTTTACTCTTTATCAATTCTTTGAGTGTTATTAACAAACCCACCCTCAGATGCCATTAAGGAAAAGGAAATCAAATATCATGGATACAAAAGACAGAGATGTATCACAGATAGATGAGGAAAAATCTATAGAAAAAAATTTTAATAGATTGGAAACCTTGGAGTTAAATGACAGAAAATTTAAAATACAAATTCTGAAAATACTCAGAGATATACAAGAAAACACAAAAAGGCAATTTAGAGAGCTCAAAAAATAACTCAATGAACAGAAAGAATATATTATCAAGGAAATTGAAACTCTAAAAACAAATCAAACACAGATGAAAAACTCAACTCATGAACTGAAAAATGAGGTAACAAGCTTAGCTAATAGAACAAACCAGATAGAAGAGAGATTAGTGACATAGAAGACAAGCAACTGGAGGCACAACAGAGAGAAGAGGCGAGAGACTCACGAATTTAAAAAAATGAGAAAGTCCTACAGGAATTGTCTGACTCTACCAAAAAGAGCAACATAAGAATAATAGGTATATCAGAAAGAGAAGAGAGAGAAAATGGAATGGAGAACATGTTCAAACAAATAATAGACGAGAACTGCTGGTGAGGTAGAACCTTTGATTCTAGGAAACTCAAATAAGTCAGTGGCTTTGGGAGCCCTGAATGGAAAGGGAAGTGTTTTCCCACTGTGTGTATTTCTTGCTCACCAGGTACAAGCTAGGATTAAAGGTGATGGCCCACCAGTTCTTGGCTTCATTGTTTCATTACCGTCTGTCTGAATCAAATTTAAGGTCAATATTTCTTTATTGATTTTCTGTTTGGATGAACGATCTAGAGCAGTCAGCGGTGTACTGAGGTCTCCAAGTATGATTGTATTTTTGTAGGTTTTTGTTTTTAGGTCAGTCAGTAGCTGTCTTATATATTTTGGTGCTCTTTGGTTTGGTGGATATATTTTAAGAAGTGTTATGTCTTCTTGATTCAATATCCCCTTTATCATTATGAAATGACCGTTTTTTGTCTCTGATTACCATTGCTGTTTTGCAGTCAGTATTGTTAGATATGAGTATTGCTACACCTGCTTTTCTTTGGATGTTATTTGCTTGGAGCATTGTTTTCTAACCTTTCACTTTGAATTTGTTTTTATTCTTGTAGCTTAGATGTGTTTCTTGTAGGCAGCATATAGTTGGATTTTCTTTTTTAATCCATTCTGCTACTCTATGTCTTTTTATTGTTGAGTTCTATCTATTTACGTTTAGTGTAATTATTGAATTTGAGGGTTTCCTATTGCCATTTTATATATTGCTTTCTGTTAGTTTTGTATCTTGTTTGGTTCTTCTCTTTTATTTTTTTTTATTTTTTTATTTTTTTACAGAGACAGAGAGAGAGTCAGAGAGAGGGATAAACAGGGACAGACAGACAGGAATGGAGAGATGAGAAGCATCAATCATTAGTTTTTCATTGCGCATTGCAACACCTTAGTTGTTCATTGATTGCCTTCTCATACGTGCCTTGACCGCGGGCCTTCAGCAGACTGAGTAACCCCTTGCTCGAGCCAGTGACCTTGGGCTCAAGCTGGTGAGCTTTTGCTCAAACCAGATGTACCCTTGCTCAAGCTGGCTACCTCGGGGTCTCGAACCTGTGTCTTCTGCATCCCAGTCTGACACTCTATCCACTGCGCCACTACCCAGTCAGGCCTCTTTTATTTTCTTATCATTTGTTTTTGTTTGGTTGTAATCCATACTTCTTTTCTCTGTTACTTCTTTTTTCAAGCCATATACTCTGTGTTGGTTTTTTTAGGGGTGGTTACCATTAAGTAATGGAAAGGATACATGTCATGTTCATTGTAGTACATTATCTCATGAGTACTTCTGCACTCCATCCTCCTTTGCTACTGTTCATCTTTGTCCTCTCTCCTTTTTTGTTTCTTTGTCACAGATTAATCTTGATTTTATTGCGATCTTGATGGAGCTTTCCCTTGTAGTTTGTTTTTGTTTTGTTCTTTGTGTCTGGTTGGAAAACCCCTTTTAGTATTTCCTGAAGTGGAGGTTTTCTGGTGATAAATTTCCTCATCTTTTCTGTATCTGTGAATGTTTTTATTTCTCCTTTGTATTTGAAGGATAGCTTTGATATTCTTGGCTGGAAGTTCCTCTCTTTCAGAACTTTATTGGGGTCCACTCTCTTCTAGTTTGTAGAGTTTCTGCTAAGAAATCTGTTGATAATCTAATAGGCCTTCCTTTATATGTTGTATTCTTCTTTTCCCTGGCTGCCTTGAGAATTTTTTCTTTGTCATTGGTTTGTGCCAATTTCATTATAATGTGCCCTGCAGTAGATTTGTTAGGGTTAAGATAACTCGGTGTTCTGTTTGCTTCTTGAATTCGAGGCTTTAGTTCTTTCCACAGGCTTGGGAAGTTCTCATCTATTATTTGTTTGAACATGTTCTCCATTCCATTTTCTCTCTCTTCTCTTTCTGATATACCTATAATTCTTATGTTGCTCTTTCTGATGGAGTCAGACAATACCTATGGGGCTATCTCATTTTTTTAAAATTCATGAGTCTCTATCCTCTTCTCTCTGTAGTACTTCTAGTTGCCTGTCTTCTATGTCACTAATTCTCTCCTCTATCTGGCCTGTTCTATTGGCTAAACTTGTTACCTTGTTTTTCAGTTCATGAATTGAGTTTTTCATCTCTGTTTGTTTCATTTTTAGAGTTTCAGTTTCCTTGGTGAAGTATTCTTTCTCTTCATTTAATTGTTTTTTGAGCTTCCTAACTTGCCTTTCTGTGCTTTCTTGTATATCCTTGAGTATTTTTAGGACTTCAATTTTAAATTCTCTGTCATTTAATTCCAAGGTTTCTAAGCTATTGAAATTTTTTCTATAGTTTTTTCCTCATCTATCTGAGCTACATCACTGTCTTTTGTATCCATGATATTTTATTTTTTTCTTTAATGGCATTTGAGAGTGGTATTGTTAATAACACTAATAAGAGTTGATAAAAAAATTTTTTGAGAAAATGAAGTGAAAAACTGAAAATTCTATTGTTCTAAGTGGAACAAAAATATGTAGAATGGAGGGCCTGAGTTGGGGGGAGTGACAAAGAGGCAAAAATGGAGGCAAGAACCCACAAAATACCACAAGGAAAAAATTTGAATCAAGAATAAAATAATTTGTTGTAAATGATGGTCAAATGAGAGAACTAGTGTAAGAGAAAACAAAAATAAAAGAGAAGGAAGAAAAAAATACAGTGAAAAATGAAAATTCTGTTGTATTAAGTGGCACAAAAACTATAGAATGGAGAGTTGGAGTTGGGGGGAAATGCTAAAGAGATAAAAAGCTAAATAAAAAGCACACAAAATGCCACAAAGAAAAAACTTGAATCCAGAATAAAATAATTTGTTTGTGGGTGAGATTGGAATGAGAGAAAAAGAGAAAGAGAAAAGAAGAAACAAAAAGAGAGAGAGTAAAAAATTGGGTTAAGTGTTTTTGGAATGTAACACATAGGAAAAAAAAAGAATGGAAAATGTAACAACTATGGGTAATAAATTCAAAATGAAAAGAAAAGAATAAAACAAAAAGAGGATAAATGACCAAGGTGGAAAGAAAAAAAAATTAAAAGTACAAGAAAAAAATGGAAAAAGTTATAAATACTGGATTTTTCCTGGTTTTGAGAAGTTATCTTCTTCCTTTTTCTTTCTTCTCTCTCTTTTTGGCCAGTGGCACTGTACCCCAGGTTCTGCCCCTGTACACTCTTAGGCAGAGATTTGCTGTTGTGTCGCTATGGTGATGACATAAACTAGGCCTCAGTCCCGTTGCTAGGCAGGACTTATTGGCGTTTGCAGGCTCTGACAATGTGAGAGTCCTTTTTCCCGGAACCTCTCTCCAAATCTCTCCTTCCTGAACCAGCAGCCTGGGACCCAGCTGTGAAGTTGCCCCAGCCACTGCCTGGAGAGCAAGAGGCTCTAAGAGCTGCCAAATCCCCCCTTATCCCCACTCAACACAGGGTTCTATGTAAGGCTTTGACAGCCAGTGCTGCCAGCATAATCAGGCAGGGCTGGGAGCTGATTGCCTTTCTGGTGTCTTGCTATGAGCCTCCGGGCTTATCTAGTACTCCACAAGTCTGCTCCCCAGAGGCTGTCTGCAAGCTGCCTGTGTGCCCTTCCCCCACCACTTCTACAGTTCTCTTCCCCAGGAGTGTGCTCTGTTAGCCTGTATGGCTGGCGGAGGTGCCGCCCAGACAGGTCCAGGTGTAGGGAAGCTGGCTTTCGTGCACTTCCTGCGCGCTGTTGTTTGGGAAGCTGGGATTATTCAGAAACTCTGGTCACAGCCCCCACAGAGGGTCACTACTGACAGTCTCCAACCCGGCCCCTCTGTCCGGGAATGTGGGCACCCACGCTTGAAATGCCAGGTTGATCCACTCGCACACTGCCCGTGCTCGCCGACCGGGATACCAGGAGTAAACAAGGCAACCACTCGCCCACCTCTGCTGCGGTCTGCTGCTGGAGTTAGCTCCATGTGGGCTGAGCTGTGGGCACACTCTCTCCTCGGCTTGAACATCTCAGCCCTAGCCCAGCTTTTTCTGCGCCCCCAGCCCTCGCTTTCTCTCAGTTCCAAGTGAAAGCAGCCCTTCCTCAGATCAGTGAGGAAAGTGGAGTACTCTGTTCTCTTTCTTATTTCCTTCAGAGTGGATTATATATTCAGCCATCTTTTTGCCCAATCGTACATTTGTTTGATGTATGTGTATTTCAGATACCCCTGAGATTGTTTTAGCATTTCTTATTTAATCAGTTCCTTTTCTAGAAAACAAAGTCAGAGAGTTTATCATAAACTTTTTTTTTAACTCAGAAATAAATTAATTAAGTTATGCTTTTAATTTGCTGTTGGATAAATGTTTTCACCCATTATTTTTTCATGTATTTTTACTGTGAACATTCTGATATAACTGTGTAGACTGAAATTATTATGTGTGCTCAGACATATAGAACACATGGTTTACTCACAACCCAGCCTGAAATGTCATGATACAGAAACATCCACCTTATGATAGTCACTTTCACAATCATTATCATAGTTTATTATCATAATAATTCTGTAATAAGTATTATATATTTAATTCTACAGATGAGAAAACTGAAAGGTAAAATAACTTATCCAACATTTCACAGCTAGAAAGCCAGAGAAAGAATTGAAATCCAGTACCTGCTATATATGGTTGCTGCCAAATCACAGCTGAATACCTCAAAGAACTAATGACATGAAATGTCCCATTTTGGTCTGTGACCCCAAGGAAATTGTTGGAATACCTCAATTGTACTTCAAGGAAATCAACCTCAAAATTGGGGCATACATTTTAATATCAATAATTTCCTTAAAAACCAGACATAGGTCTGCAATCCTTAAATTTTTTAATATATTTATAGTTTATTTTTTAAAGTTATTTATGGCATATCTTTTAGGATAATAAGTACTTTAAGTTTGCTACCAGTTGTGTTATTTTATATTGCTTTTATAAACACCTAAAGCATTTTCCAAACTTCAATGGGCAGTCCCGTTTTTAGTGTTCTGAATGTTGGGTGCACATTCTTTCTCTATCTGTACTTTCAGAACTTCATAAGATTTGCTCTTCTCTTCCTCCTAAACTGAGAGTACTCAATTTCCCCATAACCAAGTCTCAACATTGCAGAGTCATTCAGAACAGTCCACAGATGAAAGGAAAGATAAGACCTGCCCTCCCTGGCCCCCGCCCTGGCCTCCCTCTGGCTGGACATTGCCCCTGCTCCCGCTGCCCTGCACGTCTGCCTTTAGGGCACCTGCTCCTCTCTTTTCAATCATAAATTGATAACCAAGTAAACATCAGGTTCTCTTTTGCCATTAAATAAGTATAACACACTCTTATAGGCCAAAATATATCCTACCTTTCTGATGAGTGCTAGCATCTTAGTCTTAGAAAGCTGTTATATTACAGGAAAAAAAAAATCTGAGCAGAACCAAGCCAAGGATGTAGGAAAGTGAGACAATGACCACTTGATTTGGCGATCAGTAGTTCTGTGGACAGCAGTGTAACTGCCTCAGAAACACCTGCACGTCCCTGGGCAGAACCCAGACCTAAAGAACGAGGCTCTGTGGGGTGGAGTCCAGGAATCTCCTTCTGTTTAACTGGGTTCCCAGGGTGACTCTGATGTGGGTGGTCAGAAACACTTCAGTGGTGTGTTCTGGTCAGTCAAATTGTTCTTTCTGAAAAGATGCAGTGCTGCAAATTGAAAGCCAATGTTACTTGTGACACCTCACTTGTGATAGAAAATTCTGCTTAAAATTAAGAACAATCTAAGAAAGTCAATATAAAAGACACATAAAAAAGACTGAGCAAAAATAAATGACATTTAAACTTAAAACATAAATAAGCTAGACTTAAACTTTATTTTATTCATTTATTTTAGAGAGGAGAGAGAAAGAGAGAGAGAGAGAGAGAGAAGGGGAGGAGCTGGAAGCATCAACTCCCAAATGCGCCTTGACCAGACAAGTGCAGGGTTTTGAACCCGTGACCTCAGCGTTCCAGGTCGATGCTTTATCCACTGTGCCACCACAGGTCAGGCCAATAAGCTAGACTTAAACCTAAAAAAAAGAAAACCCACAGATAATATTAGAGGCTCTCCTATTTTTGAATAGTCTAAAACAAACAACAATAAAAATAAATCCATCCATCTAATCAAATAAACACTGCCTATAAGGATAGCAGTAACTATTTTATCTTCTGGTCTACGATTTGGAAAAAGCATTTCAGTTCTTCTCAATTAAGTACTAGAGTGAGCTGACATGATTAGAGGTCTTTGGGCTCCTCCTCTATGATCCCTCTAGAAAACCTTTGGTTTTTTACCTGACTGAGAAATATTTAAATGTCCACATGTGCAATCAGATAATTCTGCCAATGCCTTTCCCCTGGTCTAACACAATTCAGATAACTGTGTTTGTCTGTGAAAAACCCTCAGAGAAAACATTCATGCCAAATGAGTTCATGCCTGGATTTTGTAAAACAATATGTGCACAAGACCAGAACTTATATCATCACTGAATATGTGTCATTCACAAACGCAGCACCAGGATGTTCTTCAATAGCGTGGCTCCTTTGCCACATCTGAGTCACTTCCTAGGCCCAGGTCCAGGACAGCTTGGAGACCCCTGGCCACCACATAGGCCATAGGAGAACGCAGTTCTGCACTATTTCTAGGAATGTTGTCTTTTAAAATTATTTTACACTTATCTCACCTATTTTGCTATCCCAGATGGTTTTTAAAGAAGGGCCAGCAGGGCTGAAAGTGATGTTTTATTTTTCCTCTAAATAATTTAAATTTTCTATTGTGTCCAACTGAGAGAAAAATCAAAGCTGTGCAGTGATGGTGATGCCTAACCATCCTTGGAGATATTGAACTAGTCTCTGGGGCAAAATTCTGAGGATTTGTTTGTTGCTTTGGGGGATTAGCTATCTTTGTGACTCTATTTGGGGAAACATATGGAAGATTAAGACTCTACTTCTTTTCCAGAAAGACTGAAGATGTAGGACAAGTTATTCTGGATTGAACTTGAGACCACAAACAATTGATAGCAGCACTTCTGGGTGCTTGAGTTTAGTAGACAACATTGCTATGGTTGAAAAACTTTGATACTATCTTCCCATTTGGCACTTCTGGTAGGGCCACCCTCTATATGGCACACAAACATTTTCCTAAATGTGTAGGAGAGAAAGTTACTGTTTTCAGACTGGCTTACTCAGAAAAGTGTCCTGGAGGTTGGTCTGGGCTCCTCAAAAGGAGGACCCCCCGACACCTTCTGAGGACTATAGCATGACATCTCTTAGCTCAAAAAACCCACATGTTGTCTTCCCAGGGACCTCTTCTGGCTTTGTTACAAGGTCTGACATCCTGCCACTGGAAATTCATTTCAATTGATAGATCTTTTTAAGAGGTCAAATAAGAATGAATTGGGGGCCTAGAATGCTCTTTCTGTAGCTCTTATTACCTTACTAACCTGGTCCTATAAAAATTAGAAAACACTTCCTGCAGAAAGCTTTTCTGTCCTTGGACATTATTAGGCCTGCTGTGGGCCCTCATAGTTTTGGGCTGCGTTGTTATTTTCTGTTTGTGATTAGCATTCCCTGTTGGACTACCCGGAGGTAAGAACTGTGTATTGTTCATGGTTGTAGCTCCACTGGGCTCTAGAAGAGCAGTTGAATGAACCCCAATATCTTAAACTGTAAATTAACGATGGCAGTGGTAATGATGCCCTTCTTAGGGTGTCTGTGAGCATGAGATGCATTCATGTCAAAATGTTAGTCAACTGTAAAGAACTGAGCAAGTGGAAGTCATTATAATAACTTGTCAGGAGGTGGGAAAGTCCTGAAGAGAGACACTACAAACGTCACCATTTTGAATATTTTCCAGGGGCCCATCCTAAGTGATTACATTTCGATGTCACTACACATAGGACTTTGCTCTGTCTTTATACCAAGATTCTTTGCCCTGTGTAAATCTGAAAGATCTTAACCTCAGGGGTATTCCCAGAGTTCATCTTTTTATAGAATAAGTAACCAGAGGTTGGAAAATCAGACACTAATTCTTACAGAATCTGCTTGAGAACTAGTTTGGTAGATAATTGCATTAATTACTAAGGTTAAGAGCCTGAGGCAAAAGAAACAAGAATTTGCTTGTTACCTATATGGACCATACAGAGTGGGAGACTGTAAAGAATTATAGAAAAGGCGCTAATTGCTTCTACCCCACTCATATTCCCTCCTTAGAGAATTTGTTTCCCCTCCCAGCCTGTCTGTTCACAGCTATCTATTTGAACAGGGCTGGAAAGTCCTAGCTCAAGCCTTCTTACCTTAGAGAGGTAAAGCCAACACCATTTGGATTGTTGAGAGTTTAAACAGAAGCACAGAGAAAGAGTCTGTCATGTCTTGGAAATATGAACATGGAGTCTGTGTTGGGCTGGACTTGAAGCCTCAGTGCACACTGAAACAAAGAGCAAGAAAGGTGCCTTGGCTTTGACCGACATTTCTCCAGGCCCTGTCTATAGGTCAAGTTCAGCTCTCAGAAAGGATATTTCATTTAAAGGTAGCTAAAATGTAATGGGAATGATGGAGATTAGAAAGTAACACACTTATATTTAAGTAGGACAAAAAAATAGAAAAATTAATGGTTTGTACTTATGGTAGAACCAAAAGAGATTTTTTGTAGAAATTCTGGAGGGACTTCTTAGGCTGGTTCAAGTTCTTCAGTGGTTAATGATGCTGGTGTTTTCTGATACTCATTAATTTCGTATGAAAAATTAATTGCCTGAGGTAAAAGTCAATTTCCTATGATTGGTGGAACTAGAAGTTAAAATAAAAAGGATGTCATAGACAAGATTAAAATTAAGGAGATGAAGGAAGTGGTGAGGAAGGAACAGAGGAAACAGTATAATCCAAGCTTGTCATCTATGGCATTTAGTTTGGCTGCTGTCTGGAGTGGGTGGGAAGAAGGACTTTGATGAGGTTGAAGGTGACAGAGCTGGCTATGATCATCTAACCTATGTACACTTTTCTAAGTCATATTTATGATTGAGTTGTGGCTATTTGGAGATTGTATTTGTTTTTGAGAGGAGAGAGTTGTAGGAAATCCAGATAGCTGTCATATTGTAAACATAAAAACCCATGCTCTCCTTACAAGACTTGAAGATGATACATCTCTAAACTTCAAGACTTCCCAAAGACCTCTGCTCCATGGTAACATTGTTACTATTCTTGCAACTATAGCTTCACAGGTCCTCCACAGGTCCTCCTCTAATGCTTATAAGGTCCTAGAATCCTTATTAATACATGTGTTTTCTTTTCCTTTGTTTGTCATTAAACATTTTTTTCTTCCATTTTCAAGAAATATATATTTTTTTCACTTTTTTTTTTTTATTTTTTTTTATTTTTCTGAAGCTGGAAACGGGGAGAGACAGTCAGACAGACTCCCGCATGCGCCCGACCGGGATCCACCCCGCACGCCCACCATGGGGCGATGCTCTGCCCACCAGGGGGCGATGCTCTGCCCATCCTGGGCGTCGCCATGTTGCGACCAGAGCCACTCTAGCGCCTGAGGCAGTGGCCACAGAGCCATCCCCAGCGCCCGGGCCATCTTTGCTCCAATGGAGCCTTGGCTGCGGGAGGGGAAGAGAGAGACAGAGAGGAAAGTGCGCGGAGGGGTGGAGAAGCAAATGGGCGCTTCTCCTGGGTGCTTCTCCTGTGTGCCCTAGCCGGGAATCGAACCCGGGTCCTCCGCACGCTAGGCCGACGCTCTACCGCTGAGCCAACCGGCCAGGGCTATTTTTTTCACTTCTTTTTTTACCTACCAACTTCCTTTTTGCTTTCTAGAAACTTTCCTTTTATATTTGTTTCGATTTTTAAAAAATAGCTGGTTCTCTAAAACCTGCAACTGGAGACAAAGAAGGACTCCGTGCCTGTCCAAGGTCTCTCCCACGCTGCCCCCTGGCACAGCCCTCACTCCAGTGTCTCTGCCACGCTGCCCCCTGGCACAGCTGTCACTCCAGTGTCTCTCCCACGCTGCCCCCTGGCACAGCCCTCACTCCAGTGTCTCTCCCACGCTGCCCCCTGGCACAGCCCTCACTCCAGTGTCTCTCCCTCACTGCCCCCTGGCACAGCCCTCACTCCAGTGTCTCTCCCACGCTGCCCCCTGGCACAGCCCTCACTCCAGTGTCTCTCCCACGCTGCCCCCTGGCACAGCCGTCACTCCAGTGTCTCTCCCACGCTGCCCCCTGGCACAGCCCTCACTCCAGTGTCTCTCCCACGCTGCCCCCTGGCACAGCCCTCACTCCAGGGTCTCTGCCACGCTGCCCCCTGGCACAGCCCTCACTCCAGGGTCTCTGCCACGCTGCCCGTTGGCACAGCCCTCACTCCAGTGTCTCTCCCATGCTGCCCCCTGGCACAGCCCTCACTCCAGTGTCTCTCCCACGCTGCCCCCTGGCACAGCCCTCACTCCAGTGTCTCACCCTCGCTGCCCCCTGGCACAGCCCTCACTCCAGTGTCTCTGCCACGCTGCCCCCTGGCACAGCCCTCACTCCAGGGTCTCTGCCACGCTGCCCCCTGGCACAGCCCTCACTCCAGTGTCTCTCCTACGCTGCCCGTTGGCACAGCCCTCACTCCTGTGTCTCTGCCACGCTGCCCATTGGCACAGCCCTCACTCCAGTGTCTCTCCCACGCTGCCCCCTGGCACAGCCCTCACTCCTGTGTCTCTGCCACGCTGCCCCCTGGCACAGCCCTCACTCCAGTGTCTCTCCCACGCTGCCCCCTGGCACAGCCCTCACTCCAGTGTCTCTCCCACGCTGCCCCCTGGCACAGCCCTCACTCCAGTGTCTCACCCTCGCTGCCCCCTGGCACAGCCCTCACTCCAGTGTCTCTCCCACGCTGCCCCCTGGCACAGCCCTCACTCCAGTGTCTCTCCCACGCTGCCCCCTGGCACAGCCCTCACTCCAGTGTCTCACCCTCGCTGCCCCCTGGCACAGCCCTCACTCCAGTGTCTCTCCCACGCTGCCCCCTGGCACAGCCCTCACTCCAGTGTCTCTCCCACGCTGCCCCCTGGCACAGCCCTCACTCCTGTGTCTCTCCCACGCTGCCCCCTGGCACGGCCCTCACTCCAGTGTCTCTCCCACGCTGCCCCCTGGCACAGCCCTCACTCCAGTGTCTCACCCTCGCTGCCCCCTGGCACAGCCCTCACTCCAGTGTCTCTCCCACGCTGCCCCCTGGCACAGCCCTCACTCCAGTGTCTCTGCCACGCTGCCCCCTGGCACAGCCCTCACTCCAGTGTCTCTCCTACGCTGCCCGTTGGCACAGCCCTCACTCCAGTGTCTCTGCCACGCTGCCCGTTGGCACAGCCCTCACTCCAGTGTCTCTCCCATGCTGCCCCCTGGCACAGCCCTCACTCCAGTGTCTCTGCCACGCTGCCCCCTGGCACAGCCCTCACTCCAGTGTCTCTCCCACGCTGCCCCCTGGCACAGCCCTCACTCCAGTGTCTCACCCTCGCTGCCCCCTGGCACAGCCCTCACTCCAGTGTCTCTCCCACGCTGCCCCCTGGCACAGCCCTCACTCCAGTGTCTCTCCCACGCTGCCCCCTGGCACAGCCCTCACTCCAGTGTCTCACCCTCGCTGCCCCCTGGCACAGCCCTCACTCCAGTGTCTCTCCCACGCTGCCCCCTGGCACAGCCCTCACTCCAGTGTCTCTCCCACGCTGCCCCCTGGCACAGCCCTCACTCCTGTGTCTCTGCCACGCTGCCCCCTGGCACAGCCCTCACTCCAGTGTCTCTCCCACGCTGCCCCCTGGCACAGCCCTCACTCCAGTGTCTCACCCTCGCTGCCCCCTGGCACAGCCCTCACTCCAGTGTCTCTCCCACGCTGCCCCCTGGCACAGCCCTCACTCCAGTGTGGCCTTCTGGGCTCAGCACATCTTACACCAGTGGTTCTCAAACATTTTGAAGTTGGGTGCATTTAAAATCCTACAAATAATTGTAGGCACACTATATGCAAATTTCTGAGAAATATGTTATAATAATTAAGTCAAATATTAAAGAAAAAAATAAAGTCCAAGCGTGCTTTTATGGTAATTAAACAAAATAAATATGACAAAATTAAATTTATTCTGACATTAAAAAACATTTTTGTTACATTTTTTGAGTTATGCTTTTTAGAATTTGTAAAAAAGGATTAAAAAATTAAAAAATGAGAAAAAATTATCTTTTTATATATATAGATACATTGTTAGTAAGATGTAGTAAATTTGGCAGGTCCTGGCGTAAATGTGTTAAGTTTTTCATTCTTGTGTTTATGAGAAATATGAGCCTGATGTGTCCTAGTGATTTCTTCAATGTTTGGTTATATATTTGAAAGACAAACTCTCATTTCCTTGTCAGTACATTGAAGAATTCCTCTCTTTTTACTCTTAATTGTGTTGAGTGCAGAAAACCCCCACCATACATATTATTCTAACTTTACACCAAACACAGGATAGAAGAAACTTGCCTCTAGTCTTTCCGGGGAATATGGGGAGCAGTGTAAACAACCCAGCACCACAGCTTCACAGTCTTTTGCAACCTAACCAGGCAAGTGAGGTGGGGGGTTGGGCAGACTGTCAGCTTACAGCCAATTCCCCAGCCCTCTGTCCCCCAAAAATCTAAACTCCAAAAACCCTGTCGGTTTTTTGGTTCCCAACAGGCACATATTTCTGTGGAATACTATAGGACACACCTGGAAATCCTCTAGGGCACACCGGTATGCCCTGCCACACACTTTGAGAATCACTGTCTTAGAGTAATGCAAAGAGTTTAAGAGGACTATAACCCTGAGGCCATTTGCAAAGTATTCATTCTGTAAGAACAAAGTTTAAGTGAATTTTAATGTCAGCTTATCTCATATTCTCATTTGTTGTTCATTTAAACAATAAATACACTCAATTTATTGCTCTAATCTTGTACAGGCTGAACTCAAGATTTACCCTAACATTTCTGGTCCTTTTCCAAATCCTTGCAATTTCCAGTGATCTCCTCATCCAAGCTCTTCCCTGTGATCAAGGGTTCTTCTTTACTTGCCAAACTGTGTGTAATGTGAGGATATTGGTGGTGCTAATGGTTTACTTTTTGGCTACTTCTTTACTTTCATAAATAAAAAAAATAAGCTATGTAATACTTTCAGGCAGTAGATAATCAAATCTATCCTTTCTTTCTTTAATCAAATGCCCAGTGAGTGTCTACCATGAGCCAGGCACAGTGATAGATCCTGGGGGTGTGGTGATGACAACCATAGAAATAGTGACAACAATGTACCTGCCTTGTGGGGCTCACAGTCTAGCACAGGTATGATAAAGGAGGTAATAATAGGGCTAAGACGCAACCCCAAGAGGCCCAGTTTGACACCAATTTCAAAGAAGAGAATTGCATTATTCAGAGTTTAATATCCTCTTTTAGATCATTCTTGACATCATTGTTAAATTTAAGACCATTTCTTCTTGGCAACATAAAGACCTTTTGATCAGCACTCTCTTTTTTTTTTTTTTTATAATTTTATTATTTTTTTAATGGGGTGACATCAATAAATCAGGATACATATATTCAAAGATAACAAGTCCAGGTTATCTTGTCGTTCAATTATGTTGCATACCCATCACCCAAAGTCAGATTGTCCTCTGTCACCTTCTATCTTGTTTTCTTTGTGCCCCTCCCCACCCCCTTTCCCTCTCCCATTCCCCTCTCCCCCCCCCCCGTAACCACCACACTCTTATCAATGTCTCTTAGTTTCACTATTATGTCCCACCTACGTATGGAATAATACAGTTCCTGGTTTTTTCTGATTTACTTATTTCACTTCGTATCATGTTATCAAGATCCCACCATTTTGCTGTAAATGTTCCGATGTCATCATTTTTTATGGCTGAGTAGTATTCCATAGTGTATATGTGCCACATCTTCTTTATCCAGTCATCTATTGATGGGCTTTTTGGTTGTTTCCATGTCCTGGCCACTGTGAACACTGCTGCAATAAACATGGGGCTGCATGTGTCTTTACGTATCAATGTTTCTGAGTTTTTGGGGTATATACCCAGTAGAGGGATTGCTGGGTCATAAGGTAGTTCTATTTTCAGTTTTTTGAGGAACCACCATACTTTCTTCCATAATGGTTGTACTACTTTACATTCCCACCAACAGTGTATGAGGGTTCCTTTTTCTCCACAGCCTCTCCAACATTTGCTATTACCTGTCTTGCTAATAACAGCTAATCGAACAGGTGTGAGGTGGTATCTCATTGCCGTTTTGATTTGCATTTCTCTAATAGCTAAAGAAGATGAGCATCTTTTCATATATCTGTTGGCTATTTGTATTTCTTCCTGGGAGAAGTGTCTGTTCATGTCCTCTTCCCATTTTTTTATTGGATTGTTTGTTTGTTTGTTGTTGAGTTTTATGAGTTCTTTGTATATTTTGGATATTAGGCCCTTATCTGAGCTGTTGTTTGAAAATATCATTTCCCATTTAGTTGGCTTTCTGTTTATCTTGTTATCAGTTTCTCTTGCTGAGCAAAAACTTCTTAGTCTGATGTAGTCCCATTCATTAATTTTTGCCTTCACTTCTCTTGCCATTGGAGTCAAATTCATAAAATACTCTTTAAAACCCAGGTCCATGAGTTGAGTACCTATGTCTTCTTCTATGTACTTAATTGTTTCAGGTCTTATGTTTAGATCTTTGATCCATTTTGAGTTAATTTTTGTACAGGGGGAGAGACTGTAGTCCAGTTTCATTCTTTTGCATGTGGCTTTCCAGTTTTCCCAGCACCATTTGTTGAAGAGGATTTCTTTTCTCCATTGTGTGTTGTTGGCCCCTTTATCGAAAATTATTTGACTATATATATGTGGTTTTATTTCTGGACTTTCTATTCTGTTCCATTGGTCTGATTGTCTATTTTTCTGCCAATACCATGCTGTTTTGATTGTCATGGCCCTATAATATAGTTTGAAGTCAGGTATTGTAATGCCCCCAGCTTCATTCTTTTTCTTTAGGATTGCTTTGGCTATTCGGGGTTTTTTATAGTTCCATATAAATCTGATGATTTTTTGCTCTATTTCTTTAAAAAATGTCATTGGAATTTTGATGGGAATTGCATTAAATTTGTATATTGCTTTGGTAATATGGCCATCTTGATTATATTTATTCTTCCTATCCAAGAACAAGGAATATTCTTCCATCTCATTATATCTTTTTCGATTTCTCTTAACAATGGTTTATAGTTTTCATTATATAAGTCCTTTACATTCTTTGTTATGTTTATTCCTAAGTATTTTATTTTTTTGTTGCAATTGTGAAGGGGATTATTCTTTTGAGTTCGTTCTCAGTTGTTTCATTGTTGGCATATAGAAAGACTATGGACTTCTGTATGTTAATTTTGTATCCTGCGACCTTACTGTATTGGCTTATTGTTTCTAGTAGTCTTTTTGTGGATTCTTTGGGGTTTTCGATGTATAGGATCATATCATCTGCAAAAAGTGATACCTTTACTTCTTCTTTTCTGATATGGATGCCTTTTATTTCTTTGTCTTGTCTGATTGCTCTGGCTAGAACCTCTAGTACCACATTAAATAAGAGTGGAGAGAGTGGACAACCCTGTCTTGTTCCTGATTTAAGGGGGAAAGCCTTCAGTTTTTTGCCATTTAATATGATGTTAGCTGATGGTTTATCATATATGGCCTTTATCATGTTGAGATATTTTTCCTTCTATACCCATTTTGTTGAGAGTCTTAAACATAAAATTGTGTTGTATTTTATCGAAAGCCTTTTCTGCGTCTATTGATAAGATCATGTGGTTTTTGTTCTTTGTTTTGTTGATATGGTGTATTACGTTAACCGTTTTACGTATGTTGAACTATCCTTGAGATTCTGGGATGAATCCCACTTGATCATGATGTATTACTTTTTTAATATGTTGTTGTATTCGATTTGCTAGTATTTTGTTTAGTATTTTAGCATCTGTATTCATTAGAGATATTGGTCTGTAGTTTTCTTTTTTTGTGCCATCCTTGCCTGGTTTTGGTATGAGGGTTATGTTGGCCTCATAAAATGTGTTTGGAAGTATTGCTTCTTCTTCAATTTTTTGGAAGACTTTGAGTAGAATAGGAACCAAGTCTTCTTTGAATGTTTGATAAAATTCGCTTGTACAGCTGTCAGGGCCTGGACTTTTATTTTTGGGGAGGTTTTTAATGGTTTTTTCTATTTCTTCTCTACTGATAGGTCTGTTTAGGCTTTCTGCTTCTTCTTGACTCAGTCTAGGAAGGTTGTATTGTTCTAGGAATTTATCCATTTCTTCTAGGTTGTTGAATTTAGTGGCATAAAGTTTTTCATAGTATTCTACAATAATTTTTTGTATATCTACAGTGTCCGTGGTGATTTCTCCTCTTTCATTTTGGATTTTGTTTATATGAGTTCTTTCTCTTTTTTCCTTGGTAAGTCTTGCCAAGGGTTTGTCAATTTCGTTGATCTTTTCAAAGAACCAGCTCCTTGTTCTATTAATTTTTTCTATAGTTTTTCTGTTCTCTAATTCATTTATTTCTGCTCTGATTTTTATTATCTCCTTTCTTCGGCTGGTTTTGGGTTGTCTTTGTTCTTCTTTTTCTAGTTCCTTAAGGTGTGAAGTTAAGTGGTTCACTTGGGCTCTCTCTTGTTTGTTCATATATGCCTGAAGTGATATGAACTTCCCTCTTATTACTGCTTTTGCTGCATCCCATAGATTCTGATATGTCGTATTGTCATTTTCATTAGTTTGTATATATCTTTTGATCTCTGCACTTATTTCTTCTTTGACCCATTCATTTTTTAAAAGTATGTTGTTTAGTTTCCACATTTTTGTGGGATTTTTTTCCTCTTTTTTGCAGTTGAATTCTAGTTTCAAGGCTTTATGATCAGAAAATATGCTTGGTACAACTTCAATTTTTCTGAATTTGCTGTTGATCAGCACTCTCTTAATGAGAATTCTACATCTATTTTAGTAGCTAGTGATCAAACTGCCCTTTTTTGTTTTGTTTTGATGCTACCATTTATATCTTGAAGGTCTTATTTGTCAGTTCTTACAGAGCCCACTGATATCGTTAAGCATCTAATTTGTCTCTAAAGGGTTTTCCTTGACTCTGGAGAGAACAGAGCACTAGGATCTACCAGATGATAGTGGACAGCACTTGAAAGAGAGATTTAAAATTTTCAGGGCAAAAGCATTGTGTTCTATTGTATCACATGCATTTTCTTTTGGAAAACACATCTGCTCATTTGGGCCACTAGGTTAAAGGAAGTAAGAAGCCCTAAGTAATATTTTTCATTAGCAACTGCTACAGCTCCAAATCATGCTAGGGTTTGGGCAGCATCGAAAGAAGTTTAATGCCTGACCTTATATAAACAAAAGGTGTTATTATTATAAGCAGTGTTGTTGTTACAGTCCTGTGTTTCTAATGGCCTTTCGCTGAGAGTAATGACTGCCTCTATATGTTTAAGCACTTAATAAACCTGCAATCCCACAATGTTATATCTTGGCCTCCTTAAAGTGTCTTAACGTTCCCATCTCATTACTCCTTGAGGAAGCTTTTCAATCCGTACAGTAAGACTCATGCTTCCACCTGTCCCGGCCTGCGGATCTTTGCAGGCAACTGTTCTGCAAAGCAAAAATCTGTATTTTCCTCAAGAATACCTTATACATTATCCTGGCTGCCTGATTCCCAGAATTGGACAGTAAGTCCTACATTTCTTTCCTTGTTGTGTCTCTTACATTGGTCCCTTCTTTCTTTCTCTTTTAACACCATTACCTGTACGATGAAAACTACCTACCTCTCCATAGACGTGATTAGACAATTGAAATCTTGGGAAATATAATATAATATCTGGCTCATTTTTATGATTGTCTTTTGGAAGACATGCAAATGAAACAATGAGCATAAACACTGCCAATCATTCTGGGTAAAGATTTTAAGTGACATCTAGTCTGAGCTTCACCTGCAATTTTTAGAAGAGACCAGGACCAAAAGTTTTTGGACACAGGGAAGCAGTGAGCCTCTTCCAAGTCTCAGGAAATAGCTCAATTTAGGCAGAAATAGCTCCAAATCCCTTAGAACAGTGTTTCCCAACCCCCAGGCTGTGGACTGGTACCAGTCTGTGGGCCATTTGGTACCAGTCTGCAGAGAAAGAATAAATAACTTACATTATTTCCGTTTTATTTATATTTAAGTCTGAATGATGTTTTATTTTTTTTAAATGACCAGATTTCCTCTGTTACATCCGTCTAAGACTCACTCTTTATGCTTGTCTCGGTCACGTGATACGTTGCCGCTAAAATTAAACCCATAAAATAGCAAAATGAGTGAAAAACAAAATTCCATCAAAAGTTTTTTTGCAGAAGAGAGACAAGATGGTGATGGAGTAGGCAGATGTACCAACTTCCACCTCCCAGCACCAAAATGGATTACAAACTAATTTTAAGAACCATCATCTGGAAAAACCAACTTTGGACTAAACTAAGAGGACTGTTCAACCGAGGAACAGTGAAGAAGCCACACCAAGACTGGTAGGAAAAGCAGAAATGTGGAGAGGGCTGCCCAGCTCCCTGGAGCGAACAGCAGCCAGGAGAGGCTTGCGAGGCGGGAAGTGAGTTTAGCAGAGAGGGGAGGGTCCTGAGACCCAGGAACAAAGCCCCAGCCTGCAGCCCCAAAGCCTAGAAGAGGCATATGGACAGTATTTAGCTGGAAACAAGAAAGGATACTGTTTGTGAGAAAGAGACTGATTTCTCAGATGCAGGATTCTTCCTAAAGGGATTGTACAGAAAACCTCTCTCACAACCACTCACCGGGGGCTCCGGGGGACGGGGAGAAAGGAGAGGACCAGAGCAGCGGGAATAGAGTGTAATCTAGGAGGCACAGGGAGAAACATTTTGAGAGACAGCCACCCTAACCCCTGGGACAAGTCACTCCCCAAATCTGAAGTGAATATTTCCCATGGAAACAGCAATACCAGCAAAGGGAAGCAGGACACCAGCCAAACAAGCTCTCCTGCAGCACTCAGAGCAGAGTAACTTAGAAGGAGGGAGCTTTTGGGACTACAGTAGTGAGTTTTATGGTCTGAGCTGCAGCGCCCCCACCCACACGGCTGAGGGCTTGTCCGAGGGCAGGCGGTGGCAGAATGCAGAAGCACAGTTCTGTCGGCAAGGGCGGAAGCCGGCTGGCCACCACTGAGGCCCAGGTATGAGCTCAGTCTTGCCCAGCTGGGGAGGAAGGGACGTGCAAAAGTGGTCAAACTCAGCTGCGGGCCGCCTGCAATCCAGCCTGCGGGGGAAGGGCAGGAGCCCTGGAAGGGGCAGAGACCCACCCTTGAGCAAGGGTGCAGGGACACAGCCTTGCCCCACCTGGGGAACCGAAGCTTGTGGCCTGACTTGAGAGCCGGCTCCTCCCACAGGGGTGGAGCCAAAAGCCCAGAACAGGGGGAGTCCTGCTACTGAGCGTGGGCATGCAGTCCTGCCCGGTCTGTGGAGCCAAGGCTTGCAGCTGTCCCATGAGTGGGCTCCTCCTGCAAGGGCAGGGCAAAACCCTGGAATCAGGTGGAGACCCGCAGTTGAGCAAACGTGCTCACACCTGCCCTCAGGGCCGAGCATAATGCCACCCGCGGGGGCAGGGCAAAGGCCAAGTCCACCGAGGCTTGTATACCCAAGCACTTGATCACAGCCACTCCCATGAAGGAGAGGCAGAAACCACAGAAACAGCCCCAGTGGGCAGGCACTGGAAACGCCCATACTTGAATGTCCTAGGCAGCAACAGCAGAGGGGATGGTGGGCCTGCAGACAGACCACACCTAGGACATAGAGGACACACCCAGTGGACTCCAGTGACCAAAACCTTTTACACAGACAAAATGAGAAAGCAGAGAAATGCAACACAAATTAATCAAAAGAAATCCGCAGAAAAGGACCTGAATGAGTTAGATATAACCAAATTACCAGATGCAGAGTTTAAAACAACAATTGTTAGGATGCTTAAAGATATTAGAACAACAATAGATAGTAATTACGAACACCAAAATAAAGAGATAGCAAATATAAAAAAGGACATTGAAATAATAAAAAAAGAATCAGTCAGAAATGACAAATACAATATCAGAAATGAAGAACACAATGGAAGGAATTAAAAGCAGGATGGATGAAGCTGAGAATCATATCAGCGAGTTAGAGGACAAGATAAATAAAGGCACAGAAGCAGAGCAGAAAAAAGAAAGACTCAAAAAGTCTGAGGAAACTCTAAGAGAGCTGTGTGACAACTTGAAGAGAAATAACATCTGCATCATAGGGGTTCCTGAAGAAGAAGAGAAAGAACACGGGATAGAGACTTTGTTCAAGCATATCATAGCTGAAAACTTCCCTCAATTAAGGCAAGAAAACATCTCACAAGTTCAAGAATCACAGAGAACTCCATTAAAGAGAAACCCAAAGAAATCTACACCAAGACACATCATAATTAAAAACCAAAGCTAAGTGATAAAGAGAAAATATTAAAAGCTGCTAGAGAAAAAAAGACTATCACCTACAAAGGAGCCCCCATAAGGATGACTTCCGACTTCTCAAGAGAAGACTTTTCAACAGAAACCCTTGAGGCCAGAAGGGAATGGCAAGAAATATTCAAAGTAATGCAAAACAAGAGCCTAAAACCAAGACTACTTTATCCAGCAAGGCTATCGTTTAACATTAAAGGAGAAATTAAAAGCTTCCCAGACAAAAAAAACTCAAGGAATTCACTACAACCAAACCAAGGCTGCAAGAAATACTAAGGAGCCTGTTGTAAACAGATCAAAGGAGAAAAAGAGTATAGCAAAAGAGGAATACAGTTTTAAAGAATAAAATGGCAATAAACAATTACATATCAATAATAACCTTAAATGTAAATGGATTAAATCATTCAATCAAAAGACACAGGGTAGCTGCGTGGATAAGAAAACAGGACCCATACATATGCTGTCTACAAGAGACACACCTTAAAACAAGAAATGCACATAAACTAAAGATAAAAGGATTGAAAAAAATATTTTATGTAAATAGAAATGAAAAAAAAGCTGGGGTAGCAATACTTATATCAGACAAAATGGACTTTAAAACAAAGACTATAGTAAGAGATAAAGAAGGTCACTACATAATGATAAAGGGAGCAATCCAACAGGAAGATATAACTATTATAAATATCCACGCACCTAATATACAAGCACCTAAATATATAAAGCAGACTTTGATGGATTTAAAGGGAGAGATCAACAGCAATACTCTAATAGTAGGGAATTTCAATACCCCACTAACATCACTAGATAGATCCTCAAGAAAGAAAATTAACAAAAAAACAGCAGACTTATTGGACACTCTAGATCAACTCGAATTAATAGACATCTTCAGAACCTTTCACCCAAAAGCAGCAGAATATACATTCTTTTCAAGTGCTCATGGTACATTCTCTAAGATAGACCACATGTTAGGGCACAAAAGCAGTCTCAACAAATTTAAGAAGATTGAAATCATATCGAGCACTTTCTCTGATCACAGTGGAATGAAACTAGAAATCAACCACAAAAGAAAAACTGAAAAATACTCAAATACTTGGAAACTAAATAGCATGTTATTAAATAACAAATGGGTTAACAATGAGATCAAAGAAGAAATTTAAAAATTCCTAGAAACAAATGATAACGAGTATACATCAACTCAAAATTTATGGGACACAGCAAAAGCAGTCCTGAGAGGGACATTCATAGCATTACAGGCAAACCTCAAGAAGCTAGAAAAAGCTCAAATAAACAACTTGACCCTACATCTAAAAGAACTAGAAAAAGAACAGCAAGTAAATCCCAGAGCTAGTAGAAGGAAGGAAATAATAAAGATCAGAGCAGAAATAAATGACATAGAGGCTAAAGAAACAATATAGAAAATCAATGAAACCAGGAGCTGGTTCTTTGAAAAGGTAAACAAGATCGATGAACCTTTAGCCAAACTCACCAAGAAAAAAAGAGAGAGTACTCAAATAAATACAATTAGAAATGAGAGTGGAGAAATAACAACTGACACAACAGAAATACAAAATATTGTAAAAAAAATACTATGAAGAACTGTACGCCAAAAAACTAGACAACCTAGATGAAATGGACAAATTTTTTGAAACATATAATCTTCCAAAAATTAATCTGGAAGAATCAGAAAACCTAAACAGACTGATCACAACAAATGAGATAGAAACAGTTATCAAAAAAACTCCCAAAAAAGAAAAGTCCTGGGCCTAATGGCTTTACAAGTGAATTCTACCAAATATTCAAAGAAGAATTAACTCCTATCCTTCTCAAGCTATTTCAAAAAATTCAAGAGAAAGGAAGACTTTCAAGCTCCTTTTATGAGGTGAGTATAATTCTGATTCCAAAACCAGGCAAAGACAACACAAAGAAAGAAAATTATAGGCCAATATCCCTGATGAATTTAGATGCTAAAATCCTCAACAAAATATTAGCAAACCGGATCCAGCAATATATGGAAAAAATCATACACCATGATCAAGTGGGATTTATTCTGGGGAGACAAGGCTGGTACAATATTCGCAAATCAATCAATGTGATTCATCACATAAACAAAAGGAAGGAGAAAAACCACATGATAATTTCAATAGATACAGAAAAAGCATTTGATAAAATCCAGCACCCATTCATGATCAAAACTCTCAGCAAAGTGGGAATACAGGGAACATACCTCAACATGATAAAGGCCATCTATGACAAAGCCACAGCCAACATCATACTCAATGGGCAAAAATTAAAAGCCACCCCCTTAAGATCAGGAACAAGGCAGGGGTGCCCCCTTTCACCACTCTTATTCAACATAGTTCTGGAAGTCCTAGCTACAGCAATCAGACAAGAAGAAGAAATAAAAGAAATTCAAGTGGGAAAAGAAGAAGTAAAACTATCATTATTTGCAGATGATATGATATTGTATATAGAAAACCCTAAAGTCTCAGTCAAAAAACTACTAGACCTGATAAATGAATTCAGCAAAATGGCAGGATATAAAATTAATATTCAGAAATCAGAGGCATTATTATACACTAACAATGAACCGTCAGAAAGAGAAATTAAGGAAGCAATCCCCTTTTCTATTGCAACCAAAAAAAGTACCTAGAAATAAATTTAACCAGGAAGATTAAAGACTTGTACTTGGAAAATTATAAAACATTGATAAAAGAAATCAGGGAAGATACAAACAAGTGGAAGCATATACCGTGCTCATGGTTAGGAAGAATAAACATCATTAAAATGTCTATATTACCCAAAGCAATTTATAAATTCAATGAAATACTGATTAAAATACCAATGACTTACTTCAAAGATATAGAAGACATATTCCAAAACTTTATATGGAACCAAAAGAGAACACAATTAGCCTCAACAATCTTGAAAAGGAAGAATAAAGTGGGAGGTATCACACTTCCGGATATCAAGTTATACCACAAGGCCATTGTACTCAAAACAGCCTGGTGCTGGCATAAGAACAGGCATATAGATCAATGGAACAGAACAGAGTACCCAGAAATAAACCCACAGCTCTACGGACAACTGATATTTGACAAAGGAGGTAAGAGAATAAAGACAGCCTCTTTAATAAATGGTGTTGGGAAAATTGGACAGCTACATGCAAAAAAAATGAAACTAGACCACCAACTTACACCATTCACAAAAATAAACTTAAAATTGATAAAAGACTTAAATGTAAGCCATGAAACCATAAGTAAATTAGAAGAAAACATAGGCAGTAAGCTCTCTGACATCTCTCGCAGCAATATATTTGCTGATTTATCTCCAAGGGCAAGTGAAATAAAAGACAGGATAAATAAAGGGGAGTATATCAAACTAAAAAGCTTCTGCACAGCTAAAGACAATAAGAACAGAATAAAAAGACAAACTACACAATGGGAGAATATATTTGACAATACGTCTGATAAGGGGTTAATAACCAAAATTTATAAAGAACTTGTAAAACTTAATACCAGAAAGACAAACAATCCAATCCAAAAATGGGCAAAAGAAATTAATAGACACTTCTCCAAAGAGGACATACAGATGGCTAATAGGCATATGAAAAAATGTTCAATATCACTAATCATTAGAGAAATGTGAATTAAAACCACAATAAGATATCACCTTACACCAGTCAGAATGACGCTCATCAACAAAACAACACAGAATAAGTGCTGGTGAGGATGTGGAGAAAAGGGAACCCTCCTGCACTGCTGGTGGGAACGCAGACTGGTGCAGCCACTGTGGAAAACAGTATGGAGATTTCTCAAGAAGTTAAAAATCAAACTGCCTTTTGACCCAGCTATACCACTTTTAGGAATATACCCCAGAACATCATAGCACTGTTTGAAAAGAAGAAATGCACCCCCATGTTTGTGGCAGCATTGTTCACAATAGTGAAGATCTGGAAACAGCCCAAGTGTCCGTCAAAGGACGGGTGGATTAAAAAGCTTTGGTACATATATACTATGGAATACTACTCAGCCATAAGAAATGATGACATCGGATCATTTACAACAACATGGATGGACCTTGATAACATTATACTGAGCGAAGTAAGTAAATCAGAAAAAACTAAGAACTGTATGATTCCATACAGAGGTGGGATATAAAAATGAGACTCAGAGACATGGGCAAATGTGTGGGGGTTACGGGGTGGGGGGAAGTAGAGAGAGGGGGTTGGGGGAGGGGAGGGGCACAAAGAAAACCAGTTAGAAGGTGACGGAAGACAATTGGACTTTGGGTGATGGGAATGCAGCATAATCAAATGTCAAAATAACGTAGAGATGTTTTCTCTGAACATATGTACCCTGACTTATCAATGTCACCCCATTAAAATTAATTTTAAAAAAAAGAGGAAGACAGAGAAAGAGATTTGTCTGTATGTATGCACCAAGGAAAGGCCATGTGAAGACAGAGAAGGTGATCATCTGAAAGTGATGAAGAGAACTCTTCATAGGAACCAAATTAGCTGACACTTTTATCTTCATTTTCTAGACACTAGAACCTTAAGAAATAAATTTTGTATTAAAAAAAAAAGTTTTTTAGTGAAGCGGAAAAGGGCCAGTGAGGAGACAGAAGAAGAACCTACAACCTCAAAGAAAAAGAAGGCTTCACTTAACAGACAATACCAGGAGTCCTACTTGAAGTATGGATTTATCGCAACTGGTGATTCTCGCACACCAAGGCCGCTCTGCATAATATGTAGCGACCGGCTAAGTAATGAGGCAATGAAGCCTTCAAAACTGCTTTGCCACTTGAGAACAAAGCACCCTACTTTAAAAGACAAGCCTTCTGAGTATTTCGAAAGAAAAAGGCATAAACAAGAAGGACAGAAACTATTACTGGTGGACACTACATCAATAAATGAGAGTGCACTGAGAGCATCATACTTGGTGGCTAATCGTATTGCTAAGGCTAAGAAGCCATTCACCATTGGTGAAGAATTGATCTTTCCAGCCACTAAAGATGTTTGTCGTGAACTTCTAGGAGAGGCTGCGGTTAAAAAGACAGCACAGATGTCTCTTTCGGCTACCACCATCACACGGCGCATTGAGGAAATAGCAGAGGACGTTGAATCACAATTGTTGGAAAGGATTAATAAATCACCGTGGTACGCTCTCCAGGTTGACAAATCTACAGATATTGACAACAAGGCAATGCTACTTGTTTACGTGTGTTATCTTTATCAAGAGGATGTGCACAAGGATATGTTATGTGCACTATCATTGCCAACCAAAACCATAGCCGCAGAACTATTTAAATCGCTGGATGACTATATATCAGGAAAACTGAAATGGTCTTTTTGTGTCGGCATATGCACAGATGGAGCTGCTGCCATGACCGGAAGGATGTCTGGTTTAACTACTCGGATTAAGGAGATTGCACCTGAATGCGAGTCTACGCATTGTGTCATTCACAGGGAAATACTGGCTAGCTGAAATATACCACTGGAACTTAACAGCGTATTGAATGATGTTGTTAAAGTTATTAACCACATCAAAGCACACGCCCTTCACTCGCGCCTGTTCGAGCAGCTTTGTGCGGAAATGAACGCGGAGCACAGACACCTTCTCTTATACACAGAAATAAGATGGTTATCCTGAGGGAGGGCCCTGGCCAGAGTGTTTGAATTACGAGAGCCGCTGCAGAGATTTTTCAGAAAAATGTCACCACTAGAAGCATATTTCAGTGACAAGGAATGGGTCGCAAAACTCGCTCACTTGTGCAACATATTTAACCTCCTCAATGAACTCAATCGGTCACTTCAGGGGAAAATGACAACTGTCTTCAAGTTGGCAGATAAAGTAGCTGCATTTAAGGCCAAACTGAATTTGTGGGAACAACGCATGAACAGGGAGGGGTATATTTGACATGTTTCAAACATTCGCGGGAATTTTGGAAGAGACTGAGCCCAAGCCTTCATTGTCCCAGTTGGTACAGGATCACCTGTATTTGCTTTTAAAAGAGTTTGAACGCTACTTCCCAACCATGAAAGACCCACGAATTGCCAAAAAATGGATCCGCAATCCATTTGTCAACAAACCAGGTGAATCCAGTGTGCCTATGCAAGAAAAGGATCAACTACTAGAGATTGCAAATGACGGCGGCCTTAAAAATATGTTTGAGTCTACAACTCTGCCAGTGTTCTGGATTAAAGTCATGGCAGAATACCCCGAGATCGCCACAAAAGCACTCAAAACCTTGTTGCCATTTCCGACATCCTATTTGTGTGAAGCGGGATTTTCTGCAGTGACAGCAACCAAAACAAAATTATGGAATAGACTGGACATAAGCAACACAACACACTTCAGGTGTCATTGTCTCCCATTACCCCTAGATGGGACCATCTTGTTGCAGAGAAACAAACTCAGGGCTCCCACTGATTTAGCGTTATGGTTGTTGAGAGATAGGCTACTATCTCTCACTCTATATAAACATTATAATAAATAACCCTTAACTTACAATATTCATAACAATGGTGAGTTGTATTTTTCATGCACTTTATATTTGTTTTTGTGTTGAATCTTATTTTTAAGGCATGTTTAAATGTTACCATAGTGACTGGAAAGTGTTTGGAGGCAGAGAGGATGTTACTCATGTTATGCTGTTGGTGCAATGTTAAGAGGACGCTTCTAATAAAGTTGCATTTGAGTACACAGTGGATTCATGTTTATTTTTATTGTCATAGGTTCATGATTGGTAGCGAGCCTGAACCTATCATATTACATTTTTTTTTTTTTTTGTATTTTTCCAAAGCTGGAAAAGGGGAGAGACAGTCAGACAGACTCCCGCATGCGCCCGACCGGGATCCACCCAGCACGCCCACCAGGGGGCGACGCTCTGCCCACCAGGGAACGATGCTCTGCCCCTCCGGGGCGTCGCTCTGTTGCGACCAGAGCCACTCTAGCGCCTGGGGCAGAGGCCAAGGAGCCATCCCCAGGGCCCGGGCCATCTTTGCTCTAATGGAGCCTTGCTGCGGGAGGGGAAGAGAGAGACAGAGAGGAAGGAGAGGGGAAGGGGTGGAGAAGCAGATGGGCGCTTCTCCTGCGTGCCCTGGCCGGGAATCGAACCCAGGACTTCTGCATGCCAGGCCGATGCTCTACCACTGAGCCAACCGGCCAGGGCCTCATATTACATATTGATGTCAGACATGAAACGTTGTCAGAATAACCAATTTAAATACAACCTGAATAATGAGGACATACTTGTTCCTCCTTTAACTTAGCCCAATAAATATCGTAAGTTCGACAATTATATTTAAAAATACCAGAGTTTTTACACCGGTCGCATAATTTTATTTTGCGCATTTATCTGTCCCACCCTAAAGGCAGGTCCATGAAAATATTTTCTGACATTAAACCAGTCCATGGCCCAAACAAGGTTGGGGACCACTGTCCTAGAATACACCCCTCAAACATTATTGGAGGCTCCCAATTGCATGAAGTATAGAACTCAACCTCTGACCTGCCTTTCAAGCACTTAATATCTATCAGGTAAATTAGTCTGTTTCTTCAAATGAACTTTCCTCAGATCAAAGCTCTGTGCTTTCCTGCCTTTCCTCTTTAACTTCAGCTGTTTCCTGCATCTGCAATGCTTTTCTTCTTCTCTCTGCCTGTCCAGTCCTCAGCACTGATCACCTCACTCAGTCACTATGACATTTTAAAGAAGAAGAAGAAGAAGGAGGAGGAGGAGGAGGAGGAGGAGGAGGAGGAGGAGGAGGAGGAGGAGGAGAACAATAATAATTCAGCAACTAGATCTCACCACAGACCTAGGTATCATATCTCTGAGGGGACAGCCGAACTCATATCTTTCTTTAAAATGTGTTGAGAGCCACTGGCCTCAACACATTTCATGCCTAATCCTTTCATGCTCAGTTCAAACCCCACCTCTTCTGGGAAGCCTTCCCCGACCACACAGGGAAGAAAGTCCTTTCTGCTTGGTCCTATGAGTGTACTCAATGGCACAGGCGTGTATAGCCCTATGTTAGCTCGGAAGCTCTTAGACACAAAGTCAATTCTTGCCACCCTCTAGTCTTAGGCTATTAACACAGTGCTTTGTCCACAGTAACCTTTGTAAATATTTACCAATTATGGGCCCCAGGCTGGAGGCACAAGTGTGACCAAAAATAGGTATAAAGCCTGTGAAGGAAGAAAACCGATGCTGGGATTAAGGCAGGGTGTGGCAGGAGCAATGAGCTCTACAGCAGAGATAAGCTGCATGAAGGCAGCTCAGTTTGGTCCAGGTGAGTGGAGAACAGGGTCCTCAGGAGTGAGGAGAGGTGGCGTGTAAGACCATGATGATGCAGGGGGCCACAAGCTATATCTCAGGGGCTGGGGGCGACAGCTTTTAACTGGAGGGAAGCTGGTCCCTGACCTAGGCAGATAACCTAAGTCCCTAGGGAACCAACGGTATTGAAGAAGAAACCTTAGACTTGGATAGGCAGCTGGAAATAAGGTCAGACACAGAAAAGGATGGCTCCAAGGTGGAGCTGGAGAAGGAAGCCAGAGTTGGGGTTGGGGGAAGCATGCCTGCCTCAGACAGATAAACTGCTTGCGCCATGTTTTAATCATTTGTGAGTTTCTTGACTAGCAGACTTATATACTAATTGTTCCTTTTATTCATTTACTTAATTCCCAAAGTAGGCATGCTCTTTATTTTTTTTTATTATGCATTCATTGGTTAATTCTTGTATGTGTCCTGACTAGGTTCAACCCACTACCTTGGCGTGTTGAGACTATGCTCCAACCAACTGGACTACCTGGCCAGGAGTCCCCATGATTTTTTCTGTGCAGCAATTTATTTTGGTATAAGATGTGAGATGTGATTCCAACTTTATATTTTTTCAGATGCACATTCAACACCAATGTATATTGGATTACCTATCTTTTTCCCCATCAATTTGAAATGCATTCTTAATCACATACTAAGTATAAGTATGTATGAAAATAGTTATCTTTTAATTACATTAATGTAATCTGCAACACACTTCCCAGTCCATGCTTGTTTGTTTGTTTGTGAATACTATTATTAATGTTGGGGAGTGTAGGGAATCACCCATCTAACCTTGAACCCTCTATGACTTGGGTTAGGGAACTTAGTTAAAAGCCCTGAGTGGGGGAGGGGAAGGGCACAAAGAAAACCCGTCAGAAGGTGACAGAAGACAACTGGATCCCGGGTGATGGGAATGCAGCACAATCAAACACCAAGACAACCTAGCGATGTCCCCTCTGAACACATGCAACCCAATTCATCAATGCCACCCATCAAAAAAAATTTTTTTTTTAAATTTTACTAGGGTGACATCAACAAACCAGGGCACACATGCTCAAAGAAAACATATCCAGGTCATCCTGTCTATCAATCACGCCGCATACCCATCACCCAAAGTCAGATTGTCCCCCATCACCCTCCATCTAGTCCCTCCTGTGCCCCTCCCCCGTTCCTTCTCCCTCACCCCCCCCCCGTAACAACCACACTCTTATCAATGTCTCTTAGTCTCATTTTTATGTCCCACCTACATATGGAATAATGCAGTTCTTGGTTTTTTCTGATTTACTTATTTAACTCCGTATAATGTTATCAAGATCCCACCATTTTGCTGTAAATGATCCGATGTCATCATTTCTTATGGCTGAGTAGTATTCCATAGTGTATATGTGCCACATCTTCTTTATCCAGTCATCTATTGAAGGGCTTTTTGGTTGTTTCCATGTCCTGGCCACTGTGAACAATGCTGCAATGAACATGGGGCTGCATGTGTCTTTACGTATCAATGTTTCTGAGTTTTGGGGGTATATACACAGTAGAGGGATTGCTGGGTAATAAGGTAGTTCTATTTGCAGTTTTTTGAGGAACCACCATACTTTCTTCCAAAATGGTTGTACTACTTTACATTCCCACCAATAGTGAATGAGGGTTCCTTTTTCTCCACAGTCTCTCCAACATTTGCTATTACCTGTCTTGTTAATAATAGCTAATTTAACAGGTGTGAGGTGGTATCTCATTGCAGTTTTGATTTGCATTTCTCTAATAACCAATGAAGATGAGCTTCTTTTCATGTATCTGTTGGCCATTTGTATTTCTTCCTGGGAGAAGTGTCTGTTCATGTCCTCTTCCCATTTTTTTATTGGATTGTTTGTTTGTTGTTGAGTTTTATGAGTTCTTTGTATATTTTGGATATTAGGCCCTTATCTGAGCTGTTGTTTGAAAATATCATTTCTCATTTAATTGGCTATTTATTTTGTTGTCAGTTTCTCTTGCTGAGCAAAAACTTCTTAGTCTAATGTAGTCCCATTCATTTATTTTTGCCTTCACTTCCCTTGTCTTTGGAGTCAAATTCATAAAATGCTCTTTTAAAACCAAGGTCTATAAGTTTAGAACCTATGTCTTCTTCTATGTACTTTATTGTTTCAGGTCTTATATTTAGGTCTTTGATCCATTTTGAATTAATTTTAGTACAAGGGACAAACTGTAGTCAAGTTTCATTCTTTTGCATGTGGCTTTCCAGTTTTCCCAGCACCATTTGTTGAAGAGGCTTTCTTTTCTCCATTGTGTGTTGTTGGCCCCTTTGTCAAAAATTCTTTGACCATATATATGTGGTTTTATTTCTGGACTTTCTATTCTGTTCCATTGGTCTGAGTGTCTATTGTTCTGCCAATACCATGCTGTTTTGATTGTCGTGGCTCTATAATATAGTTTAAAGTCAGGTATTATAATGCCCCCAGCTTCATTCTTTTTCTTTAGGATTGCTTTGGCTATTCGGGGTTTTTAATAGTTCCATATAAATCTGATGATTTCTTGTTCCATTTCTTTAAAAAATGTCATTGGAATTTTGATGGGAATTGCATTAAATGTGTATATTGCTTTGGGTAATATGGCCATCTTGATTATATTTATTCTTCCTATCCAAGAACAAGGAATATTCTTCCATCTCATTATATCTTTTTTGATTTCCCTTAACAGTGCTTTGTATTTTTCATTATATAAGTCCTTTACATTCTTTGTTATGTTTATTCCTAGGTATTTTTGTTGTTGTTGCAATCATAAAGGGGATTATGTTTTTCAGTTCATTCTCAAATGTTTCATTGTTGGCATATAGAAAGGCTATTGACTTCTGTATGTTAATTTTGTATCCTGCGACCTTACTGTATTGGCTTATTGTTTCTAGTAGTCTTTTTGTAGAATCTTTGGGGTTTTCGATGTATAGGATCATATCATCTGCAAAAAGTGATACCTTTACTTCTTCTTTTCCGATATGGATGCCTTTTATTTCTTTGTCTTGTCTGATTGCTCTGGCTAGAACCTCTAGTACCACATTAAATAAGAGTGGAGAGAGTGAAAAAGCCTGTCTTGCTCCTGATTTAAGGGGGAAAGCCTTCAGTTTTTTGCCATTTAATATGATGTTAGCTGATGGTTTATCATATATGGCCTTTATCATGTTGAGATATTTTCCTTCTATACCCATTTTGTTGAGAGTCTTAAACATAAAATTGTGTTGTATTTTATCGAATGCCTTTTCTGCATCTATTGATAAGATCATGTGGTTTTTGTTCTTTGTTTTGTTGATATGGTGTATTATGTTAACAGTTTTACCTATGTTGAACCATCCTTGAGATTCTGGGATGAATCTCACTTGATCATGATGTATTATTTTTTTAATATGTTGTTGTATTCGATTTGCTAGTATTTTGTTTAGTATTTTAGCATCTGTATTCATTAGAGATATTGGTCTGTAGTTTTCTTTTTTTGTGCTGACCTTGCCTGGTTTCGGTATAAGGGTTATGTTGGCCACATAAAATGTGTTTGGAAGTATTGCTTCTTCTTCAATTTTTTGGAAGACTTTGAGTAGAATAGGAACCAAGTCTTCTTTGAATGTTTGATAGAATTTACTAGTATACTTGTCTGGGCTTGGACTTTTATTTTGGGGGAGGTTTTTAATAGTTTTTTCTATTTCTTCCCTACTAATTGGTCTGTTTAGGCTTTCTGCTTCTTCATGACTCAGTCTAGGAAGGTTGTATTGTTCTAGAATTTATCTATTTCTTCTAGATTGTTGAATTTAGTGGCATAAAGTTTTTCATAGTATTCTACAATAATTCTTTGTATATCTATGACATCCGTGATGATTTCTCCTGTTTCATTTTGGATTTTGTTTATATGAGTCCTTTCTCTTTTTTTCTTGGTAAGTCTTGCCAAGGATTTGTCAATTTTGTTGATCTTTTCAAAGAACCAGCTCCTTGTTCTATTAATTTTTTCTATAGTTTTTCTGTTTTCTATTTCATTTATTTCTGCTCCGATTTTTATTATCTCCTTTTTTCTGTTGGTTTTGTGTTGCCTTTGTTCTTCTTTTTCCAGTTCCTTATGGTATGAAGTTAAGTGGTTCACTTGGGCTCTCTCTTGTTTGTTCATATAGGCCTGAAGTAATATGAACTTTCCTCTTATCACTGCTTTTGCTGCATCCCATGGATTCTGATATGTCGTATTGTCATTTTCATTTGTCTGTTTATATCTTTTGATCTATGTGCTTATTTCTTCTTTGACCCATTCAATTTTTAAAAGTATGTTGTTTAGTTTTTACATTTTTGTGGTGGTTTTTTTCCTCTCTTTTGAAGTTGAATTCTAGTTTCAAGGCTTTATGATCAGAATATATGCTTGGTACAACTTCGATTTTTCTGAATTTGCTGATGTTATTTTTGTGCCCCAACATATGGTCAATTCTTGAGAATGATCCATGTACACTGGAGAAAAATGTATACTCTGTCACTTTGGGATGAAATGTCCTGTAGATGTCTATCATATCCAGGTGCTCTAGTGTTTCGTTTAAGACCAATATATCTTTATTGATTCTCTGTTTGCATGACCGATCTAGAGCCATCAGTGGTGTATTAAGGTCTCCAAGTATGATTGTATTTTTGTCAGTTTTTGTTTTAAGGTCAATAAGTAGCTATCTTATATATGTTGGTGCTCCTTGGTTTGGTGCATATATATTAAGAATTGTTATGTCTTCTTGATTCAGCGTCCCCTAATCATTACAAAATGACCATTCTTGTCTCTGAGTACTTTTGTTATCTTGTAGTCAGCATTATCAGATATGAGTATTGCTACGCCTACTTTTTTTGGATGTTATTTGCTTGAAGTATTGTTTTCTAGCCTTTCACTTTGAATTTGTTTTTATCCTTGTTGCTTAGATGAGTTTCTTGTAGGCAGCATACACTTGGATTTTCTTTTTTAATCCATTCTGCTACTCTGTGCCATTTTATTGGTGAGTTTAATCCGTTTACATTTAGTGTAATTATTGACACTTGTAGGTTCCCTATTGCCATTTTATACATTGCTTTCTGTTAGTTTTTTGTATTGTTTGATTTTTCTCTTTTGTTTTTCTATCCTTTGGTTTTGTTTGGTTGTATTCCATACTTCTTTCCTCTGTTGCTATCTTTTTTAAATCATGTGCTTCTGTGGTGGTTATTTCAAGGGTGCTTACCATTAAGTAATGAAAAGGATTCCTACCCTGTTCATTGTAGTGCACTCTCTTGTGAGTACTTTTACATTCCATCCTCCTTTCCTACTGTTAATCTCCATCCTCTCCCACCGCTCCTTTTTTTTTTGTTGTCACAGTTTAAATTTGGTTTTATTGTGTTCTTGGTGGAGCTTTTACTTGTGGTTTTGTTTTGTTTTGTCCTTTGTATCTGGTTGGAAAACCCCCTTTAGTAATTCCTGGAGTGGGGGTTTTCTGATGATAAATTTTCTCATCTTTTCTGTATCTGTGAATGTTTTTATTTCTCCTTCGTATTTGAAGGATAGCTTTGATGGGTATAGTATTCTTGGCTGAAAGTTCCTCTCTTTCAGGACTTTAAATATTGAGGTCCACTCTCTTCTAGCTTGTAGAGTTTCTGTTGAGAAATCTGATGATAATCTAATGGGCCTTTCTTTATATGTTGTATTCTTTTCCCTAGCTACCTTGAGAAGTTTTTCTTTGTCAATGGTTTGTGCCAATTTCATTATGATGTGCCTTGGAGTAGGTTTGTTGGGGTAAAGAAAACTCAAAGTTCTTTTTGCTTCTTGAATTTGAGTCTTTAGTTCTTTCCACAGGCTTGGGAAGTTCTCATTTATTATTTGTTTGAATATGTTCTCCATTCCATTTTCTCTCTCTTCTCCTTCTGATATACCTATTATTCTTATGTTCTTCTTTTTGATGGAGTCAGACAATTCCTGTAGGGCTTTTTAATTTTTTAAAATTTTTGAGTCTCTTTCTTTTTCTCTCTGTTGTGCCTCAAGTTGCTTGTCTTCTATTTCACTAATCCTACCTTCTATCTGGCATGTTCTATTAGATAAGCTTGTTGCCTCATTTTTCAGCTCGTGAATTGAGTTTTTCATCTCTGTTTATAGTTTCAATTTCCTTGGTAATATATTCTTTGTGTTCATTAAGTTGTTTTCTGAGCTCCCTAAATTGCCTTTCTGTGTTTTCTTGTATATCTCTGAGTATTTTTAGGATTTCTATTTTAAATTCTGTCATTTAGCTCCAAGTTTTCCAATATATTAAATTTATTCTCCATAGATTTTTCCTCATCTATCTGTGCTTCCTCTCTGTCTTTTGTATCCATGATATTTGATTTCCTTCTCCTTAATGCCATGTGAGGGTGGTTTTGTTGATAGTACTAATGAGAATTAATAAAGAATAAAACGTTTAAAAATAAATAAATAAATTATTATTCCCCCCTCTCTTTTTTTCCTCTCCTCTCCTCTCCCTTCCTTCTTGAGAAAATCTTGTGGTGAACTGTGAATTATATTGTGCTAAATAGAACAAAAGCTACCTATAATGGATGGCATGAGTTGGGGAGAAGTGATAAAGGGGCAAAAAAAGGGGTATGGACCCACAAAATACAAAAAAGATAAAAATTTGGGTCAAAAATAAAATAATTTGCTTTTAGGTGATGGTTGACTAAGAGATATAATGACAGGAATAAAAAGGAAACAGGAAAAAGGAAGAAAAAAAATAAAAAATTACTATTGTATTTAGTGGAGGAAAAACTAGATAAAATGGAGAGCCAGGGTTGGGAGCACTGCTAGTGAGTTTAAGAGCAAAGTAAAAAAACCCAAAGCGCCATAAAGAAAAATTTGAGTCCCAAATAAAATAATTTGTTCTTGATTGAGGATTGAATGAGAGGAGAAGTAAAGGAGAAAAGAAGAAACTAATATAGAGGGAGAAAAAAAAGAAAGAGGAAAACACAAAAAGAAGAAAAAAGAACAAAAGGAGAGAGAGAGTTAAGGGTTTTGGAGTGCAACCCTCATAGAGAGAAAGAAAGAAGAAAGAAAAGGTAATGGGAGATGTAACACTTATGGGTAGTGTAGTTCAAGGAGAGGAGAGAGTAAGACCGGCAGAGAATTAAACAACCAAATTGGAAGAGGAAGAAAATAATCAAGACAAGAAGATAAGAGAAACAAACAAACAAATATAATAAAATGGGATAGGTTATAAAGTCTGTGGATTATTCTTGACTTTGAGAGGTTATCTTCTTGCTTTTTCTTTTCTCTCCCTCTTCCTGGTCTGTGACTCTGTACCCCGGGTTCTGCCCCTGTGGCACGCTTAGAAGTTTGCAATTAATAAGTCTCTATGGCAATGTCATCTATTGGGCTTCAGTCTCGTTGGCAGTCAAGGTCCATTAATTAGCATTTGCAGGCTCTGCCAATGAGAGAGTCCATTTTCCCAGATCCTCTCTCCTAGTCTTTCCTTCCTGAATTAGCAGCCTGATGATCTGGCTATGGGGTTGCTGCTGCTGCTGCCTCTGCCTGAGAGAGATCT
Source organism: Saccopteryx leptura (assembly GCF_036850995.1). Classification (NCBI taxonomy): domain Eukaryota; kingdom Metazoa; phylum Chordata; class Mammalia; order Chiroptera; family Emballonuridae; genus Saccopteryx; species Saccopteryx leptura. Next base: position 130,104,181 of record NC_089506.1, read on the forward strand.
TGTTAGTCAGGGTCACATAGGTCAGTTGGGAGGTGAGCAGACTGTGGGTTAAGCTAATCCTTCACAGGTCTGTTAGCTTGTATGGCTGGGTGAGGCGTCCCACCCGCCCGGAGAAGTTCGAGCATAGAGAATCTCACTTTCGCGCGCCGCTCTTCAGGGCACAGGGGCGACCCCCAGACTCCAGTTTGGGCCCACACAAAGGCCTCTGACTCTGCCCCTCTGTCCGGTAACACGGGCGCCCACTCCCCGGAGAATCTCTCGCCCACTATCCGCGCTTGCCGACCAGGATATCAGGCCAGCCGCCTCTCACTCCAGGTGAGGTGCTCTTTAAAATGGTCATTCATATGTGCCACACTGCAATAAACAGGGCAGAGGGCCACCTGACTGCCCAGAACCCTGTCTGCTGAAAACTGCCTGTTCTCCTGTCAGAGGGGACTCTGGTCCGGACCAGGCCAACCAGGCGGGAGCCTTTGAGAAGTCACCCAAAGAAAACTGTACAAGGGAGCCTTCTGTTTGGGAACTGGCCTGGGGTGCCTGCTTCATCATAAACAACACTTCTATTTCTGTGATTCCACAAGTGATAGATATTTTTTTTTTTTTTTTTTTTTTTTTTTTTTTCATTTTTCTGAAGCTGGAAACGGGGAAAGACAGTCAGACAGACTCCCGCATGCGCCCGACCGGGATCCACCCGGCACGCCCACCATGGGGCGACGCTCTGCCCACCAGGGGGCGATGCTCTGCCCATCCTGGGCGTCGCCATATTGCGACCAGAGCCACTCTAGCGCCTCGGGCAGAGGCCACAGAGCCATCCCCAGCGCCCGGGCCATCTTTGCTCCAATGGAGCCTTGGCTGCGGGAGGGGAAGAGAGAGACAGAGAGGAAAGTGCGGCGGAGGGGTGGAGAAGCAAATGGGCGCTTCTCCTGTGTGCCCTGGCCGGGAATCGAACCCGGGTCCTCCGCACGCTAGGCTGACGCTCTACCGCTGAGCCAACCGGCCAGGGCAGTGATAGATATTTTTTAAACAGAGGCACTAGATCTTCCTGATAACACAGTCATTGACACAATCCCACCTACCACAGTGGAGCAGTCTTTCAGCAGAACATTTGATCAGAAACAAATTAAGAAAATTCAGTCTGCCGGCCCAGGAGCCCCTCTCTTCTAGATGGGTGGGACTCTAGGTAGTGAGAACTCTGAGGACACTATATTCAGTGACCTGTAGATCCTAAGAAGAAAAATACCCAAATGCCAGCATCTGCGCTCCCTTCCTGCCCCAAAAATCCTGTCCCCAAACCTACTTGTTGATTTGATACATTTTGCAATGTAATAATTATCACCATAGTGCTAGCTGACACCTCTATCACCTCACATAATTTTCTTTTTTTGTGGTGGGAATAATTAAGATCTGGTCTCTTAGCAACTCGGAAATTTATAACGCAGTTTTGTTGTCTACAATCAATATGCTGTGTATTAATTCAATCTCCAGGACTTGCTGGTTCCAAGTTTGTACCCTTAACATCTCCCCACCTCCCGCAGCCACCAAAAGTTGTTATAAGCACTCCACATGTGCCCACTCGCCACAATCCTACAGGTTAACATTATTGCTATCATTTTCCTTTTATATACAAGTAAACAAAAGTATAAATAGATTACATAACTTGTTTGATGTCATAGTATTACATGGCATTGCTGGGATTGAACCTAGACATGTGACCTAGGTGCTTCACCATGGGAGTCCCAGGTCTTCCTCATCCTTCTTGGCTCGCACTGGCCTTCTCAGGCTGGTTGCACAAGACACTGTTAAATGGCAGTGTAGGTGACCCTGGCTGGTTGACTCAGTGGTAGAGTGTCAGCCGGCGTATGGATGTCCTGGATTCAACTACCAGTCAGGGCACACAGGAGAGGCACCCATCTGCTTCTCCACCCTGCCGCCTCTTGCGTCTCTCTCTCTCTTTCTCTCTCTCTCTCTCTGAGAGAGATCTTGTTAGTCAGGGTCACATAGGTCAGTTGGGAGGTGAGCAGACTGTGGGTTAAGCTAATCCTTCACAGGTCTGTTAGCTTGTATGGCTGGGTGAGGCGTCTCTCTCTCTCTCTCTCTCTCTCTCTCTCTCTCTCTCTCTCTCTCCCTCCTGCTTCCCTCTCTCCCTCCTCCCCTGCAGCCATGGCTCAATTGGAGCAAACTGGCCCTGGGCACTAAGGATGGCTCCATGGCCTCTGCGTCAGGTGTTAAGAAGAGCTCAGTTCCTGAGCAATGGAGCAGTGCCACAGATGGGTAGGACATCACCCTTTAGTGGGCTTGCCAGATGGTTCCCAGTTGGGGCACATGCAGGAGTCTGTCTCTGCCTCCCGTCCTCTCACTGATTTAAAAAAAAAAAAAAAAAAAAGGCAATGTAGGACACATGGTGAAACAGAAAATTGAAGTGTTTTTAAAAATGATTATTGAAATATTTGTGGTCTTAAGGAAGATGAATGAAACCCTGAGGATTCCCTCCAGAACGGGCAGTCTGGGTCGGTCACTAGCAAGTGTAGAAACAGGCCTTGCTTGGAGGGAGGCATTTAAAATTGGAGCAGACAGAATTTTCACTGACATGAGGAAATGCTTAGCCCATGGTGTTAAGTGAAAAAAGAAAGCTGAGAAGTTCTCTACAGTACATCTCGATGATACAGAAGGATGCACACAAATGAAATAAATGAATTTAGAGCAGCAGTTCTCAACCTGTGGGTCGCGACCCCGGCGGGGGTCGAACGCCAAAACAAAGGGTCGCCTAAAGCCATCAGAAAATACATATTTATTATACAATACATTTTTAAATAAAATATGTATTTCCTGATGGCTTTAGGCGACCCCTGTGTTTTGGTCGTTCGACCCCAGCCGGGGTCGCGACCCACAGGTTGAGAACCGCTGATTTAGAGGGTGGGTTTTTTTTAAGAATTTTAAAATTTTCGATCAATCAACAATAAAGAAACATCTTTCCACTGGGAACATTTTTCCCGATTCAAGATAGCTCCACAAGCACTTTCAAGCACCTCTTGTGCTAGAGGCTGAGGAGCAGCCTGTGCGCTGGTGCCGCTGGCCGGGCCATGAGGCCGCTGGTGCCGCTGGCTGGGCCGTGAGGCCTCCCTGCCACCCCTGCTGGGACAGCAGACTTGGCTCACCCGGCTGCGCCGACCTCTGGAGTAGGCGGAAGTTTACCACCTCCTTTCTGCATCCTGCACCTATCACCCAGCCACTCTCTTGGCATACAGTCAAAGGTACATCTCTCCCTGTTCCTCAACATAAAATGTTCCTTAAAGTCAAACAACTTCATTGTCAACCATTAACTAATAACCTTGAACATAGTAACTATCCCAGGGGTCGGGAACCTTTTTGGCTGAGAGAGCCATGAACACTACATATTTTAAAATGTAATTCTATGAGAGCCATACAATATGTTTAACACTAAATACAAGTAAATGTGTGCATTTTATGTAAGACCAACACTTTTAAAGTACAATAAGTCTCTGAATTCTTTTTAATAACGTTGTTATGCTGTTGCTAACCAATGATGAATAAAGTACTTCTTACCATTAATGCGACTTCTGGTGCTGCATGGTTTTGCTGATGGCTTTGTAGTCTGGTTGATATGTGGTGAGGTTAAGCTTCATGCAGGCATTGAGACTTCCATCCGTTAAACATGATCATAGGCTGGTCTTAACGTTCTTTCCATGTGAGAAACACTGCTCACATGCATACGTAGAGCCAAACATTGTCAGTACAGCAATACTCAGACGCTGCAGTGTGTGGTATGTGATGGGAAGCGTGTTCCAACTTTTGATAATCAGCTGGTCCGCGGGTTGAAGTTTTTTCATTTCTCCCCACTTGTGCTTGCTTGCCAACTCTGCTTGCTGTCATGCAAGTCTTTCCAAATCTTCATTCAGTGACTTGAACTTACCCACCTGTCTGAAGCCTTCAGGTCAGCAGCTTGTAGCTCAAAATCGCTGATGGAGACACCAGGGATGTAACTCAGGTTGGCGCTGTCCACTGCACACTTGTGTGGATGGTTGATGAACTTAAAAAGATGTTTTAAACTGGTGATCATTTAAAGCTCAGGCAACAATAAAGTTGACCGCCCAAATGATCAGCGACATCACCTCACCAAGCAGCTCGTCACACATCTGAGCACAAAGTGTCTCCTGATGTAGGATGCAGTGAAAACTTAGGATGGGTCTCTTTTCATGTTCACGAAGAAGCGCTACAAATCCTCTGTTTTACCACACCATGCATGGAGCACCATCAGTACACACTGAAATAAGTTTATCCATTGGTAGATTTTTTTTTTTTTTTTTTAGCAAACTCAGTGAAAGACTTGAATAAATCTTCCCCTCTTGTTGTCTCTTTCATAGGCAAAACAGCAAGACTTTCCTCACATAGTGTGTCACCGACAGCATACCTTGCAATCACGCTGTATTGGGATAAATGGCTTATGTCTGTTGACTCATCCAAAGCGAGAAAAAAGAATGGTGCTGCATTTATGTCCTTCACTTGTGTTGCCTCAATTTGATTTGCCATCATGATGGTACCATCGTGAGCAGTTCTTGCCAACAGAGGCATGTCTTTTATTCGTCTGATTATCTTGTCTTTATCCGAAAAGTTGTCAAAAAGTTCATTGGCAACATCAAGCATGAATGTTTTGGCATGCTCCCCATCTGTGAATGGTTTTCCATTTCTCACAATTGCTAAAGCACCAGCAAAGCTAGCCGAATTCCAGTCACCTTGTTGGGTCCTAACACGGAGTTGCTGCTGACTAGCGTGCACTCTGCACAGTAGCTCTTGACATGCTTTCTTCCTGCTGTCCCCCGCTGGATATTTCGATGCAAATATAGTATGGCGTGTGTCGAAGTGCCACTTTATATTTGACTGTTTCATCGATGCAATTTTATCATTGCGAATTAGACACAGTGCAGAACCTGCTCTCTACACAAAGGTAGAATTCCTCTGTCCATTCCTGCTGAAAAGTACGATACTCCTCATCTTTTTTCTTTTAGCCATCTTCTTCGTCAAAAGGGTTTCTGCAATTAACTAGCTGACTACTTGATTAAAAGGAGGAAAGTTTACTTCCTGACCTCACAATGACCCGTGTATGTTATGCATTATCCAATAAAAATTTGGTGTTGTCCCAGAGGACAGCTGTGATTGGCTCCAGCCACCCACAACCATGAACATGAGAGGTGGGAAATGAATGGATTGTAATACATGAGAAAGTTTTATATTTTTAACGTTATTTTTTTATTATTATTAAAGATCTGTCTGTGAGCCAGATGCAGCCATCAAAAGAGCTACATCTGGCTCATGAGCCATAGGTTCCCAACCCCTGAACTATCCTTTTCCAGGTTTTCTTCATAGAAATTAAATCAGTGTTAACACATGTACAAAAAAAAAAGCCTTACCACCTTTCAGTCTCATTCTTCTAAATACATATATTTTTACTTTTGCAAGAAAAACCAGTGAATTTTAGTATAGTAGAACATAAGTTAATTGGTTTGACTACAGATTCCACATAAAAAATAACCTCTTAAAAATTACCATTTGTTGAATTTTGGTGTTGCAGAAAGAAGGCTATCCACAATTATGTAGAAAGGCTGTTTAAATTTACTCATTTTTTCCAACTACTTATCTATATGAGGATGGATTTTTAAAATATATTCAGCCAAACAACATTGCAACAGCTTAAATGCAGAAGCAAATATGATCATCCAACTCCCTTCTAAGTCATGCATAAAGATATTCACTAATTTCTTTTTGGTTTGGAAAAATCATTTTAATTGAGATAAAATTTGCATAACATAAAACTTACCATTTTAACTATTTTATTGATTGATTTGAGAAAGAGAGAGAAACATCGATTTGTTGTACCACTTATTTATGCATTCATTGGTTGATTCTTGTATGTGCCTTGACTGGGGATTGAACCTGTGATATTGGAGTGTCAGGACGATGATCTAGCCAACTGAGCTATCTGGCCAGGCATTTAAAGTATTTTAAAGTTGGCAATTCCATGGTTTCCCATGCATTCATGAGGTTGTGCAACCATCACCACTAATTTCAGAACATTTCATCACCCCCCAAAGATACGCTATACCTACTAGCAGTCACTGCTACCCTCCTCCAGCCCCAGGCGACTACTAGTGTGCTTTCTGTGCCCATAGCTTTACCTTTCTGAACATCTCATACAATAATAGGCTTATATAACATGTGGCTTTTGGTGTCTGGCTTCTTTCACTTAGCAGAAAAGTGTTTTCAACGTCTATGTATTTTGTAGCATTTGTAGCATGTATCAGTACTTCATTCCTTTTTCTGTGGCTTAATAGTACTCTGTTGGATGAATATACCACATTTGGCTAAACATTTGGTTTGTTTTCACTTTTTGGCTTATTAAAAAAGTTGCTATAAACATTCATGTACAAGTTTTTGTCTGAACACCTCCTTTCAGTTCTCAGAACAGAATTGTTTGGTCGTGTTTTAACCCTGTACTCTTTTTGAGAAATTGCCAAACTGTTTTCTGAAGCAATTGCATCATTTTACAGTCCCACCAGCAAGTATGAGGAGGTTTCCATTTTCTCCATCTCCTTGCCAACATTTGTTATTTTCCCTTTGTTTTTTAAAATTATAGTCATTTTAGTGAGTGTGAAGTGTTATCCCATTGTTTTTTATTTACATTTTCCTGATGGCTAATGATGTTGAGCATCTTTCAACGTGCTTATTGGTCATTGGTATAGCTTCTTTGGAGAAACGTCTATTCAGATTCTTTGTCCATTTTTAATTGGGTTGTTTGCCTTTTTGTTATTGAGTTATAAGAGCTCTTTATATGTTCCTTATACTAGATACTTATCATATATATAATTTGCAAACATTTTTTTCCTATTCTGTGGACTCTTTTTTTATTTTCTTGATAATGTCCTTTGATATATAAAAGTTTTATATTTTGATGAAGTACAATTTATCTATTTTTCTTTTGTTTCTTTTGGGTATAATATCTAAGAATCCATTGCCAAATCCAAGTTTATGGAGATCTGTTCCCATGTTTTCTTCTAAGAGTTTTATACGTTTAGCCTTTACATTTACATCTTTGAATACATTGATCTTTAGGTTGTGAGGTAAGGGCCCACTTTACCCTTCCAATGGAGAGTTTCCTGTACATTGTCCATGAGATATTGTCTGAGGAGTATCAGAGAACAGCCCACTTCGCAAATTATTTTATCATGAGTTTATCTCAATGGGGGATATATTCTAATAAAAGTTCTCTCAAGATATAAATAAAATGAAACCTGGAAACAAATCCTATAAAAGCATTTCCTTACTATCTAACTGCCATATAGACTGTTCGGTTGGGTTACTTTATTAGAAATAATGGCCAAAACTTAAATCATGGTTCTGCCTAAGGCTGGGACAATGAACTGTGAGACAAAAGAGCAACATTTAGTTTTCTCAATCAACCACTCCCTGAAGTGGCCTGTGATAATCACTGAACTATCACAGCTGCAGTTTGTACTTTGCAAAATGCTATAAACTATTGCTAATAATTTCCATGAAGATTGTGAAATTCAGGGTTTAAAAAATACAATAAAACTATGAAGTCATTAAAATTCAATGTATGCATCTGAACAAGCCTTATTAAAAGGTTTTAATTTGCAATATTGAGAAAGGAATACATTTTCCAAGGTGATTTCATAAGCTAGTTCCTTGAAGAACGCAATAAATGCACAATCTTTTACATTATAATGGTAGCAGGTTGCTGGCATTGCCACCTTCAGGCACTGGCAAGTTTCCTTTGTTTACAAGGTCGTGAGCCTGAAAGCTTTGGGAAGTGTTCTGGGTGGAGAAAAAGAGAAGCAATGTTTCTGGACCACAGCCAGATTCAGACAAAGAATAAGAAAGATTTAATAATCTGTTTTGTAAATTTGAAATGTTTCTCCTGAATTCCTTTTGTGTTATCAGGAGATGTGGTGGTTGCTTTTTTCTTTTGAGGTCTCCAAGATTCAAATGCACTTTAAAGAATTGTTTATTTTTGAACACGCATATCATATTGTCTTTCATCCTATGCTGAAGTGGCTGCTTTCTATCAGGTCAAAGAAAGTTCAGGTTTCTAAGGGAACTTTGCACTGACAGATAGAATCCCACTTTAGAAGTCTCAGCAATGGTTTCTGATGTTAGCTTTATTTTTAGGATGTGTTTATTGATTATTTTTTCCATGTTAATTTTTATCTCATCAGCAACAAATAAATGCATTAAAAGTTGCACTGAAACTTTATTTTGACTTGAAAATCAATAATTCCATTAGAATTTGAAGGCTTTATCTGGTTTACAAAGTTAGGAAAGTTTCCAAAGTAGTCTTTTGTATAAGTGCAAAAAAATATAATTCAGAAGAAGATAAAATTTCCTCTTACTTGTTATTAAGTTGTTGAAGTTGCTAATAAGTCAATGCTTATCAGTAATACTGATTTAGATCACTGGTACATATTACATGTCCCCATAAGTGACGATGATATTTGATTGAACCCAACCTGGATAAACTACTAGACTTGATTTTAGCCAAAAGGCTGAGAAGCAATGGATAAACTTCTAGAGAGAGTTTCCCAGCCTCTATCAGAACCTGGATCATGAAGTCCTGGTGAGAGTCTTTCCACAGTTGTTCAAACTGACAGTTTGCATTTGGCTGGAAAGCATTCAGTATGCCAAGATTTATCAGCACTACCTAATGTTGGTGTAGTTTGAGTGATTGAGACAGAAGTTGGCATCTTCTAGTGCCTGAAGGCCTGTCCTTGGCTTGGTTACCAAGGAAGGTATAACTCAGCCCAACTTAACGATCTGGTAGCAAAAGGAAGGTTTTGACACTGATATTTCAAGTTTCCAGTTTTGCATATCTGTGGCCTATGGTCCTTTCTACTCATATGACAGACAGTCACATTCACCATGCCCCCATGGGAATCTGGCCAATTGTCCCATGTTCACTGCCTCTGTGGCTGGCACAACCTGCCATTCATTACCCAGCTAGAAAACTGGGGTCACCCTTGACCTCCTTCTCTTCAATGACAACCCAATTGGCACTGTAAACCCATCACCAGCAGCAATCTAGATCCTCATCCCCACTTTGCTGGGAGACTGATCTCTCCTTTTCTGGTCTTGCTCTCATCCAGTCTACCTCCTTACACAGTAGCCAGAGCAATCTTTCTAAAACAAGATCTGATCATTTCTGATATTTAAAACCTTCACTGGCTTCCTGGGGACCTTCGATGGAACTTCAAAGGACCTTTGGGGGTCCTACTAATATTCACTTCCTCCCCCAGTCGGTTTCTTCTCCCCTCTCACTTTTCCTCTCTGTTGTGTTCTGCCATGAGCTCTCTGGTGCTTTGGGAGCCTTTGTGCATGCAGTCTCCCATGTCTGAGTGGACTGTATCCTCCCTTGTACCTTGTGAACGCCTACCTATCCTTGAATATAATGTCATAACTCCCAGAAAACCTTCTCTTACATCATCTCCTTCCACTGTTGTTTTCAGTGTTGATGGGCTCTGGGGGCACCTGCTCTTATCTTTAGCATAGCATTTCTATCTAGATCCTTTTCTCTTGTCTTCAAAGCATGGGTGCCTATAGAGAACTGGGACAGGCAAACTTGGTACTCTAAGCTTAGCACAGTGCTCAGCATCATGTATTAGATGAATACTATATATTACAGCTATTTATTTAATTATGGTCCCACTGTTAATCAAAATATGCATTGATTTTCGCTAAACTATTTCTTTTCACTGGATTTTATTTATTTTTTTTTCCCCCACTGGATTTTAGGCTCTTTGAAGATTGAGTTTATGCTTAATCATCTTTGTATCTCCCTTACACACAGCAAATATTTACTAAATTTTTCCTGGTTATTGACAGCACAATCATTTCTTCTATCATGTTTTCTCTTCTTTTTAAAATTGTCATATATTTTACATGCCATAAAATCCACTTGTTTCAAGTATATAGTTCAGCAGTTTTCAGTATGTTATCAAAGTTGAGCAACCATTACCACAGTCCAATTTTTGAACATTTTTGTCACTCCCAAAATAAATTATACCCTTTATCAGTCACCCGTCACTTCCCTCCACCCCACCTCCTTTCCAGCCCTAAGCAACGAGTCATCTATTTTCTGTCTCTATAGATTTGCATATTTTAGACATTTTTATAAATGCAATTATGCAATATACAGTCTTTTTTTTACTGGTTTCTTTCACTTAGCATGGCGTTTTCAAAGTAAGTTCATTCATGTTTCAGCATACATCAGTACTTTACTTTTATGGCTGAAAATAAAATGGATGTAAATGAATATTAAAATGAATGTATATATCACTTTTTGCTTGTTCATTCATCAGTTGATGGGTATTTAGGTTTTAATTTTTTTTGGCTATTATGAAGACTATAGCTTGAATATTTGTGGATAGGTTTTTGTGTAGACAAGTTTTTATTTATCGTCAGCATATGTCAAGAGAGGAATTTCTGGGATTTATGGTGATTCTATGATTCATTTATTGAGGAAATATCAAATTGTTTCTCAAAGTTGCTGCACCATTTATAATCCTATAAGTAATGTATGAAGTTTTCAATTTCTCCATATCCTTATCAACACTTGTTATTATCTGTTTTCTTTATGTTCTTCATGCTGGTATGTGTAGTGTGGTTTTCATTTGCATTTCCCTGATAACTAATGATGTTGAGCATCTTTTCAGGTGTTTATTGACCATTTGTATAAATCTTAGGAAAAAATACTTATTCAGATTCTTTGTCCTTTTTAAAATTGGATTGTCTTTTTATTTCTTGTGAGAATATTTTATATATTTTGAATATAAGTCCCTTGTCAGATACATGTTTCATAAATATTTAAATTCATCCTATGGTTTTTCCTTTCCCCACTTTATGAATGGTGTTATCTTGTTACTTTTTTTATGAAGTATAAATTATTAGTTACTTGTGATTTTGGTGTCATATCTAAGAAATTATTGCCTAACCCAAGATCATGAAGATTTATTCCTATGTGTTATTCTAGGAGTTTTATACTTTTAGCTATTACATTTAGGTCTATGATCCATTTTGAGCTAAAATTTGTGTGTGTGTGTGGTGTGAGGTAGGGGCTTGTACATATTCATTCTTCTGCATGTGCATGTTTGTTTATCCCAGAATTATTTGTTGAAAAGACTATTTCTTCTGCATTGAAATGTCTTGGCACCCTTGTTCATTATTAGTTGACCATAGTGTGAGAGTTTATTTTTGGACTTTCAACTTTATTCCATTTATTTACATGTCTATCCTTATGCTAGTAACTTAGTGTTTTGATTCTCATATTGTTTTTGTTTGTTTTTAAGTATAAGTAAGCTATATAATTGGAAAATTGGGAAGAGTGGTCTTTTTGAACTGGAGAAAATTCATTTTTCAGTAATATGGATGTCAAAGAAAGGGAATAAATACTCACTAAGCACCTATTACATGTTAGGCATTATAGTAGAGACCTTCATAAACATAGTAATAACAATCAGATAAGAGTCATAATAACCCCATGTGATAGGCGGTATTATCCTCACTTAAAGGCAAGAAAACTAAAGTTTGGAGATGTTAAGTGACTTACCTAAAGTTATTTAGTAATTAATGGTAGCAGAAGTCAAATTTGTACACAGTCCCTTGGAATCCAGAGCCCATGATCATTTCATAACTGATATCTTTTCTTACATACATCTATTGAACACAAATTATATCTGAAGGTATTGGAGGAACTTGAATTCATTTTCAAACATTTTTCTCATGATACTCTATAAAATTAAAGAGGCACTTATATAGTTATCTTTAAGACAGTTGTCTACCAGCAAAATGTAACAGAATATTAAAAGAAATCACCTTAACTATAAAAACTAGTTTTATGGTTTGTTTTAATGTTGTGATTTATGTTATTCTCATTAATATGACCTCAAAAGTGATTGAACATCATTTTGTATAGTTAGCATAGCACAGTGACTTTTAATTGGAATTAAAGCTAGATCTAATCTTAATTGTATAGATTGGCCTTGTCCTTAATTCCTGTTTTTATTAGAAACCTCTGAAGTTTGCTCTGACATGAACACAGGTCATCATTGTCAAATGAGTTCTCTGTGAAATAATAATTTGGAATTGAAAAAGATGTGTGAAGTTAATGAAAAAAAAATGGCACTTTTTTGCATAATTTGCTTAAGACAAAATTCTATTAATTTTCTTAATTGAGAGCACAAAGAATATCCTCTGGGTCCCAGAAGTTAATTTCAGCTTGGTTACCACAGTTTCAACCAGGATAGAAACATGGGGGTCTCTTGTTAACTTTTTACCCTCTCTGCTCTGCAGGACAAGAGTTTATTGCTTTCTCTCAGTGAAGACGCTGCCCCTCGAAGTTTAGATTCTCCAGTGTTTCTTATGTAAGAATTTCCATGATTCAATTCCTCTTAGAAGTTAGTGCCAGGAAAAAGTTTGCCTAACTTGAAGAACAACTATAATTCTCTTACCAGATCATAAGAACTGTGTTATTTAATGTATGTCATTCTTACCTTGGCCCTGGAAAGCCCAGAGCTAAATTTAATGCTCAGCTATGGTAAATCAGGACCCTGGTAAGAGGATCTCTTACCTTCTTCTGTTATTTTAAATAACAAGTCACCCAGGGCCATTTGGAAGTAGGCAGAATTATTAATAATATTCAACATTTTTAATCAGTAGAAAATAATATATCTTTCAATTCTAGCACTATGTGAAAATAGGGTGCCTAAGAATTGGTAGTTTTATAGATACACACATTTGTGCTTCTTGTTTCCAGGAAGAAGATTGGAAGAAAAAGTAAGAGGGAAAAAATTTTCTTATAGGCAAGGTTTTCAGATTGGAGATTAGATATTTTTAGTCTGGGCCAAAAAAAAAAACCCACCCAAAAAATGTATTAGTTTCCTCAAATTCTCATCTTAGCATTGCTACTAAATCATGCTATTTTCCATATGTTATTGTAGGTACAGTTACTAGTGAAAGTAATAGTAAAACCTTACCTCTTAGAGGTTTTGAGAGCAACATTAATTCATTAGAAAAGATAAAGCTCCTGAAAACACATGTCAGGGGTTGGACGCACAGCCTGTTGTTATAAAGGGCTAAAGCACTCTTTCTCTGGGTGGTTTTATGCCTGTCATGAATACCATTAAAACAGCTAATCCTCCAAGCCTCTCTGTATTTTCTACCTCTTCCAAGAAAGTTTTGGAATCCAAGAAAATGTCTGCAGGTGACAATTTGGAGTGAATAAATATTCAATGAATTGAATTTCTCAGTTACGTTATTGAGCAGCTAAGAATGTTACAGAATTTGCATGCAACTTCTTAGCAGTAAAACATTCTCACTATATGGAGATTTCCACCTCATTTCAGAGGTAAGCTTGTTTGGATGAGGGCCAGATGGATATGTTTATGGTAGTGGTGACATAATAGGAGGAAATGAACGGAGCACCTTCTGAGGTGGAGCTTAGCCAGAGTCACATGAAGTCTAGTTTTAGAACTAGGAGCAGGAAAGCAGACTACTTCTTTGGAAGTTAGTGGCAAATTAAAACTATTGCTTCATTTATAGAAGAAAGGAAGACCAAGAGGTAGAGACTGTGGCTGGAAGATAAAAGTGGCCAATAGATTTCACTTTTTTCCAGGAGAGAGCAAATGCCCAAAGTTCTGAGTGCTTATTTCTTTCATGACTTAGTCCTAATGTATCTTGAGTGCCATGTTTCTCCTTGGTTCTATTGTCGTTGTCCTTAATAGGTGTGAGAGGAAAAAGGAAGTCCTTTCTATACATCATTGAGATTCTCTTTATCAGGAGCTCGTGGTCCTTGTTATATATGACGTGGTCCCACTGCTTTTCCATGATGTGATTCTTGAGAAAGCCCAGGTGCCTACTGGTACTTGTAATATTTGTTCTCATTTGGAGATATTTAGCTATCCCCATTCATCAGACAGACTAGCACCTTGGCAATGGGTTTTCAGTAAAAACTGACTTTTTTTTGTACTTACAGGCTTAAATTTTCACCTTTGACTTAAAAACTGTCAGTTGGAAGGGGAAACTGAAATGACATTATTGTCTATTGAAGACTTTATCCAGGCCATTTCTGTGGCCCAAAAGATGGTTTCTGTCTCACATAGATCAGAACACTGATTTTAATAGGCAGAGTCCTATTTAATCATTAGAGCCCTTCAAGATTTTGTGCACAAAATTGCCATTTTCAACCCATACTTATTAAGGAAAATGGAGTATTACAATTGTAGATGGCTCTTTTGTACAATTAGATCCATGAAATAAAAAAGCAAAATGATAATTTTAGAGACTGATTTTTCACAGGCCCCCAAGTTGGTAAACTGCAGTTTTGCTAGTTTTCCTGAAGAGATTCTCAGTTTAAATAATTTAACTTTTTTATGTGAGTCTTTTTTTTTTGTATTTTTCTGAAGTTGGAAACGGGGAGGCAGTCAGACTCCCACATGCGCCCGACCAGGATCCACCCAGCACGCCCACCAGGGGGTGATGCTCTGCCCATCTGGGGTGTTGCTCTGTTACAACCAGAGCCATTCCAGCGCCTGAGGCAGAGGCCACAGAGCCATCCTCAGTGCCCGGGCCAACTTTGCTCCAATGGAGCCTTGGCTGCGGGAGGGGAAGAGAGAGACGGAGAGGAAGGAGAGGGGGAGGGGTGGAGAAGCAGATGGGCGCTTCTCCTGTGTGCCCTGGCCGGGAATCGAACCCAGGACTCCTGCACGCCAGACCGACGCTCTACCACTGAGCCAGGGCTTTATGTGAGTTTTAAAAGACATTGATTTCCAAGTTTGTGTCTAGCACTGAAATTCTATGAACACAGTAGAAGAAAATATCAATTTCTCAAAATGGGTATGGTGGTAGTAGATTGCAGAGGTAAGTTTTTATGAAAATAAACAGGCAAATTTAATCAATCCTCCATATGTTGATAATCAGGAAATATATCAAATGTGTCTGCTACAAATGCATATTTTATTTAAATTCCAATCAGATTCATACTCAGAATAGGATACAAAGTGTTCACACATGAACAAGGTCTAGCTGGACTTCTGGTCAAGATGGCAGGATAGGTGAATGCTTTACTCACCTCCTCCCACAACCACATCAAAAATATAACTAAACTACAGATCAACCATGATTCAGAACTGCCAGATTTCAGGCCTTTCTGAATGGAAATCCTACAACTAGGGAATTAAAGAAGAAGCCACATCAAGACGGGTATGAAGAGTGGAGACCAGAAAAGGATTTGTCTCACACCCACAGATGGCAGATAAAAATTGGGTATTTCCCCCTGAGTAGCGAAGGGTCCCAGTTCTATACCAGGCTCCCCAGCCCAGGGTTCCAGTGCCAGAAAGAGAAATACCCACAACTTCTGGCTATAAAAACCAGTGGGGATTGAGGCTGAGGGAGACGGAGGCTCCTGGAGTCACGGGCAGTTCCTCTTAAGGAGCCCGCACATATATACTGCTCATAAAATTTAGAGGATATTTCAAAAATGAATATGAAGCGATAAAATAGCCCCTAAATTTTGTGAGCAGAATACTTACTGTGACTCACTCCCTCTGAGCTCCAGCACTGCGACAAGAGCTTGAAAGTCACCAGAGACATACAGGGGAGGAACTGAATTGTCCAGCATCAGGACAAGAGCTGGGGAGCAGCTTTCTCCCAGAGAGAAGTGCTAGCAGAAGCCATTGTTCTGAGCCTCCATCAATCTGGATATCACTGTTTACCACACCCTGGTGATTCCCTAAGACCTCACTCCACCCAACTTTTAGGTCCACCCAAGCTGTTTCCAGTGGCTTTTCCATACAAATGGCCTTTCTTGGCAAATGCTTTTGATTCTCCTAAAATCTCTCAAACAAGCAGCATCTGACCTCAGTAAGCCTATATCTTTCATTAAGTGGTCCCAAGCCTGGCACTAGCAGCCACAGGCCTTGGTTTCCAACTTGGCCTCTCCTGGGCACCTGTAAACCTAGCATAAGTAGCAGCCATTTTCAGTTCACTTCAAAGCTCATGCCAGATGGCCCTGGGCAGAACACGGGCAGCAGCTGACCTGGGCTTACATCTCCTGGGAGTTCTCAGAGCCAGGATACCCAGTAGACAGCTTTAGACCGTGTTGAGGCACCACCCAACCACTTCCACATGTGACACAATCAAGGAGAAAATTCAGTAGGCACCAGAGCCCTGCTGCAGTAAGACTTGGTCTATGGGGTGGGCTTCTGCATATCTGATCCTCCACAGTGGTCAGTGGTCACAGGCAGTCCTTGTAGTCTATTGGCCTAGGGGTAAATCCCTCCCATTGATATGCCAATAGCAATCAAGGCTCAACGACAACAGGAGGTTGTACACAGCCCACATGGTGAAGAGGATACACCTGGAGTGCCTAGCTTGCATTAAAGGAGAGGCTGTGCTACTGGACTCCACAGAACACCTACTACATAAGGACAGTCTACCAAGCCTGGGAGACATAGCAGTTCTACCTAATACAGGCAGTCCTCCAGTTACAAACATGATAGTTTCTGTAGGTTTGAAAATGTTTAAGTGTTTATATGTACAGGAAGGTATAAATATATAGTATGTGAAGACAAACATCTGTCTATGTTGTGTTTAATAGGTAAATGTACCTGCTTCCAGTTACATACAAATTTAACTTAAGGACAAACCTATAGAACCTAATTTGTTTATAACCCAAGGATGGCTTATACATAGAAGCAAATATAGGAAGGCTGCCAAAATGAGACGATAAAAGTCCCAAATGAAAGAACAGAACAACGCTTCAGAAAAAGAATTAATCATAATGGAAACAAACAATCTACTAGTTGCAAAGTTCAAAACACTGGTTATAAGGATGCTTAATGAACTTAAAACTTCAACAGCATAAAAAAGGACCAGTCAGAAATAAAGAATACACTAACTGAAATGAAGATGAATTTATAGGGAACCAAGAGTAGAGTAAATGAAACTAAGACTCAGTCAGTGATTTGGAATATAAGGAAACAAAACTAAGTAAATAAAACAAAACACCCAATCAGAATAGCAAAAAGAAAAAAGAATCCCCCCAAATGAGGATAGTTGTAAGGTACCCTTGTGACAACTTCAAGCATACCAACATTCGGATCATGGAGTACCAGAAGGAGAAAAGAGAGAACAAGAAATTGAAAAAAAGAAAACTTCCCTAACTTGGTGAAAAAAACAGACATACAAATCCAAGAAGCACACAGACAGTCCAAAAAAAAAGATGAGCCCAAATAGGCCCACACCAAGACACAATGTAATTAAAATGCAAAAGGTTAAAGACAATCTGAAAAGCAGTTAGTTACCTACAAGGAAGCTCCCATAAGACTGTCAGCTGATTTCTCAACAGAAACTTTGCATGCCAGAAGAGATTGGTAGAAAATATTCAGAGTGATGAATAGCAGGGGAGGAACTGAATTACCCAGCAAAGCTATCATTTAGAATCAAAGGACAGATAAAGAGCTTCCCAGACAAGAAAAATCTTAAGGAGTTTATCACCACCAAACCAGTATTACACGAAATGTTAAAGGAACTTCTTTAAAAGGAAGAAAAAAAGTTTAAAAATATGATAAAATGGCAATAAAGACATATCTATCAACAACTGATTCTAAAAAACAAATGACCAAGAACAGAAACACTCATGGACACGGAGAACATTTTGACAGTTGACAGATGGAAGGATTGATGGAAAAGGTGGAGAGATTAAGAAGTACAAATTGGCAGCTACAGAATAGTCATGGGGATGTTAAGTACAGCATAGGGATATATTCAATAATATTCCAGTAACTATGTATAGTGTCAGATGGGTGCGAGATTTATCGGGATGATTATTTAGTAAATTATGTAATCTCTAATTACTAGGGTATACACCTGAAACTAACATTATATGTCATCTACAATTGAAAAATTAATGATTAAGAAAAAGAGAAAAAGCCCTGGCTGGGTAGCTCAGTTGGTTAGTGTCCACCTGATATGTGAAAGTTGTGGGGTCCATCTCCCATCAGTGCATAAGCAAGGGTCGACCAATGAATGTATAAATAAGTGAAACAACAAATAAATGTTTCATTCTTTCTCTCTCTCTCTCCCTTCCTCTCTTTCTAAAATCAATACATAATCTTTTTTAAAAAGAAAGAAAAAAGAAAAACACTTAACCTTGTTGATGTAAGTTACACCAGGTGGGGCATCCTGTTCAGAGAACTGAGTGATTGACACAGTCAAGTAAATAGATCGCAGCATTGTATCCAGGCACAGGGTAATCCTACCTGATGGCCCAGCTGGTGGCTCATACTTATTTTCTCCCAAGGCCTCCTTGTCACTTGACCAAACATGGCAGGATCCCTTTAATTTCTTCCTCACTTATGCCTCATAGTAAATCTTTCTTGAAAATGTGGCTGAAGCCCATGATAAGAGTAGCATTCAAGATAACCCAAAGTTCCTGTTATTGCGGTTCTTTCCCCAGGCCTGCCTTTCCAGAGAACTCAGCAGGTACTTTCTTCTTGAACTACACCTTTTAGCCTCTTTTCTTCTCCATTTTCCTTCCCTTCCCATCCTTAATTTCTTGCCTTCTATTAAGTATAATTGATCTATTCTTCAGATCCAAATGATCTTATCTTGGGATACTGGCTTTGATTTTAGCCCAAATAGCAATTCATAGTTCTGAGAAAAAGAAAATAATTTTTTTGGTTGTCCATGGTTTACTGATACTGCAGTACAGCAAAGGTTCACATGGCTCCACACGGTGTACTGAAATTCATCCCAACTATAGGCTGAGTGACCCGCAGGCTGGACAGACTACCAGAGTCTAAGAGCTTCAGCATTTCCCTTTTCTGTGTGTGACAAAGACAGAGAGAGAGAGACAGAGAGAGGGACAGATAGGAACAGACAGGAAGGGAGAGAGATGAGAAGCATCAATTCTTTGTTGCGGCTCCTTAGTTGTTCATTGATTGCTTTCTTATATGTGCCTTGACTGGGGGGCTATAGCAGAGCAAGTGACCCCTTGCTCAAGCCAGCAACCTTGGGCTCAAGCCAGTGACCATGGGGTTATGTCTATGATCCCATGCTCAGGCCAGTGACCCCACGCTCAAGCTGGTGAGCCTGTGCTCAAGCTGGCAACCCTGAAATCTCGAACCTGGGTCTTCTGTGTCCCAGTCTAGCCATTGTGCCACCGTCTTAATGTCCAGATTAACTTAAATGCTCTCCTGATACAGGGCTGAGACCTCAGGAGCATAATTATCTCTCCTGTCTCTCTCCTCTTCCTGTGGCTTGATGGAAATACCCCTTATGAAACCTCTCAGAATCTGCTTCATCAGATGCCTGACATAGTCCACTATTTTACTGTGGAGCTTCTTGCTGGGGACAATGGCCATATCCTTGTGTTTTTTGGTGTGAAAGTCATTGCCCAAGTATCTGTAGTACTTCTCTATGAAGACTTCAGCCACCTTCTTCATGGTCTTGGTGTGAACATGGGGTTCCCAGTGAAAGAGGCTGAGATTTCAAACACGGAAGAAAACACACATCCTTATATAGAAGAAATGTTGTACTACAAACTTCATTTTCAATAAAGATAAGCAGGACTCCACAGTGAGAAGATGGACGAGAGCATGCCAGTTCTGGCAGGATTTCCCAAGTGGTTCTCCTGTGAATTCAATAGCACAAGGTATATATGGGTGTATATTCCCTAATTTACACATCCTAGTAGGTGCCTACTATGTTAGATATTGTGAAAAATAAAAAAGCATAAGGGTGATTCTGGAAAAAAGATGGCAGCGGAGTAGGCGGACGCACAGACGCCCAGCTCTCAACACCAAACTGGAATACAAATCAATTTAGGAAAAATCAGCATGAAAAACCAACACTGAGCTGCAAGAACAGCTCTCAAAAACCAAGGAGCAAAGAGGAAGCCACAATAATCCTGGTAAGGAGTGCCTGAATCTCCTCTGCTTACAGGAACGGAAGGGGGGGGGGGGTGAGGCTGAGAGCCCAGAGAGGATTTCACAGAGGAAAAAGAGCAGAAACTACTGCTCACAGCCACTTACCTGGCGACCAGGGAGCAAGGTCGGTTGAAAAGAACAGCTTATCTCCCAAGTGGAAAGGACAAGGAGAGGGACAGACTGTGAGGGGCTAAGGTATGCAAGAAACGAAATAAAAAAGCTGACTCATTCATGCTGGAGGCGGCCATAGCTGGGGGAGGGACTGAACCTTTCACAAAACGGAGCTGAAGTGCTTCCGGATCAGAGATCTCTGGACATCTATCCAGCTCCAATCAGCGCAACAAGACACAGCTGAAAACAAGAAGTGGGGAGGAGGGGCAGTAACTCAGGTCTCCATGGAGATCTGAGATACACCTCCCCCTACTGAAGCTGAGAAAAAACCCTGCCCCCAGTGAGATTAGTTGGTGGAAGAGACCTTCAGCGTCTCAGGTTACACCCACAGCATTCCTGGTTACAGTTTCAAGGAAGCCCCCTGCTGAGATCAGTTAACAAGACTATCACCTGTTAAGAAAACAAACAAATCAAGACTTCAAAGCTGCCCAAATCCGAAAGTGGATTACAAATAATAGCTGATACCAACCCAAGAAGACCTAGAAATAACACAACTGAAAACTTGAGGCAGACAACACAAAGCCTAGACTCAAACAACTCTACAAATAAAACACCATTATGAGAAGACAAAGGAGTGCAACCCAAATGAAACCACAAGAGACACCTTTGAGAGATGAGCTGAGTGATATGGAAATAATCAAACTTCCAGATGCGGAGTTCAAAATAATGATTGTAAGGATGCTTAGGGATCTTAGAGCAACAATGGAGGGGCAGTTTGAAAACCTAAATAAAGAAATAGCAAGTATAAAAAAGGATATTGAAATATTAAAAAAGAATCAGTCAGAGATGACAAATACAATATCAGAAATGAAGACCACAATGGAAGGAATTAAAAACAGGATGGATACAGCTGAGGATCGAATCAGCGAGTTGGAGGACAACTGGAATGAAGGCATGAAAGCAGAGAAGAAAAGAGAAAAGAGACTTAAAAAGTCAGAGGAAACACTTAGAGAGCTCTGTGACAACATGAAGAGAAATAACATCCGCATCATAGGGGTTCCTGAAGAAGAAGAAAAAGAACAAGGGATAGAGACTTTGTTCAATCATATCATAACTGAAAACTTCCCTAAATTAATGCAAGAGAAACTCTCACAAGTCCAAGAAGCACAGAGAACTCCATTAAAGAGAAACCCAAAGAAACCTACACAAAGACACACCATAATTAAAATACCAAAGCTAAGTGATAAAGAGAAAATATTAAAAGCTGCAAGAGAAAAAAAAGTTATCACCTACAAAGGAGCTCCCATAAGGATGACATCCGACTTCTTAACAGAAACACTTGAGGCCAGAAGGGAATGGCAAGAAATATTCAAAGTAATGCAGAACAAGAACCTACAACCAAGACTACTTTATCCAGCAAGGCTATCGTTTAAAATCAAAGGAGAAATAAAAAGCTTCCCAGACAAAAAACAACTCAAGGAATTCATTACAACCAAACCAATGCTGCAAGAAATGTTAAGGGGCCTGTTGTAAACAGATCAAAGTTGGAAAAGAATATAGCAAAAAAAGGAATACACCTTTAAAGAAGAAAATGGCAATAAACAACTACATATCAATAATAACCTTAAATGTAAATGGATTAAATGATCCAATCAAAAGACATAGGGTAGCTGCGTGGATAAGAAAACAGGACCCATACATATGTTGTCTACAAGAGACACACCTTAGAACAAAAGACACACACAGATTGAAGGTAAAAGGATGGAAAAAAACATTTCATGCAAACGGAAATGAAAAAAAAGCTGGGGTAGCAATACTTATATCAGACAAATTGGACTTTAAAACAAAGGATATAGTAAGAGATAAAGAAGGCCACTACATAATGATAAAGGGAGTAATCCAACAGGAAGATATAACTATTATAAATATCTATGCACCTAATATAGGAGCACCCAAATATATAAAGCAGACTTTGATGGATTTAAAGGGCGAGATCAACAGCAATACTATAATAGTAGGGGATTTCAATACCCCACTAACATCACTAGATAGAGCCTCAAGAAAGAAAATTAACAAAGAAACAGCAGACTTATTGGAAACACTAGATCAACTCGATTTAATAGACATCTTCAGATCCTTTCACCCTAAAGCAGCAGAATATACATTCTTTTCAAGTGCTCATGGTACATTCTCTAGGATAGACCACATGTTAGGGCACAAAAGTGCTCTCAACAAATTTAAGAAGACTGAAATCATATCAAGCACTTTCTCCGATCACAACGGCATGAAACTAGAAATGAATCACAGCAGAAAAGCTCAAAAATTCTCAAACACATGGAAACTAAATAGCAGGGTGTTAAATAATGAATGGATTAAGAATGAGATCAAAGAAGAAATAAAAAAATTCCTAGAAACGAATGACAATGAGCATACAACAACTCAAAATTTATGGGACACAGCGAAAGCAGTGCTGAGAGGGAAGTTCATAGCACTACAGGCACACTTTCAGAAGCTAGAAAAAGCTCAAATAAACAACTTAACCCTGCATCTAAAAGAATTAGAAAAAGAACAGCAAGTAAAGCCCAAATGTAGTCGAAGGAAGGAAATAATAAAGATCAGAGCAGAAATAAATGACATAGAGGCTAAAGAAACAATACAGAGGATCAATGAAACTAGGAGCTGGTTCTTTGAAAAGGTAAACAAGATTGATGAACCTTTAAGTAGACTCACCAAGAAAAAGAGAGAGAGGACTCAAATAAATAAAATTAGAAATGAGAGAGGAGAAATAACAACTGACACAACAGAAATACAAAATATTGTAAGAAAATACTATGAAGAACTGTATGCCAAAAAGCTAGACAACCTAGATGAAATGGACAAATTCCTTGAAACATACAATCTTCCAAAAATCAATCTGGAAGAATAAGAAAACCTAAACAGACTGATTACACCAAATGAGATCGAAACAGTTATCAAAAAACTCCCAACAAAGAAAAGTCCAGGGCCCGATGGCTTCACAATGGAATTCTACCAAATATTCAAAGAAGAACTAACTCCTATCCTTCTCAAACTATTTCAAAAAATTCAAGAGGAAGGAAGACTTCCAAGCTCCTTTCATGAGGCGAGCATAATTCTGATTCCAAAACCAGGCAAAGACAACACAAAGAAAGAAAATTATAGGCCAATATCTCTGATAAATATAGATGCTAAAATCCTCAACAAAATATTAGCAAACCGGATCCAACAATATATGGAAAAAATCATACACCACGATCAAGTGGGATTTATTCTGGGGAGGCAAGGCTGGTACAATATTCGTAAATCAATCAATGTGATTCATCACATAAACAAAAAGAAGGAGAAAAACCATATGATCATTTCAATAGATGCAGAAAAAGCATTTGATAAAATCCAGCACCCATTCATGATCAAAACTCTCAGCAAAGTGGGAATACAGGGAACATACCTCAACATGATAAAAGCCATCTATGAGAAACCCACAGCCAACATCATACTCAATGGGAAAAAATTAAAAGCAATACCCTTAAGATCAGGAACAAGGCAGGGGTGCCCCCTTTCACCACTCTTATTTAACATAGTCCTGGAAGTCCTAGCCACAGCAATCAGACAAGAAGAAGAAATAAAAGGCATTCAAGTTGGAAAAGAAGAAGTAAAACTATCATTATTTCCAGATGATATGATATTGTATATAGAAAACCCTAAAGTCTCAGTCAAAAAACTACTGGACCTGATAAACAAATTCAGCAAAGTGGCAGGATATAAAATCAATACTCAGAAATCAGAAGCATTTTTATACACCAACAATGAACAGTCAGAAAGAGAAATTAAGGAAACAATCCCCTTCACAATTACAACCAAAAAAATAAAGTACCTAGGAGTAAACTTAACCAAGGAGACTAAAGACTTGTACTCGGAAAATTACAAAGCATTGATAAAAGAAATCAAGGAAGATACAAACAAGTGGAAGCATATACCGTGCTCATGGTTAGGAAGAATAAACATCATTAAAATGTCTATATTACCCAAAGCAATCTATAAATTCAATGCAATACCAATTAAAATACCAATGACATACTTCAAAGATATAGAACACATATTCCAAAAATTTATATGGAACCAAAAGAGGACACGAATAGCCTCAGCAATCTTAAAAAAGAAGAATAAAGTGGGAGGTATCACACTTCCTGATATCAAGTTATACTACAAGGCCGTTGTACTCAAAACAGCCTGGTACTGGCATAAGAACAGGCATATAGATCAATGGAACAGAACAGAGAACCCAGAAATAAACCCACAGTTCTATGGACAACTGATATTTGACAAAGGAGGTAAGGAAATACAATGGAGTAAAGACAGCCTCTTTAACAAATGGTGTTGGGAAAATTGGACAGCTACCTGCAAAAAAATGAAACTAGATCACCAGCTTACACCACTCACAAAAATAAACTCAAAATGGATAAAAGACTTAAATGTAGGCCGTGAAACCATAAGCATCTTAGAAGAAAACATAGGCAGTAAGCTCTCTGACATCTCTCGGAGCAATATATTTGCTGATTTATCTCCACGGGGAAGTGAAATAAAAGACAGGATAAACAAATGGGACTATATCAAACTAAAAAGCTTTTGCACAGCTAAAGACAACAAGAACAGAATAAAAAGACAAACTACACAATGGGAGAACATATTTGACAATACGTCTGATAAGGGGTTAATAACCAAAATTTATAAAGAACTTGTAAAACTCAACACCAGGAAGACAAACAACCCAATCCAAAAATGGGCAAAAGAGATGAATAGACACTTCTCCAAAGAGGACATACAGATGGCCAATAGGCATATGAAAAAATGCTCAACATCACTAATCATTAGAGAAATGCAAATTAAAACCACAATGAGATATCACCTCACACCAGTCAGAATGGCGCTCATCAACAAAACAACACAGAATAAGTGCTGGCGAGGATGTGGAGAAAGGGAACCCTCCTGCACTGCTGGTGGGAATGCAGACTGGTGCAGCCACTGTGGAAAACAGTATGGAGATTCCTCAAAAATCTGAAAATCGAACTGCCTTTTGACCCAGCTATCCCACTTTTAGGAATATACCCCAAGGACACCATAGAACGGCTGGAAAAGGAGAAATGCACCCGCATTGTTTGTGGCAGCATTGTTCACAATAGCGAAGATCTGGAAACAGCCCAAGTGTCCGTCAGAGGACGAGTGGATTAAAAAGCTTTGGTACATATATACTATGGAATACTACTCAGCCATAAGAAATGATGACATCAGATCATTTACAATAACATGGATGGACCTTGACAACATTATATGGAGTGAAATAAGAAAATCAGAAAAAAAAAAAAACTAAGATGAATCCATACATAGAAGGGACATAAAAATGAGACTCAGAGACATGAACAAGAATGTGATGGCAACAGGGGCGGGAGGTTGGGGGAGGGGGGAGGGGGTGAAGAAGGAGAGAGGGGTTAGGGGAGGGGAGGGGCACAAAGAAAACCAGATAGAAGGTGACAGAAGACAATTTAACTTTGGGGGAGGGGTATACAGCACAATCAAATGTCAAAATAATCTAGAGATATTTTCTCTCAACATATGTACCCTGATTTATCAATGTCACTGCATTAAATTTAATAAAAATAAAAAAGCATAAGGCTCAACTCTATCCCTCAAAGAAATTAAAATGTAGACAAGCCATCAGTTCAAGTTACATACATATGAAATGTGTAATACACCAAATGATACATACCATCTGTGATGCCCGTCCAAGTGTCCACATCTGTGAGGGTGGACATTTTTGTTTTCTCTTTGTTCACCAATGTATCCACAGTGCTTGAACTATCACCGGCATACAGTAAGTGCTCAATAGATGTGCAGAATGAAGTACAGTGTACTTTCTAAGCACAGAAGTAAGTACAGTCTGCTCTGTTACCAGCATGTTTCTGTAATGAGAGCATAGGTAACACAGATTAGCTCATTTATGATTGATATGTAGGGAAAGGATATTAGTAAAATGGGGCAGTAGTGTTGGTTTTCCATGCAGTTGTTCTCAGCATCTCATACTTTGCACCATTGAGTACTGCTGTAAGTAAAACACAGGGCAGCATGCAGGCTGGGGAGAGTGCACCATGCTGTGCCTCACGCCCATCCACCCTGTGTTCTTCCTTTTGGATTGGTTTAACCATGAGCCCTAACTAGGTAGGGCTTACTGGGAAGGGGAGATTCCTGCCTCATTTGTACATTTTGTGCTTATCCTCCTACTCTGTACCCTCAAACAACTCTCCTTCCAATCTCCTTATCAGTTATCTCCATCTCTTTATAAAGGTGAAGTCCTACATTTATATTTACTGTAATATTTCTTAGGAATTTAACATGGCTCATAAACTCTTGCTGGTATGTTTTTTGGGAATGGTTACTGGTTTGGTTTTGTTTTTTCCCCTGTGGTGAGGTCCTGCTCTGTGAAGGGAACTTCTCTGGGCATTCAGGGGACTACAAAATATTTAAGACTTAGGTCCTACCTTCAAATAATTACAGCCTAGTTTAGGAGACTGTTCCTGTAACCCCTGTACATTAGGCCTGCAATAAGTACCTATTTGTATTAGTCTGCCATAACAAAACACACAGATCAGGTGAAAGAGCCAGATCTGGAGGCTAGAAATCATAGATCAACGCGTTGGCAGGTTTGATTTTTTATGAGGCCTCTCTCTTAGGCTTGCACGTGGCCACTTCTCACTGTGGCCTCACATGGTTTCTCCTCTGCATATGAGTGCATCCCTGGTGTTTCTCTCTCTTTTAATTTTTTATTGAATTTATTGAGGTGACATTGGTTAATAAAATGATATAGGTTTCAGGTATACAATCCTATACTACATTATATGTGTGTGTTCACCCGCCCCTGGAATGTTGCTGTTTTTGTTAGTGCTGTGCTTGTAGGGTTACATAGATTTCTAACCGTTTTCCCCATAAGCCTTGTTATTTCTATTGTATGATTTAAAACACGGAAGAAAACACACATCCTTATATAGAAGAAATGTTGTACTACAAACTTCATTTTCAATAAAGATAAGCGGGACTCCACAGTGAGAGAAGATGGACGAGAGCATGCCAGTTCTGGCAAGAGCATCAGCAACTTCCACAAGAGTACAGTATGGTACCTTCTGGGGGAGGGGCGGGTACCTGGCTGGTGAGAGCATGCAGGCTCGCTCCAAGGGTCTGGTGGTGGATGGTTTTGAATAGAAAAGTTTTTAAGTAATTCAGAATTTTCTGTGTCAAAGAGCTTCTAGAACAAGAAGTAGTCTGCCTGACGGCGGTCTAGAACCACCTGTAGACCTGTGCAGATGGACGGCAGTGCAAAGCGGGAACCCACGAGGAGGCCCCTGAAGCCATTAAGTCTCTAAATACCAAGAACCAGGAAGGTGGCAGTGGTCTTGAAAAGGACGAGGCAACTGGAAAGACCGTTAAAGTGAAGAATCAATGAGATCAGCGGCCTGACCTGTGGTGGCGCAGTGGATAAAGCGTCGACCTGGAAATGCTGAGGTCGCCAGTTCGAAACCCAGGGCTAGCCTGGTCAAGGCACATAAGGGAGTTGATGCTTCCTGCTCCTCCCCCCTTCTCTCTCTCTCTCTCTCTCTCTCTCTCTCTCTCTCTCTCTCGATCTTTCTCTCCTCTCTCTCTGTCTCTCCCTCTCTCCTTTCTAAAATAAAAATAAATAAATAAATAAAAAGAATCAATGAGATCAGCTATTGGCAATAGAGGAGGAGAGAGGCCCCAGATTGACTGCTAGGGTCTGAGTTCCGGCGACTGGATACAGGTATCCCAGATGAGAAATTGAAGACAGGAGAAATGACAGTGCCGGTCCCGAGGTTTGAATCACAAGGAATATTGTCATCTTAACTCGTGGCCATTGAATTCTGTGCTCTTTGCTCTGGGGTCGGTGGCGGACAGTTAGTGAGTCCCCTCACTGGGCAAGGATGCTTTTCAGACTGTCGGCAAAAACGACTAAGAAATTCATTCCGAAACTGTAATTTGAGTGCCGGGAAGGATGTTGCAAGACCCCAAGCAATCTACTTACAAATATTCTTTGAAGATTGTTCTCCCTGAGTTTCCAGACCAAATGGCAAGAAAATCTATGCCCAGAGCCTCTCTCTGGGAGAGGAAGGCGAGGACGGGGGTTTAGGCAGCCTCTCCGCCCTCCCGCTTTGGATTCCCTGGGACCACCGGGCCGGCCGGAGGCGCTGCCCCGGGTGTTCCGTGGCCCCTCTCTCTGCAGGAGTCCGGCCTCTCGCCCCCGCACCGACAGCGCAGCTCCCGCCTTCCCGGCCGGGCGAGGCGCACTCTCGGCAGTTCTGAGATGGTTTCTCAAAACTATTCCCGGACGTTTCCGCAGGACTTGAAGCGCCGCCGCGGGGCGCAGGGACCGGCTCCCAGGCCTCCTTCACCCCCCCCCCCCCCGGGGATCCCCTTTCGTGCACACCCTCCGCGGCTCCACCGGATACTCCCCTCCGGAGGCCGGGCCCCATCCGCCTGCCCGCCGCCCCCGCCGCGGGCTGGGGGGAGCCCCGGGCCGAAGCGCGGGGCAGAGGCGGCCGTGGAGACCGGGCAGCGGCGCGGGGCCGAGTCCTAAGCGGGGAGACTCGGCAGCCTCTTTCTCCCGCTGCCCCCGCCCCTCTCCCTCCTCCCTCCGCGCTCGCCCGGCGGCGGCCCGGGTCTGCGCGCTCGCCGCGCCTGCCCCTCCTCCCGGGCCTGCGGACCCTCTCCCCCCGCCCTCGCCGCCTCCTTTCTCCTCCCCCTCTCTCCTCCTCTCTCCTCCTCTCTCTCCTCTTTCCTCTTCCTTCCCGGGGCGGCCAGCGGGGCCGAGAGAGTTGGCTGTTGGAGGCGTAACAGAAAGCTCCGGCTCGGGGAAGGCTGCGCGCTCGGAGGCGCCGCGCCGGGGCTGGGTGAGTCGGGGCCGCGGACCCTGCGCGCGCTGCGGGAGGGAGCGTCTGCGTCCTGGACTGGTGGGGGTGGCGGGGGTCCCCTTGCGGGTGCTAGCGGAACCCTCACGTCCCGTCCGGCGGAGACCTGGCTGCTTGCACCGCGGCTGGCGGGTGCGGGAACTCCGCTCCGGCGACCACAGAGCCCGCGGGGAGGGAAGAGGACCGGGCTGGGGAGCCGCAGCGGGACGGGTGTTGGACGCTAGGAATGGAGGGAACGGCTGCTTCTGCTCTCACCGCCGCGGCTGCCGGCAGTAGAAGCGAAAAAAAGTTGTGCTTGGAACAGCGATTTCCCGGGGAAACCGGCGTGACCATCGGAGACCGGGGCACGGCGGGGCGCGGGCCCTGGGCGCAGCTCGGCGTGCCTGGTACCGCACCGCGGATGGGGGTGGGGGGCTGGTCTGTGGCGTGTGGGTCACCGCGGCCACAGACGTCAGCTGCTTCTCAGATCTGGGCTGCATTTTTGTGGAAGCGCAGTGATTTGGGGTGCGGGCTGGAGGAGGTGGGCGTCGAGTGGAGAAGACCACATCTGGAACGGGTGGGTTGAACCCATGGGATGGGGCGAAGGGCTGGGGGAGACTCGGCGTGTTTTTCTGGATGTTTTAAGTACACTTTTTTGGGTCTCTTTTTCCTTCCATTCAGCGGTCTAGTGTTGTTTGAACTCAGAAAGCCTAGAGTTTTTCCTGCAATCTGGTCCAACTTTTATTATTTCAGGATGGTCGTGAGTTTCATGAGCGTCCACGACCTATTTCAATGGGAATCAATGGAAATCAATGGGAGTAAGGGCGAAGTCTTATCCCCCCCCCCCCCCCCCACCTCATCCCGGGCATTTCCTGTATTTCCCGTTTTCTCTACTGTGACTGTGTGCGTTACTGTAGGTTGCTATCAGTGACCCACATATAAAGTAGAACTGTTTGAAATCGTAAAGCGGCCCCTATGGACAAGTGTGTGTTGGGACCGGAGGGAGGAGAGGTGTGGGCGGTCGGGGGGGCGGGGGGGGCTGTTAGAGCATCGTCCTGGGAGTTAAACCTGACTGAGTAACCAAGCTTGAAGAGACACTTATCGTCTGCAAGTTACATTTACTTCGCCCGCTGCCTGGGAGCTCTACCCACGCCAGGTTTAATCAGTGATCGGATGTTAATTTTTTTGGTACTGCCCTTTCCTGATCTTTTCTACCGGTTCTTTTTAAAAAATACTTTTTCTTTCCAATTTTAAGAGCTACAGAACACAGGCTGGTGAGGCGACTAAAGGTTTTAAGGATAGGAAAAAGAAATAAAAGCCAAGATTATTTCTTTTTGCTGTCATACTGTGATAGCCTTGTTATCCATCTATGTCAGAGATCTGATTCCGATGAAATATTTGAGGGGTTTGAATACCAGGTAAAGCCATATGTTAACAATAATATTTTTCCCAAGTGGTCGCACAAGAGAGCAGGTAGTGTGTGTGGCTGGTTGTGGTTTGCAAAGAGTGCAGCAAATATTATATGCTAGGAAAGAAGACAACGTGTGTTACTGGAGATGATGGGGGTGGGGAAGGGAGAATCCTTCGTCTGCACAGCGATCCAATTAGGAAGAATAATTACACTGCAAGTGAACATTCTTGAATATAATTTAAGTCATGATACATGAACCAGTAATTTGTCTATAGGGAAGAACGAGGATCATTGTGGATGAGAGCAACGTGATGCCTTCTGGAAAAATGTATACTGTACATCTGTGTGATGGGCTCAGAATTGATGGCATCTGACTACAGAGATGTGTGGACTGATGAATTAAAGAGATTTTACTGAATATACTGTTTGGGCAGGGGAGGAAGGGAAAGTCCATTGCAGAACATATACTGCTCACAAAAATTAAGGGATATTTCAAAATGAATATGAAACAATAAAAAAAGAAGCACTTGATTTTTTTTACTAAACAAGAACATCAGAAAAGCAAATGACAAGTCAAAGAAAGTGTTTGATTATGCAAATGAGATGCAAAACCAACTTTCATTTCATTGGTGAAAATGCACTGTACAAAAGGCTGAAAGTACTGCAGTATCTGCACCTTCCCTGGTCCCCTAATTTTTGTGAGCAGTGCGGAAAAACAGTATATAGAAAAACACATTTCTTTTTAATGAACAGTGTATATACACAGCTTCTCTTTTTTTTTTATTGCAAAGAATTGGCAAAGGAGGAGACCAGGAATAGGACACCAAAATTGGGGCTGTTGAGTTCCCAGAGGTGTCATATCTCAACCTTGGATAAGTTATTTAATTTCTCTTAGCCTTAGTTTCTTCTATGTTTGTAAAAATGGTATTGATAAGAGTTCAATTCAAAAAACCACCTTGACGATTAACTGATTACTTTTGTATAGGACTTAGGTGGTGTCTCAGGCTAAGTGCTCAGAAAATGTTAATGATGATTGTTAAGTACTATTTCAAACACCCAGGAGAAAGCCATGCCATTCCAAGAGGTAGAATGCAAGGCTATCTGATTTTAGAGTGAGCGACTGCTCACCTAAGGAAGACCCAGGTACAGCCTGAGTTGAGGCTATACCCATTCCCCTGGCAGTCTACAAACAGGGTCAGTCCAGAACTTACAGGCTGCACCCTTTTGGCACATTCTGGTCAACCTTTTCTGGGACTCCAGTTCCAGGGAGTGTGTAGTGCAGGCTCTGTGTGAGTCTGAGGGTTGGAGCAAAGGTGTGGTTTATAATTCCTGGCTTCATTGCCCCCCTGCAACGGCAAATTCTCAGGTTCCAGGTCCCACAAAAGTAAATATACAAATTGTATTTGAAGAAAATAATTGTTTTCATGGTGGACATGGTGAGTGCCTCTCTTGGGAATCCTAAAAGCAATGTTTTTACTCAGTGTTTATTCCTCTTAGAAAGATACAAATAGTAAGTAAATATCTAATCTCTAGACTTTATTCCAAAAGACAACTTTAAAGTATCTCTTGAGGTTAATGATACATTGCTCAGTTTTCACTAAGATTGTACCTAAGAGCAGATTAAGCAAAAGGCATTCTTAGCAAAACTGTTTTTTTAGCTGAGGAACTATGCTGTATATTGCCTTTCTAATTTGAGAGGAATGCCTGTTTGCTCAATCATCCATTCTTTTATCCTGTCCTTTGGCAAATATTTTTGGAGCCTTTCCCATGGGCTTGCCTCTCTTCTGGCCTCTTGGTAACATAGCCAGGACCAAGAGCAAGCCTCTCCTCTCACAGAGCCACCTTCTAGCTGGAGAAGCAAACGCCATGTGCAAAGGACCTATACGAACCCCGGAAGCTCCCTTTGATTCAAAAGATCCTACACTGGGAAAGCAGTGTGCTGGGTGTGCTTCTCTTGCTCAAGCAAGTCTAATCAGAGAGAAGTGATCTGGCTGGAGGTGCTGGTAGAGGCCAGTCCTCTAGGTCCTCCACAGGGATGAGGGACAAAGGGGAGCCTATTTCCTTCTGTGCTTTATAAAGGTATGTATGTGTCCAGCTTGAGCAGTGGCTGACTAGAGCAGTGATGGGCAATCTATTGAGCTTAGTGTATCAAAATTCTCCAAAAAACCGAGCATAACTCAGGTGGTGTGTCACTTCGAGAAAAAAACCATAATTTTGTGATATTTATAGATTAAATAACAAAAATGTATAATTGTAATATATAACTGTATTTAATAAACCAAAAACTAATTATTTAACTTACCTGCTTAGTGACTTCTTTGTTCATCTGTCAGTTGGTTTCTTTTGGTGGTCTTGATATTATTTAACTTGTGTGGGGTGCCATGAGCTAAGATAAGTGAGGGGGAGGGGGAATTCTTTAACCAACCTGCCTATTAGTGACTTTTTTGTTGCTGAATTGCGTTGGCTAAATCTTCAATGAAGGTTGGTATTTTGTACACTTCAAGCCCAAGCAAGCGCTACTAACTTCATCTGTCAATCTGTTTCTTTTGATATTATTTAACGCTGAGAATAAGGTCTCACAAAAGTACGTAGAGGGAAAAATTGTGAGTGAAGCCATTGCTATATTTTTCAGGATGCTAAAAGTGTCTGGTAATCGGTTCCAGGCACTGCAAATTTCCTGTTCGTAGTGGCACTCCTCTTGATTCTCCAAGCGGCACCTTTCCAGATTCTCAAGCTTTGATCTCAAGTCGACAAACACCTGAGCCCAGATGCTGTCTTGAAATTCTGCAATGCATCTTGTGTAAATTAAGATGGCTGCCGCTATTTCTAATGGCGGAAACGGCACCCATTGCACAGGCCCTCGCCTCTCCCAGCTGCCCCTCACTTATCTCAGTAATGATGGTCAGTTAGAAATCCACGACACCCCAGAACAGTAGATTGGATGATGGTTGCTGTGGTTATGTGGTTGCTGGTAATGGCGATCACAGGGCCCCCAGAGATGCGTCCCCCATGGCATTCCACTGCTCCCTGCTCTGCCGGCCGGAAGTGAGGTCAAAGATCCCCTAACGGCCTAACCGGAAGTCCCAGAACTAGATGCTCTGTGCTGGAGTTCTATTGTTTTGGCCTACAGACCTCTGGCACAGAGTGTCTACACTACAGCAAACGTTTTATCTTCGGTTCCTGCACCTGGCCGTGCAGGAGCCGAGGATAAAACGTCCTTCTCGGCATGTGGCCCCATACTTCTCTGGTATTCGGCCGCATGTCATTGAAAATGGCTACATTGAAAAGGTTCACCATCACTGGACTAGACCCACCAGCCAATGTGCCATGGAAACAAGCAGCAGGTTTTTTTCAGAGGTGAGACTTCTCTGCCTTAGGCAAAGAAGGAATCAAAGGTCAGAACTTATCATAAGCTTATAAACCCCAGATTGTGTCCAGGGAAGAGTCTGGTCTGGCATTTCAAATACTTGACTCTTCTTGCTGTAGAAGGTGTGACTGACAGAGTCAAGGAAAGAGAGGACACTTGGTTCCTCATGGTCCTTCAAAGGTTTTTTCACTACTTTTAAGTCATAGTAATACACAGTACACTAACGATGCTTATGTTTGGAGTCTAGAAGGCTTGAAAAGGTATAAGGTAGTTGGGGCACTGGCAGTAGTTGCTTGGATGAGAGGCACAGTTGGACAGGGAGGTACTTTAGGTTGTAGGGTCCGGGGGCTGAGCTGAGGAGTCTGAACTTTATCTCAAAAGCTGTGTGGAAGATGGAAAATTTATAGCAGGTAAATGATGTAATCATAATGTGCTTTAGGAAGAACTCGGTGGCCCTGGCTGCTTGGCTCAGTGGATAGAGTGTCAGCTTAACATATAGACATCCCAGGTTTGATTCCCAATCAGGACACACATGAAAAGTGACCATCTGCTTCTCTGCCCCTCCCTCTTCCACTTCTCTTCCTCTTCTTCACCCACAGCCAGCGGTTCAAGCATCGGCCTTGGGTGCTAAGGATAGCTAGGCTGGTCCTGGTTGGTCCTTATTGGTCCTGGTTGGTCTGAGTGAGCGTGTCAGCCTCAGTGCTGAGGATAGCTTGGTTGCTGGGTGGATCCTGGTCAGGTGCATGCAGGAGCCTGGCTCACTATCTTCCCTGCTCTCACAGAGAGAGAGAGAGAGAGAGAGAAGGAGGGAGGGAGGGTGGGAGGGAGGAAGGGAAAGAGGAAGGAAGAAAGGAAGGAAAGAAGGGAGGGAGGGAGGGAGGGAGGAAGGAAGGAAAAGAAGAAAAAGAAAGAAAGAAAAGAAAAAGAAAGAAAAGAAGGAGGGGAAGGGAGGGGAGGGGAGGGGAGGGAGGGGAAGGGAAAGGAAGGGAAGGGAAGGGAAGGGAAGGGAAGGGGGAAACTAACTCAGTGGTCATGAGGTTGGGCTAGTTGACATGGTGGCTAGGCAGTGAACAGAAGGTGATTTGGAAGGCTCCTGCAGAAATTCTGAGGGCATTTGGTGTGAGAGTGAGGGAGTGGGGCAGAAGTCTGGAGAGACCACACTTCCTTGGTCATTTCCTAGGGTGGGCACTTAGGAAGAGGAAGTCAGGGTGACTGGTATGAGTCATGGTGCCATTCACTGAGGTAAGCTGCTGTGCAGAAAAGAACCTCAGTTTGGGGAGATGGCAGGGACTAATGAGTTCAGTTGAATTCAAAACCGAACTGTGAGCCTTCTAAAAAGTGAGAGATGCCTAGCAGAGTTGGATACATAGGCAGGAAGAGAGGCCTGGCGCTAGAGATGAAAGATAGAATTATTTTTCTGTGGTTGCATGGTCTGTCAGATTTACTAAAAGTACTCAGGGTGAGAGTAATCTGTGTCCTTGCAACTAAATTTTTCTCTTTCATCCTTTCAACAGGCCTAACAAGCCCCTGACCTTGGCCTTAAATGACCAGACTCTTACTGGTGTTATTTTGTAGACTTGGTTATGTTTGTTTATGTTCTTTTGAACTGAGATAGTTACAAGGAATGTATGTAGAATGGTTCTGAACACATTTAACAGCTAGAATGTAAACTGATAAAATTGATACTCTCCAACCCCCACCCCAACACACACACACATATTTTATGAACAGAATGTTTGTTCCAAAATTCATGTGCTAGCTAGATGAACCCCTAACCCCCGGTATGATGGGATTTGGAGATGGGGCCTTTGGGAGGTAATTAGGTTTAGATGAGGTCATGAGGGTCAAGCCCCCTTGATGAGATTAGTGTCCTTATAAGAAGGAAGAGAGACCAGAGCATTCTCTCTGCCACTGTGAGAAGGTAACCAGGAAGAAGGTCTGCACTTAGAACTTAATCTGACACACCTTGCTCTTGGATTTCCAGTCTCCAGAACAGTGAAAAATAAATGTCTGCTGTTTAAGTCATCCATTCTATGTTATTTTGTTATATTAGCCCAAGATGACTAATAAACAGGTATATATTTTATTTAAGAAAATGTAAGATGACTTTCACTTGCTAAGAATGTAAACAAGTTTTGTGTGAATTTACAGAATACTGAGCATAGCTGAGAAGGTGTGTTATCTGTGTCTTTTCTTAGCTTAACCATATCACCAGCAGCTAAGTCAAGAGAAACACCTAGCTTTGACCTTGACTTGGCAGGTAAGAAAGGAGAACCTCAGTGTGTTTTGACTTTTTCTTTATGCAGATTTTTTCTGATTTTGATTCAATAGCACACTTAAAGTGGCACTTTAGAGACTTAAAAATTTCAGTCCCAAAATTGAATAAGGCTTCTGAGGTGCTTAGTTGGGGTAAACTTTTGAGGTTCTATTTAGGATAGTGCAACCAAACTAACTTTTAAAACTCTTCACATGGTTTCTAAAATAATAGGTACTAAATTCTGTAGCCAATTATAGTATTTGAATAAAGAGTATTGAGGGTTTCAGCAAGTTCATAGCAATGTTAACACTGACAAAGGTGACATTATTAGTAAAAACAGTTATTTTCTATGTCTTCTTCCTTTTTTTTTTTTCCAAGTGAGAGGAGGGGAGATAGAGAAACAGACTCCCACATGTGTCCCAACCAGGATCCACCCAGCAACCCCCATCTGGGGCCATGCTCACAACAGAGCTGCTATTTTTAGCGCCTGAGGTGGAAGCTCCATAGAGCCACAATACATGGGGCTGATGTGCTCAAACCAATCAAGTCATGGCTGTGGGAGGGGAAAGGTAGAGAGACAGAGGGAGAGAGAGAGAGAGAGAGAGAGAGAGAGAGAGAGAGAGAAGAGGAGGGGGGTGGAGAAGCAGATGATTGCTTCTCCTGTGTGTCCCAACTGGAAATCGAACCTGGACATCTACCCACTGGGTTGACGCTCTACCACTGAACCAGCTGGTCATGGCTATGTCTTCTTGATGAAACAGAGAATAGTTCGACAAGGTGTAACCAGTTTGCCCAGTGCTGAGTGATATTTGCACAAGGGTAATACAGTGAGGATCTGCCGCCCAGGATGATATATGAGCTAGGCTGTTAGAGCAGTTAGTATGTGATCTTCTAAAAATTTTTTTGTTTTTATAGATTGATTTTAGAGAGACAGAGAGAGGAAGGGAGAGGGAGAGGGAGCATGACAGCATTGATTTGTTGTTCCACTTAGTTGTACATTCATTGGTTGCTTCCCATATGT
Organism: Saccopteryx leptura; assembly: GCF_036850995.1. NCBI lineage: Eukaryota > Metazoa > Chordata > Mammalia > Chiroptera > Emballonuridae > Saccopteryx > Saccopteryx leptura. The sequence goes on from NC_089506.1 coordinate 130,141,320, forward strand.
GCCATAACCAGGGATCAAACCCACAACTTTGGCCTTTTGAAACAGTGCTCTAACCAACTGAACTAGCCAGTCAAGGCCGTGGGTGGCCTTTTAAAGCAGTCCCTGCTTGTGGAACTATGAACATTCTTTGTGGGTTGAATCTCTCTGACCCTAAAAGTGCTCAGACTCACAGCATCCCCTCGATTGCTGGTGGCAGCTGCACACAGATTTGCGGTTCGCACGTCCTTATCTACCACTGCTCAACAACCCTTCTCCCCAACATTCATTTCTCCTTCTTTAAGTCGAGTGGCTGCTGCCATGGCCATGCAGGATCCCATGCACATGCGGGTTCTCACTGGATTCGGGCAGATGGTAAAGAAACTGTGGAGCCAAAAAATGGTGAGCCATTCTTTTATTAAAGTCTCATAATGGCAGATGAGCAAACGGGCAGGGAAGACCACTTCCCTCTCACTCAGGGTTCCTAAGCCCCGATTCATTCTCTGGGCTTTACTGGACTCACAGCCCCCCCCCCTCTCCCCACAAGCTCAGCAGGGTTCCCAAGCCCTTCAGTCGTCTCCAGTCAAACAGGCCAGTGGAAGTCTGGCCAACGATCGCCCCTCCCCATGGAGGCAGGCGATCTGCAATTTGCAGCCTGCTGTCCCGAAGGCGAGCACCCACAGCCTTCCACAGACTGGACGCTGTACGCACATGGTGCTGCCCAATACAAGGAAGCAAACCGAAAAACACTTGTTACAATCTTATTTGCTCAATACCCCCTTAGAGACACAGCGAGAAAACAAGAAGGCGAGAAGGTGGTCTTCTGCAAACCAGAAAAAGGGCTCTCACCAGGAACCAAATCTATAGGCACCTTGAGAACTTGTGCTAGGAGGCTTAACTTCTGTTTTCATGTCCACAAGGAACAAAGCTGGTCCACCTTTTTATTTGAAGTTACCATATGGCCCTCAGGGGCTATTGCTGTTAACTTGAATTTCATTCATTTGTGGGATAAATAAAGGAGTAGAAAGTAGACTCCAATGAATGCTTGTTGAATTGCAGGTGTAGAATTTGTGCACCACCAGACCATTATTCCTAGTACTGCTGTGGGTTTGGGGTAAGGCCAATGGGGATTATCAATCATTGTCAGTCTGTGTAACTAGCAGGAATGCCTCACCTCACCCATGCCTGCCTAAACTGAGGTGCCATTAAAGGGAACACTGATAGTCACAGATTAGAAGAATGTAGACTAAAATTTTAACTGGTTATTTTGGACTAGTGGGCTTGGAGCCAGGTGACTGTTTTCTTATTTTTCTGTTTTTCATATTTTCAGTAAAGAGCTGAGTAAAAAAGTGTTACTTTTTTTTTTTCAGTGAAAGGAAGGGAGGCAGAGAGACTCTCACATGCACCCCAACTGGGATCCACCTGGCAAGCCCAGTAGGGGGCGATGCTCTGCCCATCTGCGCGCTGCTCTGTTGCTCAGCAACTGAGCCATTTCTCTTTATCACCTGAAGCAGAGGCCACAGAGCCATCCTCAGTGCCCAAGGCCAACTCGCTGGAACTAATAGAGCCATGGCTGCGAGAGGGAGAGAGAGAGAGAGAGAGAGAGAGAGAGAGAGAGAGAGAGAGAGAGAGAGAGAGAGAGAGAAGCATGTGGGGGAGAGGTGGAGAAGCAAGCAGATGGGTGCTTCTCATTGTGCCACTGGCCCTGAGACTAGATGGGTGCTTCTCAACTGTGTGCCTTGACTGGGAATCTAACTGGGGACGTCCACATGCTGGGCTGACCATCAAGGGCCACATGGTACTTTTAAACTCAGAATGAAACAGTTATTGGATTTATATTTTTTGTACAAAACAGTATCAAAAGTTTTAGACACAAGACTACGTCTGTGGTACAGCCATTATGCAACAGATCTCTATCTTTAAAAAAAGATTGAAATTTCTACGTGAATAAATATGGTTACTAATAATGGAAGGCAGAGGCCTATAACCAGGACTAGTTGCTGTGACCTAAAGCCTTTCCTCTGAATAATAGGGAAGAACCGACTGCTTATTGTGGGTGTGCTTCTTATGTTTTCATAAACATTGTAAGTGTGTTCTGAGATGTGTTCCATTTACTTTTTATTTTTATTGTTTTCTTAAGTGAGAAGTGGGGAGGCAGAGAGACAGACTCCCACATGAGCCCCAACTGGGACTCATCCAGCAAGCCCTTTTTGGGGCAATGCTCTGCCCATCTGGGGCTGTTGCTCTGATGGTTGGCAATCGAGCTATTTTAGCACCTGAGGTGATGCCATGGAGCCATCCTCACCACCCAGGGCCAACTTGCTCCCACTGAGCCATGGCTGTGGGAGGGGAAGAGAGTGATAGAGAGAGAGAAAGGAGAGAGGGAGGGGTGAAGAAGCAGATGGTCGCTTCCCCTGTGTGCCCTGACTGGGAATCAAACCCAGGACTTCCACACTCCAGCTGACGCTTTACCGCTGAGCCTACTTTTTATTTTTATTTTACTTTTTTGTGACAGAGAGAGAGAGACAGATAGGGACAGAGAGACAGGAAGGAGAGAGATGAGAAGCATCAATTCTTCATTATGCCTCCTTAGTTGATTACTTTCTCATATGTGCCTTGACCAGGGGACTACAGCAGAGCAAGTGACCCCTTGCTCAAGCCAGCAGCCTTGGGCTCAAGCCAGTGACCTTGTGGTCATGTTTATGATCCCACGTTAAAGCCAGTGACCCCATGCTCAAGCCGGCAAACTCAGGGTATCAAACCTGGGTCCTCCGTGTCCCAATCCAATGCTCTATCCACTGTGCCACTGCCTGGTCAGGCTACTTTTTATTTTTTATTTGCTGATTTGACAGAAATAAAAAAAAGCAGCAAGAGAGAGAGAGAGAGAGAGAGAGAGAGACATTGATTTGTTTTTCTACTGATTCATGCATTTCTTGGTTGATTTTTGTATATGCCCTGTCTGGGGATCAAGCCTGAAACCTTGGCATTTCAGAAATATGCTCTAACCATCAGAGCTACCCAGCCAGGACTGTGTTTCAGTTCTGTTTCTAACTGTGTAAACATCTGTTTGATTGATCAATACCGAATTAAATCTGATCGATAAGAAGTACTGAATTACATATGTATTATACTGACAGATTTTTTCTTTTTAAAAATTGTTTCAGTGTTCACTAGTACTCAGACTAGCAGTGAGATTTTAAATATCCCTTTAGCATCAACCTTTCTACATGCCCGGAAAATTAGAGGGGCTTTTTTTCCTCTACCAATTCTATTGTTCAGCATTTTCTTTCTTTCCACATTGGGCCGTGTTGTCAAGGGCATCTGGAGTTCAAGCTTCCTTTCTCCTGGGGCAGGCTGCAGTTGGGCTGAATTTCACATGTTGTGTTCTAGTTGTGAGTCATTTTGGCAGTTATTGAAGGATGGCTATAACTTCATAGACAGTAGTTTCATTTAATCTTCAGATAAGTAGTGCAGAACAAGCTAACCTCTTTTAAATTAAAAAAAAAAATTTTGTCCATAGGGATCAAAATTCCTTTTTTTTTCATATTATTTTTTAAAATTTATTTTTTAATTACAGTTGACATACAATACTATATTAGTTTCAGGTATACAACATAGTGATTAGACATTAATTAACTTACAAAGGAATTTTTGAAATTTAAAATAATAGATTACATAGTCTGGGAATTACAAATTTATCAGTAAGCAGTCTTTTTTTTTTTTTTAAATGACTGCTATTTGCATGTAAAATATACACTTAGAAAAGCATGGCTTATAACTTTAAAAACTATCTAAAATCACATTCATTTTTTTAATGGCTGTCTATTCCTAGAGATGATTCTACATAGAGAAGTATGTCTAAACAGATCCTTACTCTGTCATTTGCTCATTCTTATAGTAGTCCTTTCAGGATTCTTCTGAAGTGGAAGCTTATAATTTACCGACGTAATTACTGATTTCTGCACGGATTCATGCTGTAATATGTAGCATAGTGTGCCGGCTTAAACAGGTGACTGTAGGTCATTTTTTTAAAAGATTTTATTTATTGATTTTAGAGAGAGGGGAGAGAGAGAGAGAGAGGAGAGGGTAGGGGAGGAGCGGGAAGCATCAACTTGTAGTAGTTGCTTCTTTATGTGCCTTGACCAGGCAAGCCCGGGATTTCCATCTGGCAACCTCAGCATTCTAGGTTGATGCTTTATCCACTGCACCACCACAGGTCAGACTTCTTTTTATCCAAAACCTTTTGGCAAATGGGTATGCTTAAGTTGTCTCATCTGTTTATGTGTTTTTCCCACTTTGTGCTTAGGTATATACGTAGTTTTTTTCTTGATTAGGAAAGATAGGGCAGGATCAAAGGGAGCAAAGCTAATGTTTAAACCAGGGATCCCCAAACCTTTTACACAGGGGGCCAGTTCACTGTCCCTCAGACCGCTGGAGGGCCGGACTATAAAAAAAACTATGAACAAATCCCTATGCACACTGCACATATCTTATTTTAAAAAAACAACAACAAAAAAAAAACAAAATGGGAACAAATACAATATTTAAAATAAAGAACAAGTAAATTTAAATCAACAAACTGACCAGTATTTCAATGGGAACTATGGACCTGCTTTTGGCTAATGAGATGGTCAATGTCCGGTTCCATATTTGTCACTGCTAGCCGTAACAAGTGATATGATGCGCTTCCGGAGCCGTGACGTGTGCATCCCGCATCACCGGAAGTAGTACTATACGTGAGCCATGCTGCGCTTTGCGGCGCCGCCACCTACAGTACTCCAGGAGTGGAGCATCCGCATCCTGTGCTCCTCTCACTGACCACCAATGAGAGAGGTGCCCCTTCAGGAATTGCGGCGTGGGCCACTGGATAAATGGCCTCAGGGGGCCGCATGTGGCCCACAGGCCGTAGTATGGGGACCCCTGGTTTAAACTATCATCCAAAGCCAGAAAGAGCTGTAGCCAGGTAGAGGCCACACTGAATGATAAGAACCCAAGTGGTAGTGGTGATGAAAAGGTGTGACTGGCTGTATATACACCTGTGTGGAGAGGTGGCTGGTGAACTGTTTAGGACAGTCTGAGCAGCTATCCTGCTGGGAGACCACCGCTTCCCGTGGTCTGGAAACTAGACTCATGGATACTAAGAGTATGTTAGCTTTCTTAGCAACTACATAGTCAATATAACTTGCATGTTTTTTTAAAAAATAAACATTTTTAAACAAGACTTGCCATCAGGTTAGATTTCTTCTTATTATAGATTTGTATCTGACTTTTTAAATCTTGACCCTGGGACTTCCCATTTCTCCTTGTGAACTTTCAGCTTTCTCACTCTGGCACATTGCTCAGCCTGTCCAGACAATGCTGAATTCTGTCTGACCCAGTCATCTGTCACATCAGCTGTCCCTCTGGTCTGAGTGCTGTTCCTCAATACTTGTGCTCATCAGTCATTTGGGTTTTTGAGTCGTTCACTGGCCGTTTCTGTTCAGCCTCCCCTTGTCATTCTCCGAGTCCTCTTAGCAACCAAGGGTGCGTCAGCCTTTGTAGGTGGCCAGAGGGCGAAGGGTTGGAGTCTGTGCCAAGATACAGAGGAAGCTAATTTTACCCATGACCTCGACCTCATTAACATTGTGCTGGAACCAAGAGAGCCAGCATTCCATGGTGTTGTTTGACTGCATTGTCTCTGCTGATTTATGGTCATGGGTCTAGACTCCCGCTTTCTGAGGGAGGCAGATATGATGGCCAGATGAGAGTGTAGGAGATGATCAGTACTTACTATGTTCTTATAACTACCCTTGAGTTGTGCTTTGGTTTGTCAGCTGGTCATTGGGCTCTACTGCTGCTGATTTGGTCTCTGGATAAGCCAAGATTGACCAGATGTTAGTGCAAAGAGTGAGGGAAGAAGGCCTCTTGGAGTCTGGGGCATCAGTGGGTGGACTGACGACCTGGGTGTCCCACAGGTGGGGTCAAGTCTCACATCACTACTCTCCATGCTTTAAAGCAGGGCCCCTCAAACTTGGATGTGAAAAAGAATTACCCGAAATCTTTTTTTTTTTTTTTAATTTTAAATTATTTTTATTTATTTATTCATTTTAGAGAAGAGAGACAGACAGAGAGAGAGAGAGAGAGAGAGAAGGGGGGAGGAGCAGGAAGCATCAACTTCCATATGTGCCTTGACCGGGCATGCCCAGGGTTTTGAACCGGCGTCCTCAGCATTCCAGGTTGACGCTTGATCCACTGAACCACCACAGGTCAGGCCTTACCCGAAATCTTTTTAAAGTGCAGACTGATTCAGCAGGCCTGGGTGGGGCCTGGGATTCTGAAGTTCTGACAAGCTCTCCCTGACGTTGATGCTGCTGGTTCTGTGGACCATGTGAGTAGCAAGACCTCACATAAAGCTGGGATGTGAGTAAGACGATGCGATAGTCACTGAAGGCTGAAAGCTGAAAAGGCTGGTCTCCGGAAGGCGTCTGTGGGTCTAACATAAAATTGGTTGCCTGCTATTCAGGGCTGGTCCCTGTTGGGATGAGACTGAGGTCTGCCAGCCCTGTCCCTTCCATTTGGGCCCTTACCAGCCTGAGTAGCTGTGCAGGAGGAGATCATGGTCTTCCAGGCAGGATATATTTAAAAGAAGAGGTTTTGTATTGCTAAGTTTGAGTTACACTGATTTCCTCATTACATCCTGATTATATATAATTTGAACTATATAAAGAAGGTTCTAACTTCCTCTGATTAAGCCTGCATTTTCTCATACACCCTAGATAACACTTTGAAGTTATGTGATTACAAAGTTTTTTAAAAGTTACCTATTGTCTCATTTAGAGCAGTGGTCCCCAACCCCCAGGCCACGGACCGGTACTGGTCCGTGGCCATTTGGTACCAGTCCGCAGAGAAAGAATAAATAACTTACATTATTTCCGTTTTATTTATATTTAAGTCTGAATGATGTTTTATTTTAAAAAAAATGACCAGATTCCCTCTGTTACATCCATCTAAGACTCACTCTTGATGCTTGTCTTGGTCACGTGATACATTTATCCGTCCCACCCTAAAGGCCGGTCCATGAAAATATTTTCTGACGTTAAACCGGTCCGTGGCCCAAAAAAGGTTGGGGACCACTGATTTAGAGCATTATTTCTAAAACTTGCCTGATGCTCTGCTGGAGTGCTGGCTGGACATACACGTTCTCAGACCCAACTCTGCAGTTTTGACTTTATAGGCCTGGGATGGGTCTTGGGAGTATTTTTTAAAAACATAGTATCTAGATGCTTCTTATCGGCAGGTTTTAGAAACACCAGGTTATAGAAACATCCATTTAGAAGCCCATCTGTGTGAGCATGTGGTTCTGGCAGGGCCTGAGGGGCGCCTTCCCTGTTCTTTTCTTGGCCTCTTGGGTGCTCCTCAGTGAAGGCTGGCTTCTGTCCCTTTGGCTCCACTTCCGTTTTTATCTCGACACATGCTTTTATTCTTACAGAGAGGCTCTTATCTTGCTTGGATGGGACCAAATCAGAGAGTCCTTTGTCAGCAGTGTAAGAAGTCAATTCTGAAGCCGTTATTTTTAGGAAGGTTTTACAGACACCGATTATTAAGTGCTTTCAGCCATTCTTTTAAAAAAGTGGGCTATAAGCTTTGGGCCTTTGCAGAGGTCTAGGAATGTCTTGAGACCAACTTTTCCCACTTTCTCCCCTTCTTTGGTTCAGACACTGGGGATAACACATGCCCCTTTCCTATGCCGACCAGAAATGAATGAAGGGCCCTTCACCCTCCACAGGCTATTTGGCTCTGTTCCAGGTGAGTTGACAGAGGAGCTGGATTTTCCACATCTTTGTGTCAATATTAATCTTTGTTTCTACAAATGCAGGGTCCAGCTCAGCACCACCATAGGCGCAGAGTCAGCTCGTGAAACAAAGTGGAGCATGGGGGTGTGATGAGGTTAGAGGCTGTGTGAGGGTTCCTTATCCAAAACATGGAATTCACTGACTGCTGTGCCTAAAATTCTAAAACGAGAGGAATTTGGGTGAAACATTTCTCTTTAAACCTCTTATTCAACATGTAAGCATCCACAGGACAGATAATGTATTAGTTATTTATACCTTAGCAGCAATAATTTCATAAAACCCTTCTCAAGATAGCTAAGGGTGTAATTTTGACGGGGTGTGGGAGAGGCACTGTGCAGGGAGAGCAGGGTTCAGTGCAGGGCCACAGAGGGCGGGAGCACAGGTGTCTAGGGAGCGCAGGCGGAGCCCAGGGTGCCCGGGAGGGCGCTAGGCAGAGCTGGTTCTCACTCACTGTGTGTGTGTGTGTGTGTGTGTGTGTGTGTGTGTGTGTGTGTGGAACAGGGACTTTAGTGTCCTTGATGATGTGTCTCTGTCCTACCTCTATCTAATATGGCCATTTTACATATATTTGCCCAGATCAAAATGAAAAGCCAGGTGCTTTATATATGAAAATTAAGGTTAAACACCATAATTGTACTTGAAATTATTTTGCTCTTTTTTAGTTTATTTTTTTGGGGGGGAGCGAAAGAGAGAAAAGTATTAACTCATTGTTCCACTTAGTTGTGCCATTGATGGCTTCTCATTTGTGCCCTGACTGGGGCTCGACTTGGCGACCTTGGAGATTGAGCTGGTACCCTTGGGAATGTGCTGATGACCTCAAGATTGGTGACCCTGGGATCAAGCCAGTGACCCCAGGATTGAACCAGCAATGACACTCTGGGGCATTGCTCTGCACACTGCACCACTGGCCACAGCCCTAGTCTATTTAGTTTTGAGAGAGAAGCTTGGAAAATGGTCCTTTCTTTACCTACCTAACAAGTGAACTTGGCAAGCAGCAGAAACCTTCCTTCTTCCACCAAGAGGCCTTTCCCTGTCAGTTTTGAGGACAAGGGATTGACTCCTCCCAGACCCCCTGGCACTTAGAAAGTGTGCTTTTCTGCTTTCTCTCTCATGTCTGTAAGGGTGTTCACATTTTTCAGGAGCCCTCAGCCTCCTTTGACCTCTCTGGGGTCAGCTGGTGCCTCTGCCAGGCTCCTTGTCCCCTTGTAGCTACATCGAGGTCATGACAGCACCTCTTCACTTTGTAGACTGTCAGCTCTCTGCAAGCAGGAAACCTGTTACTTCTGTGTGACTGCCAGCTTGGCATGGTTTCTGTTATATAGAGGGTTTCTTCATCATTCTGTGAAGTAGCTATTGCAGGGGAGGAAACTGAATCCCAGGTAGAGTGAGGACGTGGATTAGTCACCCTGCCTCTGAGTATAACTCTGTGACCCTAGCCAGGTTTTCTGCTCTGAGACCAAGGAGCCTGAGGCATGATTTTTAGGTCTCTACTGGGACTATTAGAAGACTGGCTATTCCAAGTTAACAAAAATGACTTTTTCCTATTGTTTTTTAGGTAAACTGGGAAGCAGACTGTTGAGTTCACAGCTGGCCTGTGGCTTTGCCTGTCATTCAGGAGCTCCTTCTCAGTCAGGTAAGTGATTGGTTCCTGGACCTCCTCACGCTCAGGCTGGTTGTAGGAAAATTCTAGCTATGACGATACACTCTGCTAACCACCCAAAGTCTTCATTTAGTTAAAGGAAAATCCTTAAATGTTGGGAAACATCCCTCAGAAAGGTGTAACATGGTCCTCTGGCCTGTGGAGACCTATCGGGTGAAGATGTTTACCTGACTGGCTTTCTCCTGGGCATTGCTGGCCTTCTTATCCCCTAATGCTCTTCCTTTGTGCTGGGTACTCTTCTCCCCTCAATCTCAGCTGGTACTTCAGAATCCCTTTTCCTCTTTAAGACCCTGCCCAGATTTCACTTGTTAGGTATCAGACTGTCGGCTCCTCCGCTCACACACAGGCTGCACTCGCCCCGCTGAGCGTCTCTCTGCTGCTTTGCTTGCACGTCTCCGCCCCCGTGTCTGTGAGTTCCCCGCCTGCGCCTGCGTGGTGGCTGGAGCGCAGCCGACTTCCGATAAGTGAGTGAGCGCTGGGGTGAGGGAAACGCCCTGGCACACAGAAATCATCACGTGTTCCTACACCAGTGACACGATTTGTAGAGTGACTCTTTGGATTCATTACATGGCCATTTGCTCACATAGCCACACATAATTGAGAATTTGTCATAATATATTGTCAATGGGAGTTTAGATTCTTACTCCTATTGAAAAGGGTAAGTCAGGAGATTTTGTGTTCTTGTCTTCCTCTTGAGCAGTATGGCAGTATGTGATGCTAGACCATGGAGCAGTAATGTAAGAAATGACAGCCTGCAGCCCTCCGGCTGCCCTGGGAGAGACAGCTGCCAGCCAGACCCTAGGAGCCCTGGTCAGCAGTAAGGGAGTAAGCAATAGACTTTCCCCGTTAACAACCCAGAGGAAATAAGAATATTCCTGAGTAGCTTAAGCATTTGTTTTAAAACATAGTTTAGGTTTAAATAATTTCAACAAAAACCTTTTCAATGTGTGCATTTCAGTTTTCCCTGTACTTCTTAGTATGTTGGGCTCTTTGAGAGGCACACTGATTGGCCCGACACCCTTTTGCTTCACCCTGTGGACCCCAGGGTGGTGTTTCCCCGAATGTGGGAGCCAGGATGGGGCCGGTGCCTGAGTGTTCATGGCAGCTGTGGGAGGGGGTGCTTAAACCTAACCAAAGACCACTGTCACATCGGAGAACGTGGTCTTGAGTTTTTGCTCCTGCTTTGTTTTTGTTTGTTTGTTTGTTTGTTTGTTTTCCTAGCAGAGACACAGAGAGAGGGACAGATAGGGACAGAGAGGCAGGAAGGGAGAGAGATGAGAAGGGTCAATTCTTTGTGGCAGCACCTTAGTTGTTCATTGATTGCTTTCTCATATGTGCCTTAACTACAGCATAGTCAGTGACCCCTTGCTCAAGCCAGTGACCTTGGGCTCAAGACAGCGACCATGGGGTCATGTCTATGATCCCATGCTCAAACCAGTGACCCTGCATTCAAGCTGGTGAGCCTGTGCTCAAGCCGACAACCTCAGGGTTTTGAACCTGGGTCCTCTGAATCCCAGTCCGACACTCTATTCACTGCACCCAGTTGATCAGGCTGTTCCTGCTTTCCTATCCTGTTTTTATATCAATACTGCTCCTTATTCAGCCTTTCCAGTTGTTTTGTTTGGGTGTGTGCAGCACAAAAGCAAAGAGAAAGAAGTTACCTTTTGGTTTCTGCCGTATT